>NC_056745.1:1061195899-1061553399 GCF_019279795.1 Protopterus annectens
AAAAATGGCAAAAGATCATGTGTCCATTCATTGCCATTATATTTTAATGCTTCTTTTTCATCTGGACTCTAACTTCTGGCCCTGCCTCCTTAGCTTTCAAAGGTTTTAACTGTACACAAAAGCTAAGTTTGTAAGGGGATGTGCATTAAATGGAGTAACATGACCAGGAGCATCAGTATTAGCTTTAACCACTAGAAAAGCAATATCAATATAATGTATCACTCAGACTAAGTTACTGCCATGCACACTTAATCAGTCACTCCTCGGTTAACACTTTTTACGTTCATTTCTACCATAGCCGGCCTTAGGCATAGGCCAACTAGGCAGCCACCTAGGGCGCCACTCTAGTAGGGGAACTTTTCCAGTATTTATTTGGTGTAGGTAGACCAGGATGGAGGCACCAGTTGGTGTATTGAGGATGCAGTGGATCCCTTTTGACTAGGGCACCAGTTGACCTAAGGCCACTCCTGATTTCTACATTGGATTATGACTAACACCCTCTACTTAAATGTTTCCACTGATCAACGCTACAATACAGAATGAAATGATCACTGCATTACAATAACCCAGCACTTGGAATATCTCTGAAAGAATGAACAAAATATAGATAATATTTTTTATCCAAAGTATAGCTCTAACAAAGTTGTTATCACTCATAAATTACTGCAGTTATCTCTAACAAATGAACATTTGTACTTTGTCGTTTATGGAAGGAAAAATAAAACATTAATCTTGCATTGTGCTAACAACTGAACAGGAAAGAAAAACACACTGATCCTTGTCTGGAGACTCATACCTATACCCCACTGCATTCCACATGGATGCTGCTGCTATAGTACCTGGTACCCCCAACAGCAGTTTTTCTTTGTAGCTAGAAATCCACAAAGATGGTGATTTGGAATGCACAAGCATCCAATGCAAAACAAACCATTAACATGCATTTGTATTAAGCTGACCCACATCCAGGGCAGGAGAAGATATCAAAGATGCTGATACAGCACCATACTGTTACTGCTGGGTAGTTTGTTCTAACCTCCACCACCTGCAACATCTTTCTAAGGTCCATAATGATCACCTTAAAGAGGTGCATACATGTATCTACACATGTCCAAGCTCTTGAATAAGTGGTATATCACTTGTAGTTTGGATCTAACCCGTTTCTTTTCACTGCTGTTGCAGTGAACCTAGACAGACTTCCTCCTCCAGGATGATGAACCAGCATTGGCCACAGAATTTCATCCTCTACCTGCTCAGTCCCTTCAGTGCCTGCACTGCTATGACAATTCAAACACAGGCTGTCTAGGGTACAGTCAGGGCTTCAACACAAGGCCAAGTTACTTATTTATTTATTTTTAATTTCTGGGCAATAAATTCTGGAATTTTATAGCTTGAACAAACATAATTTATAATTAACTGTAGCATTTCTGATGAGAGTTTTTTAAACAGTCTTTATTGCCACCAAAGTCAAGTTCCTCATAAGTATTAGCTCAATACAGATAGTTTTCATACTTTAGATAAGGTGCATAACAATTAAGGCAAGAGCACATAAGAAATGTTTGTATGGTCATCCATGCACTATAGAAAATGTAAACATACAGTTCAATGATGATCTTGATACTTAAAGAGAAATAAATATGGCTACAGAAAATAATTTTCCCTGTACTTTTTTTAGGAAACGTCATGAAGTCAATACTACCAACAACGATTTCAACAAAATGCAAATTAAAGGTCATGCTGTTAAATGCTAGGAGTCTAAACATGAAAATGCACTCATTGCAAGCATTCTTAACCCTGGAAGATGGTGGCATTTGTGGAGTCACAGAAACCTGGTTCAAACCTGCAGAGAGCACCCCAGCCTTACCTGGTTACTCATCCTATCATACATTCAGACCACAAACTGTGGGCAGCAAAGACAAAGGAGGAAGATTTTCAATATATATTAAAGACACACAAACCTCTACGCTGGTCAAACAGTATGACACACAGGAGGCACTCCAGGTGCAGTTAACCATTGACAAGACCTGTATTTAAATTATAGCTAGCTACAGGCCCCCAAATTTGAATCAAAATGCCCACTTCACCTATCTGGACATCTTCATATCTATCAAGATTCAACGATTTACTCTGATCCTGGGTGACTTTAATTACCCAGTCAAAGATTGGAAAAACAACTCATGCCAGAACACAAATGCCCAGAGATTCCTCGATTTTATCAGTGCAAATGCCTAGGACCAGCTAGTCTATACCTCCACAAGAGGTGATAATATCTTGGACTTGCTATTAACCAACATGAATAACCACTGCAACACCCCTACAGTATCATCCTCCCTGGTAAGATATGACCATAAAGTGGTCACTTTCGAAATCACCATCCCACCTGACCCACCTCTAGATAGGGTCAAACAAAAAAACTTCTCCAAAGCGGAGTACAACCTCCTGAAGGATGGTATAAACAGCTTCACAGCCCCCTCCCCCACTGATGAATTGGCACCAATGTCCAAATCTACACCAAAGTACTAGCAAGCATTTATACAGATGTATTGAATCAGGAATACCCGACAGGACAAAATCATCTTCCACAAGGAAAAGTAAACCTGTCTGGTGACATCTGCAATAAATAAACTATATAACAAAAGGAAAAAAGTGCTGTCCAGGACCAAGAAGGAGCAGGTGGCCAACTGGAAGCAATCTTTCCTTTGCCCAAACAAGCAAATAAGAGCTCTAGTATAAAGTCAACTTCAAGTCCAAATTTTCCACATCTGCTAGAGACAGTCATAAGGCCTTCCTCACATATTTCTGAAATCTCAAAGGAAGTATTCTGTTCAGAACTGGTGGTCAAGGACACCACATACATAAATGGTGTAGATATAGCCAATCTACTGGATGACAGATTCAGGGAAAACTTCTCCCCTCTGTCCACCCAATCAGTAAATCAGGACTTCCCCAGTACCTGCCCCCCCACTCCTTATCTCTAGGGAACAAGTAATCAATGCCCTATCAAAGGCAAAAAAATACAGCCTCCATGGGATCCGATAACATCCCAGGCTGCATCTTACATAAAATCAGGCATGAACTTGCAGTGCCATTAGGCACCCTATTCAACCAAAGCCTGAGTACCAGCTTTGTCCCAGCCAAGTTGACGACAGCCACTGTCATCCCATTGCATAAAGGTGGAGTGTCCACCGATCCAGGAAATTATAGACCCATCGGCCTAACTAGCCTGATCTGCAAGGCTATAAAATGGATTATCATGGACCTCATTAAAAGGGACATTAGCAAACTCCAAACACTCGACCCCACACAGTTTGGCTTTGTCAACGGGTGGTCTTGTCTATTAAATCTGGTCAACTTCTTTGAGACAGTCACTGAAGCCATGGACATGGGAAAGATGGTGCACACCGCCTACCTTGACCTAGCCAAAGCCTTTGACACTATTCCCCACTCAGGAATAGTAGATAAACTCTCTCAGCTAGGCATCAATCCATATGTTTTCATATGGGTAGCAAACTGGCTCACTGATAGAACCCACCTCATAAAAATAGGGGAAGCCACTTCAAGCAGTAGACCCATAATAACAGTGTACCCCAGGGATCGGTCTTGGGACCTGTTATTTGGGATATACTTCTCTGAAGTACAGGCCAAAATCAGCAGACTATGGCTGACCAAGTTTGCAGATGACTGCAAGCTAGGTGCAGGCATCAATTCCCTAAATGATGTGGAAGTCTTCCAAGAGGGTCTCAACCAAAGAAATAACTGGTGCCAGAAACATGGCCTCAAGCTGAATACCAAAAAATGTATCATCATCATCCCCTTTGGGGAGAGTGACATCCCCACATATTATCACATTAATAACAATGTCCTAAGCACACAATCAGTAGTGAGAGATTTGGGCACCCAGGTTGATCTATAAGAATGTGCCAAATAAGTTAAAAATGACTTCTCATTGTGCCACTTGGTAATCTGACTACTCAACAAAATGAATAGCATGAGAGAGAGAGAGAGAGAGAGAGAGAGAGAGCAGATCTCCTGACAGAGGGGTTAAGGGATTTTTTTCCATTTAGTTTTTCTAATTTATATACACACACACACACACACACACACACACACACACACACACACACACACACACACACACGCACGCACACATCATACATTCCTATATATATATATATATATATATATATATATATATATATATATATATATATATATGATAGAAAAATAGAGAAGGTGATTTATTACAGGTATTTACACCATAAAGTTTGCCGTTATATATAGAATCAGACTAAACATATTCAGCAGAGAGGTTAAACAAGTGGCTTTCTTTAGAAATGTGATGATGTAAAAAGAATATAAAGAAAGTATAAAATGCGGTTGAAAGGGTAGTATTATATAAAGGACAAAAACCCTACAGAAATCTGAAAAATGAGAAAAACTAAGGAAGCTTGCATCCAGGCATATTTTGTGGTACTTGTTTCTTCATTCTCCAAGTCTTCTAGTTCTTTTGGACTTGTATCCTAATTCACTGCACCATACACACAGAGTCAATGGGCATCAGTTATGAGAAAACAAGATAATAACTCCTAAATCTATCCTTAAAAATAAAACACAACATTCAGTGAATTACCTCATTACAGGTGATTCTGCAATTCGGCACACCAGCTCTACACTCTGAAACCTGGATAAGAAGGTAACCAACCTCCATATGATGCTGAAAGATATGACAAGCCCTTAGCCAAGCTATTAGATTTTCTGCAGATAGTGATAACATTTCTTTGCTGAGTATGGCACCTATATATGTGAAATGATTACTGGCTTCAACAACTGGCTTAGATTGTAAAGTCAATGCATAATGATTTAGTCCCTATCCACTTGGGAGGAAATTTGTGGGGCAGAGACCTACTCTGAAAGGATAAACTACATCCCCCTTCAAAAGCAGTCAGACCCCAGTGTCAGTGATAATGAAATAAAGACTTTATTTTGAATGCTAGACTGTACTCATTAATATATGATCAAATGAAAAAAGGCACTACAGTTTTTGACAGATAAAGACTAATCAGGAGCAGACACATGCTTGACTTGACTACACCTGTTTGCATCTTGGTGAGTTTAACTGAACAGTTGAACTTGCCACTTAGCTCTACTCTCCATCTGCCATTCATATGTTATAATGCCTATGTCACAATCAGATGGCAAGTAATGTGAATCAGGAACTGTTGTATGGGGATTTGGCTTGTGTTTACACTATCCATATCCAAGCATCTTAGTTAACTCACTTTCATATATGACATGGACATTGTAACAGTACTAATACTTTTATGGCCACTGGCAATGGACCCCCTGAAGCTATGGGTCCCAGGCCACATGCTAAATGTCCCTTTTATAATGTGCCACTGACTCAGGCTCTTTAAAACAGTAGTAATTCTTTGTATCAGTATAATCCAGAAAATAAAAGAAATGTGAACATAATATTTTCTTGCAGTGTGTGGCAGTCTGTAGAAAAGGTACCATTTTGGATCAGCCTAACATTACAATGAGCATCAAAAATAATATAAATTGAACAATGTAAAGTATTACAGAATATGCTTTAGGAAAATGATTACAATTATTTTGGATAGTTGCTTTGGTCTACTCAGACTGTTTAAAATATAATAAATTGTTATCTCAGCATGCTTAAGGCATACCTCTCAACTTCATTGTTCAGGAATTCTGGACAAAGCCAAAACTAACAGTGAGAAATAAGCCCACAAATGATATATTACTCTCACTCATTTAAAAAGCTGGCAGAACAATGGGCTTTGCATCAACATGCATTTTCTAAATTATAAAATGTATAAAACTCTACTGTCTGGCATTGTTGATTGATTGTAATCATTAATGATTTGCCAGAAAATAATTTTTTTAAGGGACAGGAAAAAATACAAAGCAAAATCAGGGACAGTTGAGAGGTATGACTCAAGGTCCAAAATGCTGTAAATTCTAGCATGATTATAACATTTTCTTGCAACCTGTGGTAATTTGTATAAACTACGGTATTCTAGATCAGCATAACAGTAAAATGAATATCAAAAATACAACAATGCAAGAAATTACGGATTATGCTTTAGGAAAATGTCTATGATTATTTTTGAATAATTTATTCATGCCTATCTTTCTTTTCCTGTTACAGATATATCTTAATAACGGTCTTATCAGTGCTCCGTATGCTGGTAACTCGTTCAGAATACGTTCTACATGCCTTGAAACCATTGTTGTCTTAAGTAATGGAGCTCGTATAAAAATGGGTCAGTCAGGAGATTTTGTCATTGAATTACCAGAAGAAAAATTTAGTGGGAACACAGAAGGACAGTGTGGTAAGAAAACCAGAAATGCACTTGTAACAGCATCATTCAGTGGCAGTTAACGCTGCATGTAATAGTCTATATGCCTTCTAGATGAACAATGATGTTTTCTTCTTTAAGGGGTCTGCGGAGGGAAGTCATGCATCAGAAGCAGTGGCAAAGTTGAACCAGATACCTGCTGTCAAGCTACTGCAAATGACTGGCTGATTCCAGATCAGAATAAACCACAGTGCACCACAATTAGTAAACCTTGCACCGTGCCACCTATACAGCCACCACCAACCGAGAAACCAGTACCATGTTCAGACCTTTGCTGCATACTCGAGTGAGTAAAACCTGAATAAAATATGGAAATCAATCATATATTTTAGAAGCAACATTTTGTTCTGAATGAAAAAATACAAATATATTTTGAAATATGTTAAAAGCAGAGCAGCTTAAGTCTAAACACATCAGCTACATTGACTAAAGTTGTGGAATGCTGCGTCAGACATTTTCAGTAATTTCATATATCAGTCAGTTGCACTACATCTGCTTAATGATGGAAGGAGACACCAAGCCTGTCTTAGTGTCCCCTTAATTGTATTTAACTTGCAAGATTTTCTCTTCCTCTATTTTCCTTCTTACACTTTTTCCACCTGTTTCATGATATTATAACAGACTCTCTAGATTTCCTTTTTAACATCCATTCTAGTAGTCTATTATTCGGGTCCGCAACACTGTCCATAACTTACTTTTGGAAATTGAGAGAGAAATTATTCCCCAGAATCTGATGCCTTTGCCTAGGATTATAGCTAGAGTGGGTTTACATATGTGCAAAGGGAAAGTATTCATAATCTCAACCTATGCCCCACAGCAGGATTGTGATAGTGAGGAAAAGAGTGCATTCAGACAGCAGTTGCAGGTCCTACTAGATGAAGGACAACATGAATTGGAGTTGATAATGGGTGACTTGGATGCACATATCGTGATAGAACAGGATATGAGGACTGTCTGGATCCACACGGGTGGGGCAACGGGAATAAAGAAGAATAAAGAATAAAGAAGGAGAAGCTATTCTAGACTTATGTCTGGCAAATGGCTTAATAGTAGCCAACACATGGTTCAGAAAGAGAGACAGTCACAAGATCACATAACAGAGTAGCTAACATGCAACTCAGGTAGACTTCCTCCTAGTAAGGAAAAGGCACTGGGATAAAATCCATGACTGCAAAGTCATCCCCAGTGAAAGAGTCAGCCCACAGCATAAATGACTGATTGCCACACTGAGCTGCAAGCAGTGGTCAGAGAAGGCTGTAAGGATAACAGAGACCAGAGTAAATACCTGGAAGTTGACTGGAGAGTAAGCACAACAGTTCAAAGAATTACTCAGTTCTCTAGCACCCCAAGAAGAAAAAGAAATGGGTGGAATTGAAGAAGAATGGCAGCACCTCAAAACAGCATGTGAAATAAGGTATGTAAAGAAAGCTGGTGGTGGAATGCAGAAGTCCAGGAAGTGATCAAAAGAAAGAAGCCATGCAGGTAAAAATGGGAGATAGAAAAGACCAACCAGGCTAGGAAGGAATACTGGTTTACTAACAAAGAAGATAAGAAAGTAGTTGCAATAGCAAAGAATAGGGCATCAGAGGCACATTACCAATTTCTGGAAAGTGACTCTTTAGGTGGCACGAAGAAACTATATCAGGTTGCAAGGCAAAGACAGAAAGATAAACAAGACAGTCAGACATCCTTCATAAGGGATGCCAGCAACATTCTGCTCACCAGTCCACAGGACATCAAAGCTATTGGAAGGAGTATTTCCAGCCACTTCTGAATCATGAAAACCCCACAGAAGCTGTACTGCCCCAGAAATACCCTACAATGAGATAAAAAAGGAGCCCATCCTAAGGAAAATGAAGTCAGGGAATCAGCAGGCTCAGATGAGGTCATACCAGATATGATAAAGATGCTGGGTGAGATAGGGGAGAATTGGCTCCTGAGGATACTGATAGCAGTGTGGAGAAAAAGGCACATCCCAGATGACTGGAGAATAAGCATACTCATGCCAGTGTACAAGAACAAAGGGGACATCCACAACTGTGGGCAGTAGAGAGGCATCAAACTCCTATCACAGTGCATGTTCTGAAGATGGTGATTGATAAGCAGATACATAGAGTAGTAGAATATAAAATGGGAGATGGGCAGTTTGGATTCAGATCAGGGTGCAGCACAACTGACTCGATGTTTGCAGTGAAACAGATAGTTGAGAAGAAGCTAGAGATGAGGAAAGAGTCCAACTGGGCATTCCTAGACTTGGAGAAAACATATGACAAGGTCCCAAGAAAGCTGATCTGGGAAGTACTGTGGTGGTTCAAAGTCCCAGATACATTGGTAGAATTAGTGCAGACTATGTACAAGGGCCCAGTGACTCAAGTACGAACAGTGTTCGGCCTTACAGTGGGGTTCCAAGTGGGAGTGAGTGGACACCAAGGCTCAGCTCTGAGCCCACTGCTGTTCACACTGGTGATGGACTACAACAGCAAACAAGTTGGAGGGGAGAGATCAACACATTTACTGTATGCAGACGATGTGGCATTACAGGCAGTCTCCGAGTAAGATCTCCAGCAAAGGATAGGGGAATGGAATGCTAAACTAAAGGCACATGGGATGAAACTAAGCACAGATAAGACAGTGGTAATGGCAGCAAATTGGGGAAATCAAAAGAAGCTGAGAACTGAGATAGAAGGGAAGATAGTGGAACAGGTAAACAGCTCAAGTATCTGGGAGGGGTGGTTGAGGAGGAGGAGGGAAGTCTGAATGAAGAGGTCAAAGTTAAAATCAAAGGGGCTGCAGCCAACTGCCATAGAGTCTCAGGTACAGCCTATTACAGAAGAATGCCAAAGAAGCTTAAAATGAAAGTGTACAAGACAGTGATGCAACCAGTACTACTGTATGGTACAGAAACCTGGGCAGTAAAGGCAGAGCAGATGAAGAGGCTAGAGGTGATGAAACTGAAGTGCCTGAGAAGGGTGGTAGGATTTACACTGTGGGACAGACGAAAAAATGAGGACATAAGAACCTAAGGCAAAGTAGCTCCAATTGCAGAAAATATCAAACAGAACAGATTATGGTGGTTTGGACACATGCAGAAAAGCAGAAGACAATCTGGTGAAGAAGATTTAAGATGGACAGGAAGAAGGTAAGAGGAAATGAGGATGTCCAGCAAAGAGTACATGAAAACCAACTGATGAAGGAGTCATCTCGGAAAGCCCTACTCTGTTTTATTGTTTTATTATTTTATTAAATTTATGTGCTTTGCTGTGGTTGTCCTGCTGTTGTTTTTTTATGCACTTTTATCTGGTTCATTCTACTGTGGGACTATTATTCTCCTTGGTGTTGTTTGCCAGATTTATGTCCAGCAAAGAGGTGGATGGATTGTATGAAAGAAGATCTGCGAAAGTCAGGCATGAGTATTGAAGGAGGCCGGAGTGTGGCACTTAATTGAGACAGATGGTGACAGTTAACACAATACCCAGACCCCATGTAGAAAATGGGAAAAAGGGGCTGCTGCTGATGATAATGATGAAATGCTTGTGCTTATGTGTGGTTTTACTCACAAAGTGTATTTTAGTTTGGCTTAGAGAAAGAAAAATAAATCCAAACTGCAGAATCAGGTCTGTAGTTTGGAGAGACATATATATATATATATATATATATATATATATATATATATATATATATATATATACACACACTGCCATGTATGGATGTTATGGAAGCTGAGATGACTTGGGAAAAGTGACTAGAAAACATTCATATGGCTTGTTGCAGAACTTTAATTGCAAATGTATTCATGTAACTTCCCTTGTAGCAAAGGCTTTCGATCTATGAGGTGAATGCTGGAATTCCAGAATAAAAGCAAGCAGTAATGCTTAAAAGGGTGATGTTATTAGAAAATTAATTCATGACCAGGGGTGCCGTGATGCACAACACTGCAAGCATAGGTCTTGAAGAGCATTCATTTCCTGTTAATACTTGTCATGAGAGCATTACTGTGCTAAGAGAAGGGGTTATCTGTTAAAATGTTTTGTATTTATTTTTTTCAATACTTTCTCTCTCTCTCTCTCTATATATATATATATATATATATATATATATATATATATATATATATATATATTGGTATTTGTTTACCGGGAAAGTCCACTGGGCCAGAAAAGCTCATTCTCAGTGGAGGCCCTGGGATAAAAGCTCAAAAATTGTTATAAGACAGTTACATAAGAAGACATAAGGTTACATAATAAGAAAAATTATACAATGTTTAAAAATTTCATTCAAATTTCAAAACCAGAAAAAAATACAGAAGTTTCATAGAAATTTTATAAACAGAGATGTAATAGTTTTGTTGTGATAGACCAGTGCAAAATACAACAATTACTAGCTAAGTGAGAAGTAGTATCAAAATCATAAAGCATGTGAATTAGAACAGCCGGATAGAGTGCGTGAGAATAACATAAAGAGAAAGGGTTGGTAAGGAGACTTTTATGAGTGCAAGAGGCAGGGGAGGAAAATAAGAATAGAAGTAAGGGGGGGGGGCAGAGGAGGAAGGCAAGGAATGCAGTGCCAGTAGCTATAGAGAGAATAGGAAGAGAGGATTTATAGATATGACAGGGGGACTAGATAGAGCGATGGTAGGTGCCAAAAGAGGTAAGGGGAGGAGTAAAAAATACAAAATTCTTTAGGCTGTATAGAGAGATATATTAACACAATGAGAGGAAGAAGTTACGTTTAGGAGGAAGTATTTTACATCAGATCCAATATATATATATATATATAGATAGATAGATATATATATATATATATAGATAGATATATATATATATATATAGGTAGATAGATATAGATATACGACCAGAACAACAAGCATACTTATGCAAAAGTGCTGCTTCAATGAAGATGTATGCTTCACCCATTCCTTAATCTTCATTAATGTAGTATGCCTGAATTCCAATGACCTGTGAAACTTAATGTCAAGGAACGATTGAGAGTCAAAGCCTGTACCTCCTGTCTGTGAGGTAAGCACCTTAACCATTATTCCAAACAAGATTACAAGCAAATATTAGGTTATCATTCTGCTGACAATTACAAACTTAGCAAATAACCAGTGTTTAGATTCAAACCATGTACCTTGCATCTGTGAGGTAAAGACCTTAACTGTTATCCCTTGGGATTAAGGAAAACTAGTAACACCAAGATAATGAAATTTTCTTGGAAAATGTGATGTATTTATCTAGTGGTCATTCGTATATTATACACCATTTTAATTCCTAATTCAAAATAATTTTTCCAAGTCAAAAATGTTTTTAAAAGAACTAAGCAGCAGTGCAAGATCAATCATTTGAATTTTCAAATACATCATTCTTCATTCATTTCTACTACTCGGTAAGATTTAAAAAATAATCTTCCATTGTGTATAGTCTTGTTACAATCCATATGCATCACGTCTGTCTTTTATCAAAGTTTAAAAACTAAGCAACAGTGACAAAAATATTTACAAAAAAAAATATGTTTTGATAGTTTTAGTATCAACTTCTAAATATCAGTTTCATTGTAACAGCTCATGAATATTCATTCATTGTGATTTCAAATAATAGTTACATCAAGCTTTACTTAAGAATCTCGTTTATTTTGCATGCAACTAATATTGGATTTTTTTTTTTTTGTATTTTACAGAAAATTTGAAAATTGTGTTCCTCCTGATGAGTTCAGTTTTCTCAAAGACTCTTGTGCATATGATTATGAACAGAAAAGAAATAGAACAATGCTGTGTGCTGGTCTCAGTTATGCTGCAAAACAGTGTTCATCATGTATTGACTGGCGCAGTGAAGCATTAGATGCATGCAGTAAGTATCTTTCGGAAGATAGCCATCACAAACCTTTCATAAGAACAAATTTGTAAGCACCCATAACTACCTGAAACTAAAGCAAATATCATTTGTTTCCTGATCAACTTTATAAATTGCTGAATTTTAACAGTGGCATCATGGAAGTTAACATACTTACCACTGCAAAAGGATGCAAGCAGTATTTCTGCAGACTAGACATTGAAGTCTGATTAACATTCTAGACTATAGATGCAAACTCTGGGTACAAGGAACACACATTCAAGGTACAGACAGTCTTTTCTCTGAAAGACTGAGAAACATATCACCATGGTGCCCCTTCAGACCTTGGAACCATTATCAAGTGGGAGGCATTAGGGCAGGTTTCATGTGGGGTTACTTACACAAGAATAGGCACATCACTATGATTATAGTGATAAGGGTGATAGGAAAGTGGTTTGTGCATAATAGCAATGAAGCTTCAATGAGGTATGATTATGATGATGTCTGTGATAACCATGAATTTAGTTTAATGCACAGCTGATTCAAGAAGTGTTTGGCCCTATTGTGTACTTAATATAAATTTTTTAATTATCAAGTTTCCAGCATGTCTATTATTCTTTTTATGTTGATTCCCAAATGCAGCTACTTGTTCAACTGTACTTTGTCAGTGTTTAAATCTAATAGGATCCGTAACTTTACAGAACTGTTGAAGTGTGTTGTAAATACTTTTACAGGTTTAGCGTTTTATCAGTGAAGAAAGTTTCCATCATAGCCTTTCTAAATGTAGTCACAATTTTCAACAATTATAGATCCTAAACAGATTAACTCACATTAAAAATAGTTCAAAGACTTCATTGGTAGAGATGATGATCAAATAGTAATGATTTATACTACATGTTTTAAATAAACTTGAATTATTTACTTTCCTTCAGCTAGGATATGATAGTGATGGGGGGGTTGCAGCATATGAAATAGAATATGTCATTACTTTCTTACTGGTTGTGACATTTAGAAAATGACATTGTGAGCAAAAAAATCTTGTTGCACTGCTCATATGTTGACAAAAATCATTGCAAGAGAGTGGAGCTATGTCTGTGTATGTGTGTGTGTGTGTGTGTGTGTGTGTGTGTGTGTGTGTGTGTGTGTGTGTGTGTGTGTGTGTGTGTGTGTGTGTGTGCACATGCACGCGAGAGAGAGAGAGAATGTGTGCACTTATGTGTGCTTTTGCATGAGTGCATATGTGCAGCTGTGCATGTCTGCGTGTGTTTGATGTCAAAATGTGCAAACTACTGACAGCATCTAAGAAACATAGATTGCAATGGCAGGTAAATAATTCTTATCCACCGTTGCTCCTATATACTAAATAAGCTGCAAGTGCTTGGAATTAGCTCCTATCTCAAATCTGTATAACAATTACCTTACATAGTCCTGAATTCTGTCAGTCGTTGATCCTATACCTGATCAAGAAGTGTCTTTAATCATTCATGTGAAAAAAGTACTTCCGTCCTTCCTTATAACTTCCTTGAACGTTATATTTGCATTTTTCTCATATCTCTGCTTTTTTATTTGAAAGATGATAATTAAAAAGAGCCTGTGGATTTCCTTGGGATCTTTAAAGAACTAATTTAATTCTTAAAGGAAGAATCATATGCATTCTTTTTCCTTTGTATAGGTCTTTATGCATTTTAGTCTTTTAGCCTCTTTTTACATAGCTTCTATTGAATGTACTACAATTTGGACCACCTCAATCCTGTTTCTGTTATACATGCTTGTAACTAAGTGACTTAAAAAACTACATAAAATACTTTTCTTGGAAATATATAACATATTAACAAAGAAGCATAAAACATTGTGTTTTCCTGCCAAATTGATTCTTCTCACGCATCACAAATGGCTCCAACCTTTCTCTTTGTCTTGTCTCATTTTATTGTTTACATTATATCAACTTCTACTTTTGTTGGTACTGTTGTTACTGCTGATTCCACTTCAAGTATACATACCATTTCCTCATTATTGCTTCTTCATAGAAACAATATTTTCCCTTTCTAAAATTAATTTAAGGTGTCATGTCTTAGATCATTCCTCCACACTTGTATCTGAACAAACAGTTTGGGGTAAACTTTAAGTGAAATAATTACTGAATTATATTAATGATGCTAGGGTATACCCTAAGTGTTGTGCACAAATTAAATAAGATGAACATTAATGATTTAGAAAGTGGATGGTGGCTTAAATGATGATGTCATAGGAAACATTTTATGTACATATGTTCTACATACTGTATGCACAATACACACTTAATTAAGGACATTTCTAAAAGATAAATGTATGTGTGGGCATCCAAACTCCTTATATTTTTTCACTGAACTAGTTGTATGTGTCATGTAATCATTAACATTAGTATAGAGAAGATATGAACAGAGACATGAGGTGCAGCAAACTGATCTGAAAGTGTTACTTGCAAACCTATTCTTTAGCGAAGGATTTCAAGTTGTAATATTTAGGGGTGACTTCCTGATCATTTGTGTACAGTAAAGGCACCAAAGCAACTGTGAGCATTAACATGTCTTGCAGAACGTCAGTGGATATAACACATAAGTATGCTCAGCTGTACAGGGAATGCTTTCAAAGACAGTGAATATCAATTCCAAGAGATGCTCTAAAATATGTTATGATAATATATCATGTTCCATGAAATTACAAGGAACTTTAGGAAGTTTGCTGCAGTAATGAGTTTATAGCAACTACAGGCAGCAGCATGCTAGGAAAAAAGTTTTTTGACATTTGCCATCGAATACTTTATAAAATAAAGAAATAGTAATAGATAGGAAACAGAAGCCCAAACAGCTCTAGTTTACTTATTTACTTTCAATTTGCTTGTAAGTGCATGTAGAACAGAACTGATAAAATTATTATTATTATTATTGTTGTTGTTATTATTATTTATTTCTTAATGACACTAAGGGTTTTTCATCTTCAGTGACACAAAGCCCATCAACATCCTATAATGGTATGTAGTGTCCTAAATGTGATGCTTTTAGAAAAAAGTACATTATTTTCTCATGTTCTTCACTCACCTTGGCCTTTTATATTACAAAGAATCCCCAAACAACTCATATTTCTTGCCCTTAACAACACCAAAGACTATACACAATGTAAAGCGGTGCCCTGCAACAACTAATCCAAAATATGAAGTAACCACAAACCACAGGCTAGGATGGACTGCATAGGACCATAAAGACTCCCAATTCTGATGAAGTCCTGTCAAGCAGGATGAAAGCGCTCAGTCACTTTGAATAAAGTTTTTTATGCTGTATTATACCATGGCCCCCCCAAAACGTGTACACTGATTGGCCAGCGTGCACATTGTAAATCGAGTTATACTAATGGAAAAAGGTCCGGTCGCCCGGACTTTTTTCCATTAGTATAACTCTACTTTTAAAACACTGTCTCGCTATGTTAAATGGGTTTAACATAGCGAGACAGCTTTAAAATAGGCAACGGAGATCTCCGTTCCTATTTTTAAAGCTGTCTCGCTATGCTAAACCCATTTAACATAGCGACAGGTTTTAAAAAGCAACGGAGAAAGCAAGATCCGCGTTGCTTTTTTTACTCTCTCGCAATGTTAAATGGGTTTAACATAGCGAGACAGTTAAAATAAGCAACGGACATCTCCGTTGCTTATTTTAAACTGTCTCGCTATGTTAAACCCATTTAACATAGCTAAAAAAAAAGCAACGGAGATCTTGCTTTCTCCGTTGCTTTTGCCCACAGCTCTGATTTACTGCGCAGGCACGCAGTACATCAGAACTGCCACGGATGCCAGACATCTGCGGAAAGGCAGTAAACAGGCATTATACTATGCCATTATTTAAGAAAAGTAATAGTTTCTTTTCTTAAATAATGTCATGATATAATAGCAATAACCCACGCCTGGGTGTGGGTAATGCTATGTTACCACGGTTGGCTTTGTTTGGTCCCTCGGGCTTCGCCCTCGGGACCAAACCACGCCAACTGTGGGTAAATCCAGCATTACCCACACCCAGGCGTGGGTTATTGCTATAATATTCGTGGAACTGGGAGTCTTTATGGTTCTATGCAGTCCATCTTAACCTGTGGTTTGCGATTACTTCATATTTTGGATTAATATCAAAGACTGTTGCACACTGTAATAAACCTCCACAAGGTTACCTAGTTATTATATTTTATTGACAAATTCAAGAAATAGCAATATTTTTTTTCTTACCAGCTTTGCACACCATTTTGATCTTTGTCTCCATATATTTTTTTCCAGGAACAATGTCATTGTCAATGTTGAGTTCCACTTGAAATAGTATTTTTTGTTGATTCTGTACCAAAGACACCATTTAGACAAAACGTAATATTTCCTCAAGTTGTCTGTGGACTAAATACAAAGATAATTAAACTGAAATTCTGAAATTAAAATACTGACAATTACCAAAGTTATGATCATATATTTAATCTTGCAAATATAGCTGCAAAAAAGTGCCAATTTTCAAATGTGTGTCCTGAGAATTACAACATAACCACATTTCCAATATAGCTCATTAACTCAATAACCTTTGAAAGGAGATATATATTGCAAACACATTTTTGTATACTGCAAATGGCTCAATTAAAATAAACTCAAAAACAAGCCACCCTGGTGAATCACATCAGAAGGCTGTATCAGAAGGAAGAAAATCATGACATAAATTAGGAGATTCAGCACCCAGAATGATAAAAGCACTCTCATCAAACTAAACAAACTCAGATGACAAATGAAGTCTAACAAAGCCAAATTTGAGGTAAATTTGCCTCCCAGGCCAAGCACAACCACAAGTCATTCTTTAGCTATGTCTGCAACCTTAAAGATAACACACAATTGTGTGCAGAGCTCATTGTTAATGGAGCCACCTATAATGAGCCAGAAGATATAGTAAACATACTGGTAGACAAATTCAGCTCTAATTTTGCCTTTCTCTTGCCATCGGCATCCCCTCAAGAAATACCATCAAATACAACTCCTCCTACTATTACTAGGGAGAGGTCCCTGGTGCTCTCTCTCTCTCTGTCTCTCGCTCTCTCTCTTTCTCTCTCTCTAAGACCAAGAACACTGCATTGATGGGTCAAGACAATATCCTAGGATACTGTCTAAATAGCATGAAACATGGCCTATCAGGTCCTTTGGAATTGTTACTTAACTTTAGCCTACAAACAGGCTTCATGACTCAGGAATGGAGAACAGCAACAATCAGCCCTCTGCACAAAGATGGGCCATCTAAGTCATGGAAAAAAAATATTATGGAAATTATCAGTAATAACATAGGAAGTGTCCAAAGACTTGACCCAACCCAATATGATTTCATCAAGATAAAATCATGCTTACTCAACCTAGTGGGCTTCTTTGAGAAGATATTCAAAGAAATGGATGAGGGCAAAATGGTTTGTACTGTCTACCTTTACCTGGGCAAAACATTTGACAAAATATCCCACATGGGCATTGTGGATAAACTGAAGAGGTTAGGTATAAACCTTTATATCACCCTGTGGATAGCCAGCTGGCTCAGAGGAAAGACCCAAGAAGTTAGAAGTGGAGAGTCCACCTCTACAAAGAGTCAAGTCACAACTGGAATCCCTCAGGGATCGATCCTGTGACTTCTGTTTTCTGGCACTAACTTCTCTGAATTCAATGCCAATGTCAGCAGCTTCTGGCTTTCCAAATTTGCAGAAGATTGCAAATTAGGAGCAGTCAAAAAATCCCCCACTGACACCAATGTTCTATAGGAAGGGCTGACACAGACAAATAATTTGTATCAGAGCCAAGGACTAAAAATAAATGTGAAGAAATGCATAATAGTATCCTTCAGCAAGTCATCCATCCCTGGTAAGTATCATATTGACAACACACCCCCTAAGAGTCAATCCAGTAGTCAGGGACTTGGGGACATCCATAGCATTCTAGCCTTTGATCATAATGTATTTACAGTAGTGAGGAAAGTATTCTATGTTGTGAAACTTATAAACAAAGGTAGGATATCGAGGTGTAAGGAAGACATTGTTCCACTGTATTCAGCATTCATCAGAGCTATGACTGAGTACAAAGACCCTTTTGATATATACCTAACCAGGTACATCCGACCATTGGAATGTTCACATAGGTTCATTACTAAAATAATAATACAAGATGTAAATAACATGTCCTATGCAGACCACCTCAAAGCCCTATCCTTGTGTTCTGTCTACTGTAGGCTGTTGTGGGAAGAACTATGTCTGGCATACAAACCATTGTCATACTCCACCCTGATGGACCTCCTGCATATCTGCAAATTAAACAGCACCATAATTACCCATTCTAAAGACTTGTACCATGCCTGTGATACAAATAGGACCCACTGGGGAGACAGGTAAGTATCCTACAGACTACTCCTTCTCTGGAACAGGCTTCCCATCCGTGTGAAGCAGAGTTTCTCCCTAACCAAATTCAAGTGTAACTTGGACTGTTTAGATGGGGAACAGGAAATCCATCCCTTGTTTGACATCTATATCTCTAATGGACAGAGGATGCCTGTAAATGGTTCATTTCCCAAGCCCCTGCTTGTAAATGTTTAATCTTGCAAGCCCCTGCTTACACTTATCAAGGGTATTAGAACTTATCAGAATTTGGGATGCATAGCTATTCTTAAAAAGGCCCCAGTCTTTGTTACTCTAGTACATGCCTATGAGCTTATGAACCCATTAGGATCTAAATAAATATATTTCAAGATTTGTCTTTACAATGTAAACATATATCAATAATAGGCAGACAATTACAATTCTGAAAGCATTTTCATTGCTTCCTGTATTTTCTTTTGATAGTGACAATTTAGTCATTTCTTAGCCATCTCAAATCCATCCAAGCATTCAGAATAACCAGGAGAACCTAGAGTAAGTATAATATAATGAAAGGCTAATGAAAGTTGCAATGCTGGAAGGCATGAAATACTATTAAGATGTTAAAGACATTCATTAGACCAGTACCATAAGACTATATCTCATTTGTGAGCAAAAGAAAGGGACAGCTGTGTAGATCTAGGCATATAAAGTAGAAATATGAAGCTGATATGGAGCTGTTGTTATCATTCCGAAGGATGAATGATAAAAGCTGTAATGAAGAATGTATCTTATAAGGACAATACACATCAAATCTCATAAAGGACAATAAAATAAATAAATTCTGAAAACAAAAGGCAAGAATGGAAATAGGGATATACATGATAATGTATTATTTTTCTCACCTTATGAACTTTTTTCCCCAAAAAACTTTATTAAATTTACACATATGCACATATACAAAGGCAGTCTTACATTTATATAAATGAAAAACATACAAAATGATATCCTTTTAGTTGCAAACTATTTACATCACAGACACCACTGAAACATCTGTAGCTGTAAGCATTATACATCACTTATAAACCATCCAGTCATTGTCAGTTAAGCATTATATTGCTCATTCAAATCCTGCCTCTTAAACCTTGTTCCTGCTCTGCATACATTGTTCCCACAATTCCCATTTTTCCCATGTAGTTTGCTCCTTTCCTTTTTTCCTAATGATCCCAGTTCCAGTTGTTTTATCTCTGTTACTATATTCACCATTTCTAGTATAGTTGGTATAGACTTTGATTTTCATTTTCTAGCAATTGCTTTTTTTGGCAGCCACCATAGTTAGACTCAGCAAGGCTTACATTATGAAGTTTGATTGACATAAAATGCATCAAACAATATCAGTGATCACCATCATTTACTCAAACAACGTCAAACTGATGTGATCATAAATGTAAACAAATGTGTTACTTTTGTGATCAGCTAAAACAGCTACAAACTTTGGTTTTGCAACTTCAGAGAAAAAGAATAACTCCTGACTTATATTACAGTTAAACTGTTGCAGTTCAGCTGTCATATAATTGTACCACTTTAATCACCAATGAAGATTACCAAAAGCAATGACATAAAATAATGCATATATTGGTATATCTACAATTCACTGAAGGATGTTCTGCCAAGTGGCTTTTTGCCAAGAGTTTTAGATTGTGATTCATTTAACAACAAGTAAGGGGGAACTGTACAGGCTGGGGGAAAGAAACAAACAATTCTAAAGGAGAACAGTTTAAATCCTCCGTTTTCAAGTTCAGTAATTCAAACTGGAGCATTTTTGAAAATGCCTTTTTCAACATCTGATGGATAAGTACTATTTACCTATGAAAGGTATAGCTCTTGCTCAGTAACTCTGCCCCTAACTTAATATAATAAACTTGACATCACACTTCTGAGGAGAAATATTGTATTTAGTTTAAAGGTGGAGAAACTTTGATATGCAACTGCCTCTAGCTATACTGAAACACTATTTAAAATTAGGGCTTCTTAATTTATGGGTTATTGAAATATTGTGATTTTGATCGCTCAGATGTGTACTACTCAGTTTCAAAGTATTTACCTTTACAGAACTCTGTACTGTTACAAAGAAACAAAAGAGAAAGGAGGCTATATTAGAGGCATTTAGTTCTTTTACACACAGTAAGTTATAAAACACCATAATATTTAAAAATATGAAGATTTTTAAGGGAAAGGTGACATAACACATGACTGGAAAGTACTCTTAATGGCAGTAAAGAGTAGTGGAAGACATATTTTAATTAAAAATGTTAGGGTACATAAAACTAACTCTAAAACAATGTGGTAATTCATTGTCATAACAACATGGGTCATATTAAAATATGTCTCTGCAATTAGTGCCGTTATGTTTTGGTTTAATTTTGAAGTGAAGTGCTGTCGCTGAATCTGTATGAAGCTGTTCCATCCACAAGCATTTTTGTCCACAGAACAGTACCATCTGCACATTCTTGATTTATGTTTATATTGTAATAACCAAATCACAGCCTGGATAAAAAAAATATATATTCTTATCAAAATACTTCATTTTTTGTGATCTGGTTTTAGCTTTATTTATTTATTTAGCTGGTTGTATTAATTTTATGTGTTATTTACATCTACTATTTCTCTTTTTCAAGATCCTGACTGCCCAAGTGGACTTCAATATTACACATGTAAAAATACAACAGAACAGTACTGTGATGGAACGTAAGTATTACCTTTTTATAGAGTCTATAAAGATTTAAGTAATCAGTAGTGAAAATAAACAGCAGACTGTAATTATCTGCTATTTGAACAGCATGTCTTAAGTGCCTGTTAGGGTGCAGTGATCCTTCTTCTGAATATGCCATGAAATTACTGTATTTACACCCTCAAGAAAATTAAGAAGTTAGGCATATCTGTCAACTTCTATATTGCACAACCATGAACATGGAACAGATAGTCCATTACTGTTGCAGAAACAAGTAAACTAGTTTAAATGAAAGGATAAAAACTGAAAAAGTAACTTTGATTGACATCAGGGCTGGAATCACTTGGTGGGTGTAGTGTGCTCTTACTGAGAATGTCATGTGTCAGCAAGTTTTATCTGCTGCAGCATTCATTTGGCATACGTTTTAAATAACATTACTTATTGCCTTAAGTTATTCATACAACTTTTCTCATACTGAATGATAATAAATCTGAGATCTTCAAAAACAACCAAACAGAATGTAGAAGTGCATTACTTCATCTGAATGCTGAAATTTAAATATAATCATAAACATATTTCTGACTACTTTGGGATTTTCTTCTTCTAGAAATATGCAAAATAATTTTAAAGTTATTACAACTACATAGCAGTACATTTAAACAGTAGGAAAAGAAGGGAAAACATTTGAATTTATATTCTGGAGACACCTTCATTCATTGACATCAGCAATGATTTAAACTTCTGCACAATGGTTAAAATGCAATATAGTAAACATTCATCTTCTTGTAGTTCAGTTTGTCCTGGTCCCCTTCAATAAACACATAAAACCAAATGACATTTGGCGACCTTTATTAAATTTCCATAACATAGCTTGTTCAAATTCATTAATTACAACTATTCATAATATAATTGCTTCTAAACACTGCATGACATCTTTGTAATGTTGATCAGGGCAGCGTACCTACTCACCCTGCCCAGTAAGCAGCGTCCATACCTCTGCTCGTTTACTTTACTTATGAAGCACCATCCTTGTAATGTTAATCAGGGAAGCATACCTACTCACCCTGCCCAGTAAGCAGGGTCCATACCTCTGCTCGCTTACTTTACTTATGAAGCAGCGTCCCATCTCACTTCATACTCCATTCATTGAATTACCTTCCACCAAATAAGCAGCATCCTTACCTTCGCTTGCTTATCTATTCAGCAAGCTTCCTCCAACTATTCATTTTCCTTTCCCCAGATCCTTGAAATGAACATCCAAACACCAGAGGGAGAACAGAAGAGGGCAAGCCTATCCCTCTTCTCCGCCAATCAGCCTGACTAGGCCCCCTCCCTTCTACCCAACATTGTTCAATCCACTACTTCCCATAAAGGGAAGGGTCAAGCCAAACATCATTCGGTGTACCCATCATCTGTAAAGCACCTTAGAATCACGTCATAAACCCACCTCTGCATACCCTCACTCAAACACACCCTAATGAAACTAACTAAAGTAAGGTTACTGTGACCCCACTGTAAAACCAGAACATCCACACCAAGAGAATACACACCCTTTTAGCCCACTTCCTTCAAAGCTGAAATCATGGCTCAACCTGAACAGATTGACAACCTATAACCACAACAAAACCACAAACTATAACCCCTTAAACTCAAAGATCCCCAGTCAAAACTAGTATCAAGTCGCACACCCAGTACCCTGTCAACTGTAGCATATCACAAACTGTTGAATGGAAAACTGATGAAAGATAATAAGATGGACTCTCTCCAGTAGTCCTCCGGAAGCCAAAAAACAATTCACTGCAATGATGAAATCAACGGATAAAAAAAATGTTTATTAAGCTTAACACAAGCTTTTTGTCAGTTTGAAAAAAACAACTTCTTCAGAACGGATACAACGTCATCCAACAACCCCCCTTTCAACTGTAGCATATCACCTTAGCCCACCAACTACCCAGTTTTGAATGTGCAACAACTCAGTTACTGTAGGGAATAGTCTAACTCCAAAACTTTATGTCTTAATCTTAGATGGCAGAAAACCAGCACCCCTTGACCTAGTTCCTGAAAACTTGCCTATACTTAGCAATGAAGTACTCTACATGCCCTGCCATAAACACCCCCAATTCACTCATTACCAAATCATCTTAACTCCTGTTTGCCCCTGGCCTTTCCCCTTGAAAGCTCTTTCTTTATGTTACCTATACCACTAGTAGGTAATTAAGACCTGTCCTGTAGCTGCCTTATCCTACAACCAAGTTTCCTTTAAACCTTCTAACTCCCCTGTAACCACACACCCAGCTCCTAAAACTACCCCAACACAGCCACCTACCTGCCATGCTTCCTAAAATCCTATCTACAAAATTCACTCAAACCCCAAGTGAAATGATCCTTGTGCTATTCTGTAAAACCTTAACCTGGTATGTAACATTAACACTACCTACTCAAGGGACAAATTTGTCACCCCGCAGATACCACCCATTAGGAACAAACTCTAGCATCCTATCCAACACCTCATTGGCCCTTCCCCCACATACGGTTCAAACAACTGGATGAGTGAATACAACCACCCCAAGGTTCCGGGAAAGCCAGGATTGAACTTCACTGGCTTGCAAGAGCCATAGGGCTGTAGCCTAATAAGTTCCTATGCTCCTATGAATGTCATAACTCTACTCATCCTGTGGGATCCCCACACTCCCCATAAACCGTCCCCAAAAGTTTTCCCCCTTTGGCCCCCTACTTACCTCTTTCTTACTTGCCCCCTATATCAACACAATAATCACCTCCCACTAATTAAACACAGAGCTCTAACATGCCTTATTAAGGTGATTACTCAGACCCTCCTTGTGCCCCATTCCAGCAGCAAGAACATCCATCCTATCAAAACATCACCTTTTAAATCCCCTTTCAAGCCACCGCATGATGCCTTCTGCACTTCAGCCATCAGCAAGGAAAAGAAAAAACAATAAATTCAATGTGCACACATACCAATAATTACTTAACATGGAGGCACTGACAAGGACCCCTGCCACCCCATCAAGTGTTTGCCAAACTCTGCACCAAAGTATGGCCCCAGCCCTCCCCCTTTTTTTTTTTTATATACTATGACACATATCCCCTTGAACAAGAGTGATAAGTGCTACCCGAAGAAAAGAGCCAAACTTGCCTAGTTTGTAACCATCCGTGAGCCAGTTGCCTAATAAATTCCTATGATACTAAGAGTGCTGTCACTCCACTCCACCTACCTGAACCCTTTCCACATTGATGAGCCTTAATGACCACTAAATAAAATGCATTACCTGTAACCTCATCAAGCCCCCTGCAGGAACCCAAACTCTTACCTATGGCCAATGGCCATTGCTCCCTTTTACTAATGAATGCAAATGCCCAAAACAGGAACAACTTATCTAACATACAGAACGGTTAATAGAACAAATTGTACAACCAATTAACCCTGAGATCAAAAACTCAAATGCCTATCCATCTCTGACTAGCAGTGTAAATCCTCTACCAAAACTCAACAACTCTGAACTCCACTTACTTCTGTCAGTAACTGTTACCCACATGTGGTCCCTATGTGTAACCTCCTCGCTCGCCACTGCTTCCATCCTCTGTGAATTCACTGTGTATCACCTCAACTGATACTCGGCACACCACTGTTTACAAAGAAAAGAAGAAAAGTAAACCCTCTGATATGTAGAGAGAAGGATCCACTTTATACCCACCTATTCTAAATTACAGCTGCAGCATTCCAAGCCCCATCTGCAAGAAAGAAAAGATGTAAATCATCCAAAATACATATTCCAAGACATATGCAAGGACAGCCTATCCTGCTAGCCTGGGAAGGAATGTACCACCACTCACATCTACGACAAAGCAGCTATAATTGAAGCTATGCTTCCAATGACCCTATCAATACCCAAGATAAATTTAACTACCAGTCAAGTATGTTAAAACTAATCCACACCCATGAAGGGACCTATCAATATCCACAACCATGACAATCCCTAAGCCCCATGCTTCACCCATTCAGAATACCCAAGACAATGCAAACTGCTACTCCACCACTCTACCAAGTCTGTAAGAGTAATCCCTACAAATTATCCCCACTGTTGACCCTAACTATTGCTGTGTCGCAAGTTCTAATAAGTACTATTACTGAATGCCAAAGAATTCCCCCTTCCTTGACCCCTTATATACTAAACTTTATACCTCTCAAATGTACAATGTCGTGCAAAATGTCCAGATACTTGTTTCCCCCCTTCCTGGCCCACACACACCTGTGGTTTTCTGGAAAATGTACTTTAAAACATATCCTGTTACTTTAGCCACTTTATAAATTTAAAAGAGCAATATCTAAAATCATAGCTTTCGACCCTCCATCTCCTCTAGCCCTCAAAATGTGGATCAAATGGGCAAAATGTGGCTGACTATCAACTTCAGCTAGGAAGGTCATAGGATAGTTAAAAGATGCTGGTTTTGCTTGTATCTGTTAGTGAATTAATATGATTTAGTTATTTTACCATGGATTTCACTTAAAATATCCTCACATTGAATTAAGACCCCCTAGAGAGGTATGTTTAAAACCTTTCCCTAATTTTGGGCCTTTGTCAAGATTTCTTGCACTAACAGAGTGAGAGGTATGCTTAAACTACCATTCCCATTGCTCAAGACTCATGCGATCTAAACCACTCCCACACGTATGGCACGTGTGCTGCAGGCATTTAACTCAAGGCTCTATCCAGCGGGTCAGTCCAGTCCAAAGCCATCCACCAGACCAATCATTCTGGTTTCTGCATCCAATTGTATAGGAGACCATAAGCTGTATTCCCAGCTGAGTTATTGTGAATGCTCTTAAATGTGTTAGTCTAACATAGTAGTATTGATATTAAAATAATTTCTTTTAAGCTCTGCATTCCATTCTTGAAATTGCACCAGTTTTTATTCTGAGTAGAATATGGATTACTTAAGAAGATAACCTCAGCACTAGCGAATGAGACATTTTGTAAGCATTTGTAGACGATAATAATGTCACCATGAAACGACATGTTTGCATTTGTGTACAGTTTTTGATTAGTTCATTTATCAAAATCATTCAGCATGATCCATATACACACTATTAAAATATTAAACTGCATGACAGAGTTTCTTGACAACAGCTCAGAAACTTAGACCAACTGGTTAACTGTCTAATTTATAATCTGCATTGAGCAGTATTAGTCTGAATAACATGATACTTTCTACATTGGATGAGCACCTTTGCTTAAGGCCTACCAATGCTGTAATGCTATTACTGCAGCATGTTGACTTAATAGTTATGGTGTTCACATCACTGACAGATGGTGCAGAGTTGAAGGGAAATTTGTTAGGCTTAAAATGACCTGCAATAGGTACTAACCTATGAATCATACACATTTTGCGATTTCGTACTGAAGACTTTTCAGTTACAATTACTGGAGAACTCGAGTAGTATACAAAGAGAGATGGCAAATGAAATGTTTATGAGGGATTAAAGAATGTGTATAGCATATATAGATTTTTACCATTCACTAGAGAGAGAGAGAAAATGAAAACACGTCAGGAGCTGTACAGATTTTAGGACAAGCAGCTGCTTGACCTATCATTTGTCAAGATTTTTCTCAAGTTATTACATTAATGACAAGTCCTTTTCCAAGACAGAAAACTTTAATGTTGAATGCTTCACCACCACTTTTTTTTTTTTTTTTTTTTATACGGACCAAATGTATAAACAAGGTTCTGGACATTCTGCAAACCCCTGTAATTTTAAAAAGTGAACTGCTCAGTGGAAAGCTATGCCTAGCAGAGCAACCACCCCTGCCTTCACTTAACCCTTTCACCTCCCCAACCCACTTAACTCTCCCTAAAAGCAATCTAACCCCCCCCATGAAGATGTCCCGGGACAACTTGGTTTGTTGCCAAACTTCATTTAGTTGAAGATTAATCAGTTAATATGAAAATATCAACCAATTTCTTGTATTACAAACACCTCAGAAAGATATAGATGATTATAACCAGGTCTTCAGTCATAACCAAATTATTATATGTTATGGAAATGGACTCCTACGATCGTAGATTCATAGGTACTTACTAGGCTATTGATCTGTGAGGATCTTCAGAAGCTTAGCCTTACATTGCCATGGCAGTTTTTGTCTCTTATATTTCATGTATAAATAATCCAGAGATATGCTAGGACATTTATTTGCTACCCCTATGATGAGGGACAAGGGTGCTAAACCAGGAATGAATTTGTGGTCTCCCACCCATTCATCCAAATTATATTTGAACAGAGTAAGAAAAGTACTTTGCTTTACATGGATGGTTGCATGTAAGAAGTATTCTCTGAGGTACATCAATCCAAGATGTTGCATTTATGTTGTAAAAGAGACTGAGATCCCTTATCTGTAAAAAGTATAAAAGAATAGGGTCTGCTGAGGCTGTATATGCAATAATTTGAGATGACCTGCAAAGTTTTTTTTTTTTTTTTTGTCTGTGTGATTAAGGCCCTTGATTATTTTATTTTATTTTATTTTTTTTGTGAGAAAATGAAGAAGTTAATTGTTATACAGACAAAAGACTTGGCTTGCATCTATGTATTAAATTACATTTTTGCCTTTTTTCAGCCCTGTGCAGTTTGTTGTGTTTTTGGTCTTGGTTTTACTCTGCTGACAGTTAGTTGCATTTTTTTGTTATTGTGAGAAAGTGTTGTGCTTACTCCAGAATGGTTACAAAAGGAGACCAAATTCAATTCTTTGCAATACATGGAAAATTTTATCCTTGCCTGCTGTACTAATGATTGGATAAAAAGTGGAGTAAACTTTTGAAGATGGGTGCAATACACTGATGGATATCGCATTCATCTTCAATACCGTGAGTCCTCAGTGTGACAGTTGTTAAGTAATGTGTTATTCAGCCTTCAAAACTGTTAGAAGGAATACAGATAGCTTGCCAATACTGCAAACAAAATTATTTATAGACGGTTCCAAACAATTGTTGATACCTATATATAACATTTTAAAGTTATAATCAGAAACTGTTTAGAGTTTGAATGTTTCTGTATGAGTGTAAAAACCCATGATCACCAATATCTGTGATATAAAATAGTTGCATCGCAATATCATGAGTTATGGTATTGCTAAATACTGCTGTCCAGGTTGCCCTAAGCTAATTTAGCTGCATTACACTTTACTGTTTCCAAGAATAACTTTCTTGATGTGAGAAGCCATGTACAAGATGTGTTATGTTAGGAAACATCTAACATTTGATGTTGACAGGTAGAGTAGTATGTACCTTCATTTGTCTTTTGTACACCTTCTAAACACATACCAGCATCACAAGTAGGCTTTAAGATTCTTGAGATTATTTAAGATAGTCTACTATTAAATAACTCAGTTCATAGGTTCATAGGTGTGTACTAGGCTAACGGCCCTGGAGCCTATATAAGCCTAGCCCAAGAAGATTTCCTGGCATCATGCCGCCCGAAGTTAGTTTCCAGTGCCACTGTTAAGCAAGGCCACTGAAGTGATCCCCGGGGTGAACTTCCTATTGCCCACTCACTCATGAACATTTCTCTTACAGAGGGCCAGTGAAGTGCTCTGCTTGACGTGAATGGAAAGTTTTTTCCAGAGTATGGAAAGTCTCTGGGTTAAGAACTAGATTTGGAGTATGCTACCTTCACAGTGTGGGTTCTATCAGTGAGCCAGTTGGCAACCCATCTTATTACATTAGGGGTTTATGCCTAGTTTAGTGAATCTATCTATGATTCCTGAGTGAGGGATGGTGTCAAAGGCCTTGCCAAGATCTAGGTAGGCTGTGTGAACTACCTTGCCCTCATCTGCAGCTCTGGTGACAGACTCGAAGAAGTCTATCAGGTTGAGCAGGCATGATCTACCTTTCACAAACCCATAGTGCATGGAGTCCAGAGTTTGGAGATTCCCTATGTTCTTATTTATAAGGTCCATGATGATGCACTCCATAGCCTTACATATCAGACTCGTCGGGCTAATGGGGCAGTAGTTCCCAGGGTCTGTAGTCACTCCCTCTTTGTTGAGGCGGATGACCATAGCAGTGCGCCATTTGGTAGGAAGAAAGCCTGAAATGAGGCTGTGATTGAACAGGGTACTCAGGTGTGGTGCCAGTTCACTTTGCAATTCATGTAGAACACAGCCAGGGATATTATCAGGTCCCATGGAAGCTGTATTCTTGGCTTTGGACAGTGTGTTTTTTGCCTGTGTAGCCGTGATAATAGGGACTTGTCATTCCTCAGGTATTGGGATAGGACCTTTAGGGGGTGAAAAGGGAGTTAAGTTCACACTGAACCTGTCAGCCAATATGTTGGCAATATCAGTTGGTTCTGTATATATATTGCCATTGTGCTGTAACTCAGACCATATCTGAGAATTGTCATGTTCATTCTTCTGTTTTCATAGCTAGCTTTAGAGGATTTGATGATGGATCTCAGTTTTTTGCTGAGGCTAACAAAGGAGGTTTTCTAGTCTTGGGACTTCACCCGTTTCTGCAACAGTTTTTTTCCTTCTGTTGTAGAGTTTGTTTATGGTAGGGGACCACCAGATAGGCTTCCTTTTTTTGGAGGACAGCGTCTTGGTTCTGTTTGGTATGGCCCATTCCATACATTTGTATATGTGTTCTTACAGTACATTGTTGTATGATTCAGCAGTCATGCACCTATTTTCCATTTGCATCGGTGTCATGAAGTTAGCCACGAAAGCCCAAAATTGGCTATGGAGAAGTTTTTTATGGTGGTTTCATTTGGGGGGGGGGTGAAGTTGGGATGTGGATATCCATGGTGATTAGCTTGTGGTCAGATCTAACCAGGGAGAAGTTGATCACTGTTGTAGAGGAATGGTCACCCATGTTAGTAATGACCAGGCCAAGAATGTTTCTACCTCTGGTAGGGGGTAAGAATGAGTTGATCCAGGGCTTTGGAATGAATGAATTCCAGAAACCGTTGACCAAGTGTGTTGGTACATGAGTAATTTTCCCAGTTAATGGAGGGGTAGTTAAAGTCTCCCAGTATAAGGGTATTGGTTTGTACCCTAATATTTTCCAGTGTGTTTAGGAATGTGGAGTGGGAGTCTTGGGACATGGCGAGGGATCTATAGCAGGCTACATACTGGATTGCAGTTTTACCCAGTGTCAGTTGTACCTGAAGTATCTCTGATGCATTATGTTAGCCTACTAGTCTGGAGGTGTGCATATCCTTTATGAATATGGATACACCACCGCCTTTAATGCTTCATTCCAGGTTTAGTGGCTGAAAAGTGTGGTATGAATTATAGCCTGGTAGTGCTGGGGTGTTCTCTGGAGCCACATTCAAAGATAAGAGCAACCCCTTTAAATGTCCCAGTATTTTTGAGCTTTTCTTTCTGCCACGCCTTCTAATGTTACAGAGTGCACATGTCACATTTTTAAATGTCACATGACATTTTGCTTTTGGATGCCATTTGTATGGCAGCATGAGGTGTGTTGGAACCTTACAGGGCTCCATGGCTGAAATTTGATGTAGCTTATGACCATCATTCAGACGGAAGAACAATAAGTTTTGAATTGATAATAAACAGTGTCTACCAGAATGTACTGTTTCACTCTGTTTTTGTAGGGGGGATTTCACCCCTTTATACCTCTAAACAGAGACGTTTGTACCGCCCACAACCCTGCTACTTAACATCTTACTGTAAGATTTTATTTTAGAGAAAAATAAATTCCCCAAGATAGTGCAATCGTGATCATTAAAAGAAGTCATATATTTGTGATTTCACATTTTTGTTGTAATTGCAAATATCTTACATTTTATCCTAGCACTAGTTTTAGAGATATTAGTTTTCTGTGAAGTAATATCAACACAGGGAACACCAACTTACTACAGTGAGGGTCATTAATACATCCCTCAATACAGCAATGTTATTTTACTTAGGTTCTTACCTATCAACCTCTTTATGACAAATGTAATTTTCTGTCTTTGTTAGATGAGTATGTGCGCAGAGGGAGAGATGCTTTCCACTTAAGTGTTTTCTAGTCATATAGACTATGTATACACTACTTAAGATAAGATGGCAAACTAAATCTGTAACAACTTTTCATTCATCTAACGTTTTGTTAAATTATTGTAGATATTTCATATGCTAAATTATACTATACTTCTCTCCAGATTATTTAATGTATTTTTATGAAGCTACACATTGATTTTGCTCCTAAATAATTTAATCTCTACATATTGAATCTCACTTTACCTTTTTGCTGCATTTAATTCTATAGTGAATGAACTGACAGAATAACTCAACCTCTGCAAAGATAGAAGGTAGTTTAAGTAAAAATTAATAAAGCAGAAAGTACTAATAATGTTTACAAGCATCTGAAAGCTTACAAAAGCTAAGCTAACACCATCACAGCACACTCTAGAAATAAGCTATCATTAATAAGTTTGAAATATACTGCCAAAAAAAAAAAAGACCCAACTAACAGATAAAAAATAAACTTCTCATGCTACTGTAAATGAAACCGTTTGTAACTGTGGTCTTGAGTGGTTTTGTTCAGTTTAATTTTTTAGATCTTCTTCAGAAACACAGAAATTACAATACATGTACCAAAATATTTATATTTATATAAAATTATCACAAAGCCTAAAACATCACTTCCTATCACAATCAAATCAATGCTCATTTAATTTACTTCAATTAAGATATCACTTCCTACTTAAGCCATTTCAACACACATTTGATGTTAAGTTGTCATTTAAACCCGAAAGTGTGTCAACATTCAAAAATAATTGCCATCCAAGTTCTAACTTATATCATTGATAAGTTAACTATGTTGAAATTTATTCAGCTTACAGTATCTTTAAAACATTTTGGATTACATTAAATTGCAAGAAATACCAGTACAAGTGAAAACAACTTGTAAGAAGCAAAGATAAAACCATTCACTGCTTCTTTTCTTGCATAATTTTAATCTGTACCTTTTGAAACTGACATTGTCCATTTGCATCATCCAGCTCTGTAATGAAGGAAGCTCAGATTAACTTCATCTCTGCAAAGGCAGAAAAGGTAGATAAAGCTAAAAATAAATAAAGCAGAATGTACTAATAACATTTACTTGCACCTCAAAACTTAATGGACCAATAATATCAAAGCACACTAGAATTAAACTATTGTTGATTGTTGATAAGTTAAATGTATGCAATTTAAATTGTCTTAAAATGAGGGATTACAAAGAAGAGCTAGGGAAAAAAAAACACTACATAGTTTTCTCTCCATCAAGAAAGAAAAAGTGCAAATACATAAATATGAATGAGTACGCTTACAAAAATACCTTGTCACAAAGCAATTAAAAAGTAGCTTAGCTATTAGTATAGGTTTGTGTTACACACAGAAAACACTTGTGCACTAAGCCAGTGATGCCTTCACTGAATTATCTTCCAGAAGGAAATACCTTGACACGGTCTATATTAACTATAAAAAGAACTCTGGTTTGCATGTGCACAGGTAATACATGAGTGTTGCACATTATACAGACAACAGTTTCCTTGTAATATCCAAGTTATGTTGACATACTGCTGAAAATAGCCATCATGCTAATCTGATATATGGACACACCTCTCAAATGTCCCTGATTTTTTTTTGACCTGTCCTTCATAAAATGTTTGATTTTCTGGTAAATTACTGTAGATTACAGAGAGCCACTAATTCCAGACATTAGAATTTCATACTTGTTATTGTTCAGAAAATACGTGTCACTGAACAACCTATTGTTTTGTTAACTTTTTAAATGAATTAGAGGCATAGCCAGACTTAGGCATAGGCCAACTAGGTGGCCGCCCAGGGAACCAATCTAGTAGGGGCACATTTTCAGTGTTTATCTGGTGCTGGTAGACCAGGATGGGGGTACCAGGTGGTGTGGTGTGGTGAGGGGCACCATGGAGCCCTTTTGCCTAGGGCACCAGTTGACCTAAGGCCTCTCCTGATTAGAGGGTCCTCTACAGCTGGTCAAGATAAAATTCCTCAAGCAATTATAACCTGAAGAAAAAAGCCAAACAATATTTCACTCGATGGTTTCCATGGCATAGCATTGCCAGTGTGATTTCTAAATGTGCCTTGGCATTATTTTAGAATTTCATCTGCTCACTATTGCGGAGATAGACATTTCATAGCAGAAATTAATTTTGTTTTTGGCCTTTGCTCTCTATTATTTTTGGCTTTTTTCCAGAATTCTTGAGCAGAGAAGTTGAGAGGTATGTATCCATTAAATCAACCCTGTATTGTGGCAATAGTTAAATATAAAGAAATATAAAGCAGAAAATCAGTCAACTAAAGATCATTTTAACACTTCCTGTTACATCTATTGCTCAAAACATGATGTATAGTAAACAAGAACATCAGATGATTCATTTTCTTATGTTGTATTTGCATTAACTTGCATCACATCCTTTCATTTTTCAAAGATTTGGTATCGATGTTACCCCAGTACATACATTCATTCATGCATTCTTTAATAGTTGTGCTATCCTTTTCAGAGTTGTTCTGTGGCAACAAGGCAAAGAACTAATTCTGGACTGAATATCAGTCTTTTGCAGGACTGTGACACACATACACTCACATAGCACATATACATACATACAGTTTGGATGAAAATAAATTTGTCTACTGCATGGTTTTAAGATGGGGAAACTAATGCACCCGACAAAACCTACTCAGACGTAGTGAGGACATGCAGACTCCACACAGAAAGAATCTAGAGCTGGGAACTCAATCACAGAGTCAAACTCTTTTAGGTAGCAATGCTAATTGCTACACTGTCCTATTAGCATCCATTTCCTTTATGACTATCCCATTTGTGCATACACAGATTGGGGAGATTTAAAAATATAAATGGTATCTTATCTGTGGTAGGTGTTAGTGACTTATCATCAAAACAGACAGAAGAAAAAAAGACTGATAAGGTAGCCTTATTCTAGAAGAGACAGAATACACCGTTTCCTTTATTGGCATTCAGACATCCTGAGGGCTAAAACCTTTGCATCATGCACACACACTGAAGAAAGGCAGTCAGATGCACTGATAATATCTATCATTGGATCTGTCACAGAAGGATGACATTCTAACTACACCCAGAAGACTGGAATCAAGCACTCATATGAGATCTGGAGCAGGCAGCCACGGATTGGTAAGCATGAGTATAAAATGGTGTCTCGCACATGTGAGGAGAAGGGGGTTAGTTTGTATCCAGCATGTGTTACACCTTAGGTTTAATACATGTAGGGGTAATACCTGCCAAGGAGAGCATCTTTCTCTTGTTCTAAAGCATGCACCTGTGTGGGAAGCTAAAGTAGTTTGAATTTCACATTTCTTTCCAGTCAGCATAGGTAGTGGCACTGTATACAAGGAAAGTCTTCCTGCAACAGGATGGCTGAGATCGCCAAACGACAGCGCTAGTGTGTAATATTCTCTGATTCCAAGAAGCACAGAGGAATAATTGGATCAATTCAAAAATGAGTATGAGTGGTCAAAAAAGAAACAATGGTAATTTTCTGAATCCTATTTCAGGTGTTAAGACTGAGTACTATATAGGCAGAACGTGATAATGGAAGTGTTTGAATAATAAAATGCATACTGTGATCTGAATATATTATGCATATCTTTTCTCTAGTGAACCGAAGCCATATGAGGACTTTGATAGCAAACAAGAAGGATGCTATTGTCCTGAAGGCATGATCAGAGAATCAAAACACAGTGACAAGTGTGTTACACAATGTTCCCGTAAGTGCATATTTAAAGTTTTAGATGATTAACAGCTCCGGTGTGCAAGTGAATATTTTGCAAAGGTTCATCATATAACTTCCAGGAAAATGTAAATAATTTTAATAATGGAATCACCACTGCTATTACACCATATGGGACATTTGTTCATAATGTACCATTTATTGAGGCTTATTACGAAACAAATAATGAATCACATCGAATAATGTATGAATAGCTCATAACCTTTCTTTTTTATACTTTCCAAAATTCTGAAGAATGTCCTTTAATACATTTAAATGATGATTGCATCAGCTCATTCTTTATGCATATTATATTAGTTTTATTCAAGATTAGTTACATAAATATAAATTTGATTGCATGAGTAAGATGGCTAAAAGGTGTTGTAACAGTCCTTTGCATTATATCTGTAAGTAAAAAAAAACATTTGTTAAAAAGACTAATAATGGAATGTCTAAGCATAGCTGTTGGCTATCAAATAAATACATAAATAAATAAAACAAAACTGTGTAGTACAAATGCTGTTGTATTTTCACAACATATTTAAAATTAAATTCTACTTGTTTTCTCTAGCTTGTTGTGGACCACAGGGAGAGCCAAAATACGTAAGTATGATGCCATGTATTTAGAAGATCTTATAATGCTAATTACAGTACAAATGCCAGACTAATTTCGGAATTGCTTAACAAATAATCCTTATGGTAACAATCTGATCTTGCCTGTTAAAAGCAGACTTGCAAAGTGCAGCTTAGAAGTACTTAAATGAAAATTTCTTATTTTTCAAAATCGGTTGACAGCTCAAAACAGGTATGACTCGACTTGTAATGTATTGGAATTGTATCACATAAAGGCAATGACATCTTGATATAAAGAAGATCATTCCAAAAGCTGTTTTAAATTGTCTAGTATAAGGTTATGTCTAAGACCTTATAGAACTTAAACATAAAACATGTAAGAAAGAATTTTATGTGAAAAGGTCAACCTACTCCATGTATTCAGATAACGTGTGATGGAATCATTATTTTCTATCACTAGGGTTGTTACTGCCAGTAATCTTACACCAGTATTTCAGTAAGAGTCTGACAAGTGTTGTGCTCTTTCTTGCTAATCATCATGAATGGTAACATGATATAAGCAAGCAAATAACTGACTTTAACAATTGTCTCAATAACTGATGTCATTTTAAGGGAGTCTAATTTGTTCAACATGAAGGTAGATGTTAGACAGGCTTATATGATTTACCAGACAGGGCCAGATCATGGTCAAATGGGGCCTTAGACATGGTAATGTATCACCTCTCCCCATCCACTGTCCCATTATTTGGTTGTCATTCTCCAATTACCATGAACACTGTCAAACATGTCAGTGTATATGTTATTTTCTTCTTCACTTGTACAATAATTGCTGAGATTTGAATTTAATTTAAAAGTTTTATTTCAGATAGTATTGCATAAATACTGATGGTCATTTGCTAAAACAAAAAACGCCACATTGAAAGCAGACTTAGCATGAACAACAGTAAACTTCTTTCCTCTTGAAACTCACATTCAATTTAAATGCAGTGAAACTCACATTCATTGAAAATGCAGTAAAACACATTCATTGAAAATGCAGTGAAACTCACATTTATTGAAAATACATTTGACCAGCAGCATATTAAGTGTATCTTGGGCCCTCCATCTGTCTTCAAACCATGGCCCCTGCATAATCTTTTAGGACCATGCATAAAAGTGTGTGTTCTTTAATATACCATCCTCATTGTTTTAAATTATATTTTCTGTTCAATACAGCAACATTTGTTAGAGCACCTCTTTATAGTTTTGAACATTATTTTCCAATATACAGGAAAACAAAATATGAGAAACAATAATAACAAAAATATCTATTTCAGAACATTTCAGTCATAAAAGGGCACTCAAATTGCTTTTTATACTCCACTAATAGGCATACTCAACAATTACAGCCCCTTTATTGTGATAAAAACGGCCACAGTGAATTATTTCAAATTGTTTTAGACAAATGCACACTTGTCCTACAAAGAAAAACCTAATGATATTTTAACTTTTTATCAGCTCAGGCATGTCAGTCATTTTTATTCATAGGTATTCCCCCAAGCTTGACAATTATAGCTACATTGATGTCATCCTTCTCAGATGTCTGTGTAAAACAATTAATAACAACATTAATGACCAAAGTCACATATTTCAACAATTTCACACAAACTCACAGTCCCCAAAATATTTCAACTTAATTCCCATTCACACACACACATACACACACACACACACACACACACACACACACACACACACACACACACACACACACACACACACACACACACACATCCTGCTAGTCATGCAAATCAAGACTAAATATTGTTTAAAAATGATCAGATGAAAAGAGAACAAGGCACTTTCATCCACAAAGAGTCCCCCACCCCTATTGTTATGAAAAAAGCAAATGACATGTACTTTATCGGTAGCGTTAGATAAACTACATGAAATTTATAAAGATCACTAGAAGCATATCATAAGATCCAGCCATGGTAGTACAATTTAAATAGATGAGTATTTATGACAGCATAAGAAATATTAACCATCCAATAACATATGCAGTCAGTTTGCACAATATCTTCAGAAGTAAAAGGCAACAGAATAATTCTACATTAAAGAGAACTGTTACTAATGCAAAGGTTTCTGCTGGCAGACAACTTTGCATTTCAGTGCTTCATTTACAAATGAAGTGATTACTGCTCGTGAAGAATAAATTATTTATACTGTATTAAAAATGGTGTACTGGTGATATTACCATGACATTTTCAGATCTAGATGGGCTATGCAATAGGAGATGTAGGGAAACAATAAGAATGAGTTCACAGTTACAAAGACTGCAGTCCTGGAGACTCTTAAGGATCCTAGCATAAATTCCCAAATGCTCTAAAGAACTGCCTGGTTAAGTGACTTGTTTAGTGTCACAATAGGTAAATGTAAGTGGAAAGATTAATACTCTGCATGCTTGCCACAGGAAACAGCTCATTAAGAAGTCAGAGACTTAGTCCTGTACACTAACTGCCAGAGTAATCATTTTTAACTACTTGCAGAAATGTCTTACAATCCGATCTTGTAGAGAAGACTGTATCATAGTAATATGTAACAAGGACTATAAAATGGATGCTGAAGACCAGATGGATTTGATTATTACTCCAAAAATGCAGATTATATGACATGACAAATGTCAACCTCTTTGCATTTGCTGGAGTCTATAAATAAGGTGCTGCTAAATGTATTACTAAAATACAACATGTTTAGACTACATAATCCAAGCCAATTAATGAATTAATTCATTTTTTTAGTGCAATAAATAAACTTACAGGCAATTTAAATGTTGTAGCAGCTTTTTTCAACAACCCACAAGTCATACAAAAATCACAAATGCTAATGTATGCAACATACTTTTTTGGGGGAGGTTACATGCTTACAGGATACCTATATCTCATTTTGACCTCTCTATATATTCTCTGTCTTCAAGAATAGCTATCCCCCCCTTTGACATCACTAAGTACAGGTCTGACCTAGTAGAATGGCTAATAATGATATGTTGTTGCAGCATACACATCCAAAATCAACAGATCTGAATGGTGGCTAAATTGGGCACTATGCAAGGTAATGAATCAGGCCACCACCACCCATACCAATATGCCATCACTTGGCTCTCTCTTCCCAATTACCATAAACATTGTTCAAACCTGCTAGTGTACCTGTTATTTTTTCCTTACTTCTACAGTTATCACAGAGATTTGGAATTCATGTAAATAGTTTATTTAAAATTTTACAGAAAAAAAAACATTCTCAGTCATTTCTTACACAAAAGAAAACATTCTCACTTTGAAAACAGACTCAGCATGAGAAACAGCAAGCTTCTCTTTCTATGAAGCAATGCCTCTGGCAATGTATTAAACTACAAAAGCCATGCTGGGATTCATACTCAAAAAACATATAGTGAAATACTTATTAGTCTCTATGTGAACAGTGTAGGAATTCAAAAGACAAACATATAAAGCATTTGCTAATAGCCTGGAACTCAATTGCTCATTTTCAGAATTACTGTCTCTTGAAGTAATTTGGCAGAGTCACATAGAAAACAAAAGAAGGCTGAAGTAATCAAACCAGGAAGCAGCTCTTTAACAGTTCATAGTCTTATTCATCTGCACTAAGAGAAACTGTTGGAACCCAAACAGAGTGCATTAAACACTCGTGCGACTGAAAAAGCAAGCTAAATTAAAATGTATTCACATTTAAAATATTAACATTAACCTCATAGACCTCATGCTGATCAATTTATTTGCAGCTAAATAATAATCATACTGTCAACATTAAGGATACTAAGGATCACATCCAAAGAGTATAGCTCATATGATAAAGCTCCTGTTTACTACAATCAGTTTCCTTCCTTCACAAGATAACTACCCTGTTTCATAGGTTGTTAGTAAGCTTGTGCCCCCTAATGCTGCAAAAAGGTTCAGTGCTTCAATCTAAAGCCGTCTATCTAACTTTTATCTTTTAAGCTTACAATTAGTACTTCTGTCCTCCACTATATCTTGAGCTCCTCCTACACTTACTTCTTTTCACTTCATCCTAATCAGCTATCTTTTCACTTACACTTAGCCACAAACATATTTAATTCTAGCCTTACCCTTACTATCATCTTCCACAATACAGCCCAAAGCAACTTTTTTACACTAGCTCCTCATCATCTTTATGCACATCTCCTATCCTTAAACTTACTTACTGCTGATGTGTGACTTTTTTTTACTACTCTTTAACCCCTACTACTTAAAAGTGAAAACTTTTATTACCAAAACTCACTCAACAGCTCAGTAATTAAGCTATCTCTCTAAACTGTATTTGTCAACCTACGTCATTAAAAATGTTAAAGGTTAATATTTTACTGATGATACAAATTATTTGATTGTATACTTCTGTTTGCAAATTTTGTTCACTAATCTAAGTTTAAAAATGCATGCTAAATATTAATGTTAATATTGTTTAAATGTCTACTGTTCAAACTTTGTACCGTGGTGCTTTTATCCCTGGGCCTCCTCTGAAAATGGGTTTCTGACCCAGTCAGACTTTCCCGGTCACCAAATGGCATTAAATACATAATTAAATAAACAAACAAATAAATAAATAAATAAATAAATAAATAAAGTTCTCTGTTCATAATGCAGCAAAGAAAAAAAAATTAATTCCATGTAAGAATTAAATCACTCAGCAATTCCCAAAACCTCTCATTTATTTTGCCATCTCCAGTCTATTTCTTTGCAAAATGCTGAGCCAATTAGACTAGGAGGAAATCATCTTTTTAGGTACTGGTTTGGAGACTGGGCAGGAAATCAAGCAGTATTTTTTAATTAATGTTGTAGGAAACTTTTCTTTGTTTATTATTTAATGTATGACTGGCTCCACCAGTTTTAATTTCTTCCATGGTCAAATCAGACCACAAGTCAATCACATTCACTGTAAGTATCTTCCAATGCATTGGTCTCAGAGATTATGTGAAGAGTAATCTACTAAAACTGAGTAATGACTTGGTTAAATTCAAAAGCACCTTCCCTCTTGATGATCCCACTTCTTATATGAAATCGTTTAATGACAAATGTAAGGCGCATATACTGTAAATAGCTGCAGAGATGCATCTATATCCTCAGAAGTAAATCTAACACCAAATTCAAAAATAAACCCCTATGTTGGAACAGAACTAGAAACAAACTCTATAAGAAAAGAAAAACACTGTGCAAAAATTATTCTAACTCTTAACATGACAAAATCCCTCCTGCTAAGCTAAACAAGGAACTCTGGTGCCTGATCAAATCAGCCAAAGCCAAAAATGAAGTAAAAATAGCCACCCAGGTAAAGGATAACCACAAGGACTTCTTTAATTACATTAAAAATATCAGAAATAATGCTAGATGCTGGGCAGAGCTAACAGTAAATGATATCACATACTCAGACCAAAAGAACATATCCAGTCTACTATAGAGCCAAGTTCGATCAGACTTTACCCTCCTCAATATTCTCAGAAAACATAATAACAGATACATCCGCACTCAAGTCTCCAAAGAACAAGTTTTCAAGGTGCTATGTAAGACTAAGAACCCTATGTCTATGGGACCAGATAACATACCAGGATACCTAGTGGTCAGCCTGAAACATGGCTAGTCTGATCCCCTACAGAGGTTATTCAATATCAGCCTCAAAACATTTTTCACATTGGATGAATGGAGGACAGCAATAGTCATTCCTTTGCACAGAGATGATAGTTTAATGGACCTGGGAAATTATAGACCCATAAACCTGACCAGTCTCATCTTAAGGCTATGAAAGGATCATTATGGAATTAATATATAAGGATATAGGTAGCCTAAAGACACCTTATCCAACCCAGTGCATGGAAGATGGTATGAGGAAGTTAAAAAGTTACTACATAATCAGATTCAGAAAGTAGAGCTTTTCAGAAACCACCAATAAGCTCAAACTACTCACAAGACATGTTTTATTACCACATTTCTTTTATTAATCAGGAATGCACTAATTTTAAATGCCAGTGTAACAACTGAAAAGTAAATTAATACCAATGGGTAACAGTATCAGAAGGTCTAAAAAACTGGTGTAGAAATATTTTACTGTGGTTATTGATGTTATTGGATTTGCCTTCATTTAATTGGGCTTTGCACAATGGAGTGTGCGGCTGTCTATGACTGGTACAGTGAAAAATTAAACAAATCCAGGCAGCATTTCTCACATTAAAAATCATCTCAATGTCCTCTTTAATTTTGTCTTATATAGAATGCTTCAACTTAACTATAAAGCAATATAAAACAACAAAAAAGTGTGTATGTGTCTGTGTCTGTGTGTGGGGGGATGTTGTTTTACTGACTATGCAGTGTCTGTCAATGACTCTTCCATGCTACTTGGCTGGCATCTGGGTACATTTGAGACATTTAGCCAAGATCCAGTCTGCCTGAGTTGTGGTACATTAGGTCAATGCAAAGATCCCATTATACTTACCAAAAGGAGTAGGGAAATTTCTCCACTGTCTTGGCTAAAGTAGACTAAGTCAGTATGAACGTTATCTTAAGCCCCCCCCCCCCCCTTGAAAACATGGCATGTCTAGTGAAACTAATTTTGTCAGCTAAAATAAATAAGCAAATAGGCAACAGTGAGCACTGGAGATAATTTTAGCTGTTTTAGCAGTTTCTACAAGAAAGTAAAGCCTTGCTGACAGAAGATACTGTCTTAACTTGTCTGCCTTCCTGTGGGGGATAGTGCTGTTATTATTTTTTTTCAGTTTTATACATCTAAATATGACAATATCTGAAAAAGACGTTAGTAAACTCTCTGTTAACTGGCACACATGGGGACTGGTAGATGCCGGATAACTGTAGTTTCTGGTTGCCTGAGAGTTACTATTAAAATAGGCCTGACTAATAATGTACCCTATACTATTTGTTTGGTTTGACCTGTTCTTAGTTTGGGGAAAGAGGACATTTATTCCTATCTTCCTTTTTAGAACTCTAAAACTCTAAAAACATAAGGTATGTTTTGTGGGGGGTAGTCAGAAATTGCAACACATGAAAATTGTACTGTATTTCTTTGATTTTTTTTTTCTGGTTGCTTGAGTTCCAGTTAACTGAGAGTTTACTGTATTAAAAGAGCATCTGTTTAATTTAAAAGTATCAGGTGTGAGAAACTCATATTTTTTTAATAACCTTCCTTTCACAAATAATGCTCAAATTGCTGCATGTTCTGATCTGTCAGGAAATAACTTAGTCATCCCAGTGTTTTACAAATATCTTTTTTTGGTATAACTGTATTGTTTTTCTCAAACTAATAGAAAAATTATGATTTAAAGCAATTGATTTAGTCAATACGAATAAGCACACTGAGATAAAAAATTGTTATTACATCTTCTCCCACATTATTTGCAATGAAGGCATGAGCTATGTGATGAAAGAAATAGTTTCTACTCTTTCAGCTTCTCTGAGTAGTAAATGCATTTATTTATATTTGTTTGCCAGGGTAGGGCTCTGATCTCAGCAGACCATTTGCAGTATTGCATGGGTGAATATGATCACATAAGATATGAGCAAAACATATTTACAGATATAAGGATATGCTAAAATATATACATATTTACAGAAGCAGGACTATGCCACATTTAATTGTCTAGATCATAAAATATGTCAAAATGTTTGCGATAGCAGGGCAACTGTCATGGCAGACATAGATTTTTGAATGTAGAGACAGACATTGATAGCTTACCCTTACTACCTAAATTTAGAATCTTTATTAATCTTCTGGCTGAAAAAAGTATTCTAAGCAAACAATAATGACTGACAAAGTGTATGTTAATGCCTGCCCAGGGGTGTTATAACGCTGTCGGTGGAGGGCCTCTCCACCCCTGGAAGGGCATTAATTGCACATTAGCACACACTGGAGAGCATTATTGTGCTTAGAGAATGGGCTGTCTGTAAAATTGTTGTGTTTTACATGCTTATTTATTTTTGCAAGTACTATATTATTTTTTTTATATAGTTTTAATGTAAAATAGTTCCTCCACCTAATGTTTCAAACTTGCTGTAGCATATGTCAATGGTGTTGGAGGAAGCATTTTGCATCAAACATATTTAAAACTAATATAGTGCTTAAAAAGATTAAGCAAATAAAACACAACAATTTTACATAGAGACCATTCTCTCTCCCATACACACATACACAGTCTCTTCTGCTTTCACACACATACATATACACACAGTCTTCTCTGCTTTCATAAACACATTCACTCAGATAAGATCAGTTTCACCCTCTTTCTCAGTCTCTCACACAGATGCCTCTGCTTTCATACATGCATTCACTCACACAATCTCTCTCTCTCTCTCTCTCTTGATCTCTCTCACATAAACAGTCTCCTCTGCTTTCATATACGCATTCATTCACACAACATCACTCTCTCACTTTCTCAATGTCACAATCTCACTCTCTTTCTCTCACACACACACACACACACACACACACACACACACACACACACACACACACACACACACACACACATGCAAATAGCCTGTCTCTCTCTTTTTTTTTCATTTTATGCTCGTTAAACAGAAGAACCGCTGCTTAGCGAGCATAAAAAGAATGGCCACCATTATTTTTTTTGCAGTCTGAGCTCCAGGTCAGCATGATATGCTGTTGAGAAGTGTCAAACTCATTTGTCAGCAGGCATTACTTGTACATTAACACCCTGCCGGAGTTTTTTCGTTATCCAGTCAGGGCGTTGATGCACAGTTTGCCCATTCTGTAATCCAAGTAAGAAAAGTTCTGATGGAATGCTGGTTCTTTCTCGATAATTATAGTTCCCTTCCACAGATAGCTGAAGCATTGAATGAATGTGTTTTAAGCTTCTGTTGATGGTTGTAAGAGTTAAAAAAAAACAGGTATTGTCTATCCTATAGCAGAAAGTGATAGCCATAGGTTTCAGCCCCCTCCCCTATTTAGAACAAGTTGAATTTTCCTCTTGAAAAAGGTATGAAGATAAGTATCATTTCAATGCAGTGGTTGCATGTTAGTAGCTCTGCCTATATGAGACTTTTAGAGAGCTGCAATATGTGGTGATTAGTTAATGCTACATGATTCTATACCACACAGCATAGCCATACACATACCATATGTATTATGGTGCTATTGCATAGCTTGGTTGGTGTAGTTTGTAAATATGTATATGTTGCCATTATTTTTAATTTTGCGGGTATGGTCAGATGGACATCCATCATCTGGCAATTAATTTTGAAATGATGTCTTAAAACACCACATTTTGGGACAGATGCAGGTGGTTTGTTTCAAAGTTAGAAACTCAGGTAAGTTTAGTTTTTCAGAACACACTGCAACAGGGGATTCTGAAATCAGCAGTTTGCAACAGTTCCAGTGGGTAGCATTCTTTCCACTGAGGTCAGTCAGAAGAGACAGGCCATTTGGAAGTTTTTGCTCTGTGGTCTGAGATTAAGGGGCTAGTCTCAGCAGTTATTAATTTCATGAATTTTCTCCTTATATAAATGCAGTGCTTATTAATGACTTCTCTGAGTCTCCATTTCAAGGGGTTCCTTCTTCTCCTGTCTATTTTGTTTTCTAGAGATGGTGGAGGGAAATACTGTTTAACTGTTTAGAAGATGAAGAGGGTATTTCATGGTGTTGTTCTTGTAAACAACATTAAAGCTTTGCAGCTTGAGGTAATAACTGCCTGTATGTTGTTGCTTACTCCACAAACAAGCAGTTTCATGTGCTTAGCTCTGTAGTATTTTTTTATGTTTTCTAGGAATGCAACATTCCAGGAAACATAGCAAGGTAGTTTTTCACTGTCTCTTGATGATTTTTCTTCTTCTGAAGAGTAATGATCTTGATATGTGAATAATAAAAATACCGTTGATTGTACAGTGCAGTGGTGCAGCAGTAGCATTGCCACCTCACAGCAAGAGGATCTCTTGTTTGAGTCTCATCTGGGGTGCCTTCTGTGTGGAGTCTGCATGTCCTCCCTGCATTTGTCTGGGTTTCCTTCAGGTACTCCAATTTCCTCCCATATTGCAAAGCCATACATCTAGAGAGTTTCTCTCTGGGCCACCACTGAAAACTGGCTTTGTTCCAAGTTAGACTTTCCTGGTAAACAAATGTTAATAAATAAATAAAGCAAGGGCGAGTCTGTGGGTGTACTGGGCTTGCCTTCTTACAAGAAATATTTTTTCTTGGTTTTATGCAAATCTCTTACTTTCAAGTCTGAATGTTTCACGTATTTGTACACTCATACAGTTTTTGTTATAGGTTTTATGAATCATGGTGTCTATCTTTAAGGACTCCTTGTGCATTCTGATAAGACATTTCATAAGGCTGATGGATAGAAGGTGTATTCATATCAAGTAACAAAAGTAGTCTTTAGCTGAACCTCTCTAACAACTGGTTCTGAGGGGGGTTTAGACTCATTTGTTCTAGAGTTGGGCTTTTTTTTAATTTTTGTTCACCACTGTTAATAGAAAATGCATTAGACAGAGACACTTTGTCATTCAAATAAGGCTTTTGCTCATGATTAGTTTCTGAAATAACAAGATATCTTGACAGACCATACCTGGCTATCTTCAGGCTCAACTATTGCTAGAATGAACATGTTTGGGATGATAATTCCACATTCCTTGGTTCCGCTCCTGTCCTAAAAAAACAGATAGCTCCCCTGAATCTGAATGTGAACTAGCAGCAAGGAACTCAAAAAAGTGACTACCTTCTGGATTTAAGTATCTTTGCTTTTTTTTCACTGGAAATAGCTTCTAATGCTTACTTTGAACTAGCCTGAACTGTTTTTTTACTGATTACTGCATTTATTTTAAAATCTGCACTTAAAGTTACATTTAGTCGAATTGGATTGAAAGTTTGCTTGTTTGTTTGTTTAATTTAACTGTGGAGGCTGCCCACTAAAGTGTGCTAGCCTGTGTAACTAATTTATCACTGTCTCTGCATTTCTGTGTGTTTCTACCAAAAAAATAAAAAAACAAAAAAATAATCCTTGTTTTCCTGCCTTCCTCGACTAGTTTAGACCAGTATACAGGCATTGCTGTATTCTGGGCTGTGGTGTAGTTCCTGTGTTGTCCATTACCTTACTTGGATAGAAGGAAGTTTCTTTGCTCACCAGTGGGAGTGGGGAGCCTTGAGCAGCCTACTTGTCCTTGGGGGAAGTGACCTCAGCACAAGAAGCTGTAGTAATTGGTTGTTTGGGACCATTCCTAGCTCTTTTGTAGTTCACTGCTTAAAATCCACCTCTGGGCATTTTTTTCTGGTTATACTGCTCAGACAAGGTCCATGTGGGTTTACAGGGTGGACCTAGCAGCAAGGAACTCGAAAAAGTGACTACCTTCTGGATTTAAGTATCTTTGCTTTTTTCCACTGGAAATAGCTTCTGTTGCTTACTTTGAACTAGCCTGAACTGTTTTTTTACTGATTACTGCATTTATTTTAAAATCTGCACTTAAAGTTACATTTAGTCGAATTGGATCGAAAGTTTGCTTGTTTGTTTGTTTAATTTAACTGTGGAGGCTGCCCACTAAAGTGTGCTAGCCTGTGTAACTAATTTATCACTGTCTCTGCATTTTCTGTGTGTTTCTACCAAAAAACAAAAAAAATAATCTTTGTTTTCCCGCCTTCCTCGACTAGTTTAGACCAGTATACAGGCATTGCTGTATTCTGGGCTGTGGTGTAGTTCCTGTGTTGTCCATTACCTTACTTGGATAGAAGGAAGTTTCTTTGCTCACCAGTGGGAGTGGGGGGCCTTGAGCAGCCTGCCTGTCCTTGGGAGAAGTGACCTCAGCACAAGAAGCTGTAGTAATTGGTTGTTTGGGACCATTCCTAGCTCTTTTGTAGTTCACTGCTTAAAATCCGTGTTTGCACGGCTTTGCGCGGTCGTGTGCATAGCGCAGCGCTGGTTAAACAAGGTTAAACTTTTTCTGGCTCCGCCAAGTCTGCTCTTCAATTTTTCCCTTAGAACTGTTCTACTTGCAATCTAAACAGCCTATACTCTATCTAAAAAGCTCAGCACTTGCTCCTAAAGCATTTTTACACAGGTAAAGCACTCTTAAACAAAAGAAAGTACTTCATTCACCTAAATTCTGTTGAGTACCCATTTCCCTATAGGTCCTTTCTGACTCAGTTACACAGCAATCTTTTTCACTATTTCTAGCATGTCGAAGGGTCAGTTGCTGGCGTCCTCTCCTGTTCAGCTGGTGAATCTGGGAATCTTGAGGCAATGTTACAATTGCCTCATGTACACAGACAACCCTCTCCTCCTCCCAACAAATACAAATATATGCGAGAGATGCAACTATATAGCCAAACTGGAGGCTGAGCTCTCTCAATTCAGTACTGGCAAGACCAGTCAGGGGGAGAAGGTAACCACGCACACCACAAACCCAGTCTTACATAGAACTATCACAACTGCAAACCAAACACATAAACACACAAAAACATACTCGGAGGCACTGATTAAAAATCTACCAAAACAACAGAGGCCTCCAAAACAGACACCCAAGCAACCACCACCTCAAGACATAGCACATGCAACACATAGTTCACAAAGTCAGTGTGCTAAACATTCACAGCCCTTAAGGCCAAAAAACATGCCAGACACACTTGTAATAGGTGACTCCATAGTCAGACACACTGACGTCCCGCTCACCAGACTGAGCAAGGAAAAGGTCACAGTAAGCTGCCTGTCGGGAGCTAGAATCCGTCACATAACACAAGCACTCAGGTCACTCCACAGCAAGTACAAATATGACTCAGTCACTGTACATGCTGGTGTGAACGACCTGAGACGTACCTCCCTGGACTACATGAAAAGAGACATAGAGGAGCTCTCTGATTATGTAGCCCAGGCTGGTATGACCCTGACCCTGAGCAGCATCTTACCCTCACCAAGAATGATGCCACAGTACAAAGACAAAATGATCAGTTTTAACAATTGGCTTAATTACTGGTGTCATTCTAAGGGGATCCAATGTCTGTCTGCTTGGGATGACATGCTTGACAAGCCACGCTGCTCAAGGGATGGCTTGCACCTGTCACCCCTGGGCTTCTGGATATTGGCCAAGGTTCTTGCCACCCCCATAGTGCCTTTTTTAGGCAAGGCTCAAATGACAAACCTACCTCCCTAGAAAACAAAAGTGGAAAAAAACTAAGGGTAATGCTGCTCAATGCCAGAAGTCTAAACCTCAAGATGCACGCCCTCGAAGCCCTCCTCAGTATGGAGAACATCGATGTCTGTGCAGTGACTGAAACCTGGTTCAAGGCTCCTTAGAGCACCCCAGCACTATCAGGTTTTACCTCATATCATGCTTTCCGGCCCCAAAACTTGGACCGAACCACAAAAGGAGGGAGAGTATCCATTTTCATCAAAGATACCCACACCTCCAGGTTAGTGGCAACGCACGAAGCATCGGAGACTATCCAGGTGCAACTAACCATAGGCAAAACTGCCTTACAGTTTGTAGCATGCTACAGACCACCATCTCAAACTCAGGAACCCCACACAGCCTTCCTGAAGACACTGGAGAGTATGAATGTCTCTCCAAATACCATCATTTTTGGAGACTCCAACTACCCAAATATAGACTGGGAACATTACTCAAGCCCCAACACCCTAGCCCAAAGGTTCCTAGAATTCATAAACTCAAATGCAGTGGAACAACTAGTCACCATTCCCACAAGAGGAGACAATATACTAGACCTGATCATCACAAACATGGGGATAAAATGCTCCACACCGGAAGTATATCCCTCTTTGGTAAGATCAGACCATAAATTAATCTCACTGGAAATCCACATCCCGTCCCCACCCCCCTGCACAAAAGACCACAGTGAAGAACTTCTCAAAAGCCAACTTCACACTTCTTAAGACTGAAGTGGTATCCTTCAAGGCCCCTGGGCCAGTGGAAACCACAACCCACACTGCTGAATCCTTTGCAAATGCCTTCTATGGGCACCTTCAAGAATGCATGGATCATGCAATCCCAAATAAAACCAAGACCCATTCCCTCAAAGGCAGGCACCTGGTCTGGTGGACCCCAGCCATAAACAAACTTTACAACAGGAGGAGGAAGCTACTACATGACAGAGCAAAATCCCTAAAAGGGAAGGCATCTTTGATCAGTATTAGCAAAAAACTACGATCACTCATAAAATCATCCAAGGCCAACTTTGAGAGAAAAATCGCAAAAGACACAAAAGACAATCACAAGGCCTTCTTTAGCTATGTTAGAAACCTGGGTGGAAACTGCCAGATATGCTCAGAGTTAGTCCAAAATGACACAAAATACACTGAACCCACTGACATTGCCAACATTCTGGCAGACAGGTTTGGTGCAAATTTCTCCTCCCCCTCCCCCCCAAAAGGAGAAATAACTATCCCAGCAGAGTGTAGCCTCCCTAACATCTCAGATGCCCAGGTGAGAGCCGACCTCTCTAAAGCTAAAAACACAGCATCAATGGGACCGGATGGTGTCCCGGGCTGTGTGCTACATGAACTCCAAGAGGAGCTAAACCCACACATAAGGCTGCTGTTTAATCTTAGCCTTACTACAGGATACGTACCCAAAGAGTGGCGTATGGCAACAGTGGTCCCACTTCACAAAGGCGGTACTTCTACGGACCCTGGAAATTACCACCCCATAAGCTTGATGAGCCTGGTCTGCAAAGCTATGGAGAGGATCATTATGGAACTCATAAACAAAGACATTGGGGACCTACAGGCATTGGATCCTACCCAATTTGGCTTTGTCAAGGGCAGATCCTGCCTTTTGAACTTGGTCAACTTTTTTGAAACAGTCACTAAGGCCATTGATGAGGGTAAGGCAGTTCACACAGCCTACCTTGACCTTGCAAAAGCCTTTGACACAATACCCCACTCGGGCATCATAGACAAACTCACCAGCTTAAATGTAAACCCATATGTCACAAGATGGGTTGCAAACTGGCTCAAGGACAGAACCCACAGGGTCAGAGTTGCTGGAGCTATGTCAGACTCTAAGCTGGTCACAAGCGGTGTCCCACAAGGCTCAGTCCTGGGACCTCTCTTGTTCAGCATTTATTTTTCCGAGGTACAGGCAAACATAGGAGGATTGTGGCTGACAAAGTTCGCAGATGACTGCAAACTGGGCGCCATAATTGATACTCCAGCGGACACAAACATCTTTCAGAGAGGCCTCATAGAAATGGATAATTGGTGCCAGAGACATGGCCTTAAGCTGAACGCCAAAAAATGTATAGTCATACCCTTTGGGAAAAACAAGGTACCGACAAATTACCACATAGGTGGTAACCCATTAAGTACGGAAGAGGTAATCAGGGACCTAGGGACCCAGGTTGACAGTAACCTCTCATTTGACACTCACATTGACAAAGTGGTTAGGAAGACCTTCTATATTGCCCACCTTATCATGAAGGGTTTCACATCTAGATCAAGAGAGGTCATTGTGCCCCTGCACTCTTCTCTTATCAGGCCAATGATTGAGTACAATGCCCCATTTGGGATGTATCTCACCCGACACCTGCAGCAGTTGGAAAGATCCCAAAAGTTCCTCACCAAGAGGATAAAGGGTCTTAAACATATATCATATGCTGCCTGACTGACAAAACTCCAGCTCTATTCAGTCGCATACCGCCTACTCAGAGGTGATCTGTGCCTGACGTACAAGGCCATGTCCAATCCAGAATTAATGGACATGCTACACCTCAGAAAATCCAAATCCATCAGAGCCACGAGAACAAGAGACTTAAACCTCAACACAGAAATAAATAGGACGTGCTGGAGGGACAGATTCATAACCCAGAGGCTCCCTACACTCTGGAACAGAATCCCAGTCCATGTTAGGCAGAGCCCCTCACTGACTCTGTTCAAGAGAAATCTCGACAAGTGGATGGGAGATCATAGGTTTACCCCGGGGGTCATCTCTGTGTCACTACTAGACAGAGGCACAGTAAACTAAACCCTAAAAGGGCATAGTATTCTCATCCTAAGGGGTGGTGAAAGCCACACACACTCTGGCTAGGCTTATAAATTCCCTAGGGCAGATAGCCTAGTATGAACCTATGAACCTATTTAATTCTTATGTAAGGGTGTTTTCAATAGCAACAATCTTTAGGCTGAGGGATATCAGTGGTTATGCTGTTCCATATTTTGACTTCCTGATTTTTTTCCCACTAAAGAATATGACTCTAGGATATTGCAGCATTTGTTCTGGGAAGATTGTTTCTCACAACAGAGATGATAAGGAATAAGTTTCTTCTGTTTCATAAAGGCACAGAGTTTTTGAAGATGGCAGTGACTTCACTAACTTTGGGAACATGTGATAGCCCAAGATTTTAGATGGAAAATGAGATCAGCAGTCTTTAGAAGTGTTTGGTACATGTTAGAAATGACCCTAGACTTGAATTTTCCTCTGTTTCCTAAATGCGGGCAAGTCCTTGTACTCCTGTCTTTACAGATTTTTTCAGCAGACATATTTGTGGGTGAGATAAACTCCTGCATACTTGAACAATACTGGCAGTAAATTCTCAATGACTTTTCCCTTCACTGCCATTATATTTAGGCAGCTCACCTACTGGTATTCCCATTCCAAGCAAAATACTGTTCATCACTGAATTAATATGTGTATCTGTGGGTGAATGAGTCTACCTGCTGTAGATACTTTTAATCCAAAGGGAGGAATGTTTTTGAATACAGACTGGATATGGATAGTAGTACCACACTCACTTTCAAAGTATCTCATTCAGTTTCTTGAAGGTGAATTTGTCTTTTGCATATTCCTTGTTGCCTTCTTTAATTCACCTCAGTCTTAGTCCTCTCTGCAGGACTTTTATTGTGCCTTGTCAGTGTGTCTCCCCTGGGAGAGTTCTTCTGGACATTTGGAACTATGCTTAAATGTATGAAAAGATGTATTCACCTAACCCCATTTGCTCCATGACTACTTCATCCTTTCTAGGTTAGGTTTTATTCTAGAACATATGCTTAAGTCTCTGCTTCACCCTATAAACTCAGTGCTTTTGGAGGTATTTTTTTAAAGACAGATGCTTTGCTTTAACCTCGCAGGTGTCTGATTTGCAAACCTCCAGACGTCCCCCTCTTTTTAGTTTTCTTCAGTATTGGTGGTCCTTTTCTCCAATTATATGATCATAGGAAGTTACTAGGATAATGGCTGTAGGGCCTGTATAAGTCTTAACAAGTTCTACCCTTATTTCCATGATCAGCACCTATTGCCCCTGTCCAAGAGGGACACAGGTGGAAAACCTTGGGTGAATTTACTGTTACCTATCCAATCGTCCAGATTGTGTTTGAAGAGAGCCAATGAGGTGCTTTGTTTGACATGAAGTGGGAGTCTGTTCCAAAAGTGTGGTAACCTCTGGGAGGCAAATCTGTCCCTCCAGCAGGTTCTATTAATGTGACATACTAGGTTAATATCTTTAGAGTGAGTAACTCATGTACCATTTGACTTGCTGATATGCAGCATTTCCAATAAAGCTGGGTCAGAGATTGCCCTATACACAAACTGGAGATTGCCTCTGAGTAGGCTGTATAAAACAAATAAGTGACAGTGATTTCAAATGATCCATATAGGACAGATGCTGAAGACCTTGAATTTTCCTTGTGCATAACCTCTGTGGTCTGTCTAATTGCTGCAGATTCTTTAGTAGGTCCGTACTAAAAGGGGAGTTCTACTCAATTATTTGCCTGATGAGGGAAGAGTACAAGGTGGTTATAACTTCTTTTTTTCTTGAGACAGTGTCCTTACTTATGGGATGAGCAATATATAATGCCCTTCTTACCACTGTGGAGACATTGTGATCAAAGGTAAGGTTGCTCTCAACTTGTGTGCTCAGATCTCTCACTATATGGACTTTGGGTGTCGCTACTGATGTGGTAGTTAGCAGGAATATCACTCTTACTGAAAGGTATGATAATACATTTTTTTGCATTGAGTTTAAGGCCATGCCTTTGGCACCAATCATTTTTGTATAAGACCCACTTGTAGGATGTTGACATCATTTGGGGATTCTATGACCACTCCCAGTTTGCAGTTATCAGCAAACTTTGTCAGCCACATACCTTTAGTTTTTGCTTGTACTTTGGAGAAATAGATTCAAAACAGTAGAGGTTCCAGGACTTGACCTCTGTTGAACACCACTGGTTACATATCTGCTGTTGGAAGTGGACTCCCCTATTTTGACTATATGGATTCTATCAATGAACCAATTAGTGACCCATCTAATGATATAAGGGATGATACCTAGATGGGTGAGTTTGTCAATGATGCCTCAATAAAGGGTGGTGTCAAAAGCTTTGGCTCAGTCTAGGTAGGCTGTAGGCACAGATTTCCCCTCATCCGGGGCCTTGTTGACTGTCTCAAAGAAGTCCACCAGGTTTAACAGTCATGATCTCCTTTTGGCAAATCCAAACTGAGTAGGGTCAAGTGATGGAGATAAACTATTATTACTCTTAAATGATGCCATTCCCAGTTCTTAAGAAAACGTAATTAGACAGTTTACTTCATATGCATCCAAGAGGGAAACACATAGGTCTGTATTCTAGAACAAAATATGTTTTATTATCTCATTAGCTTTTGTTTAATTTGCCCAAAATGAATTAGTACTCCTGTGGATAAATTCACCTTTATTTTTTGTTGATTGGTTAACTATAATGGTTTCTATTTTCTACTTTGGCTTTAATAATCAATCCTTCCTGGAAAGTGTGTGCGGGGGAGCTGATTCTCCAGTATTAGGAAGGAAAGATTAACTGCAGGCAGGCTACAGCTTTCCTGAAAAATAGCAGGAATGGAAGTTGCTTGCATCCATTGAATTTAAGCCTTCCAAACTTCTTAAGCACCAAGGTACTTGAAACAGATGAAAGAGAGTGGATCAAATCATAGCTGACACACTTAGCCATATCTAAGCAACATTATCATAAATATACACTATAAATGAAGGATTAATTGTAACAGCACCTTAAGCCTCTTTCCCCAAAAAGTTTGATAACTGCTGCATCTCTTTCATGAGTTAAGCTTTGCTTGACCCGAATGATCTCTCCTTGGTTAACTGAAAGAGCCTGAATAGTTAGGGTTGGTATTTTACTCAGCCAAGTAAGAAAAATTTAACTTCAATTGTAGATAATGGAGCCCACGTGGTTCTACTGGAACTGTAATTACCCCTCCCCCCATGCCTTCAGCATCAACATCCTTGAAAGTAGGCACTACTAGCAGTGCAAAGCATTATTCATTGAAGTCTTTTACAGGTGATGCTAATAGCTAGAATATACTTATACTCTTTACTATGGGCCAGGTCTGTATTATCTAGACTGCTGAAAACAGAGGCTCTTGCACCTGTGCCACCCCCAGATAGCAGACTAAATAAGCACACATAAAAGGACATTTCTTTGCTATAGCTGGTTTATTACCACTGTCAGTAATCCTTACCTGAAGGTTACATTGCTACTGTATTGTTTCTGTTGAAATTAACTGAAGACTCTTTCTCATTTTGGTGTAATTCCTTTACCTTCCTGCATCATTTCCATTATACATGAAAAGCTACTCCCACATATCAGCTGATCAGTACTATCCACCTTCCCACCCCTCTCACTGTTAATTATATATTGTTCTACAGCTGCCACTTCTGCTTTATTAACTACAAAACAGAGGGAAGGGAAGGGAAAAAGGCAGCAGCTGTGTTTATTTCAATAGTTTGCTAAATTATGTAAGCACTGTAGCCTCTCTAGTCAGGGGCGTGGTGCACAAGGGTTCCACATTCAAAAATGCATTAAATGTATTACAAAAGTTTTGCATTTTTTGGGAGGGGAATCAAAATCATCAGAAATTGCAGTACTGAGTCTTGCACTTTTGGTAGGAAGCAACAGTAGATATAGTTGTGAAATGTCCATATGTTTAATTTTAATAAGTGTTAGAGAAAATGATAGAGCAGATCTACTAGTCTGATGGCTGTTAAGGTGAATATGACTTGTTAACTATTACAGTGGAGTTAAAAATATCACTGTGTCATTGCTGTGGTACATATGTTAACATGTTGGATGTCTATCCTGCTGAGAAGTTCAAAGTATGATATAGGTGTTGCAAAGTTATGCCATTATCTGTGTTTTTAAAATGACTACATTCTTCCTATTGCAATTAACATATTTTGGCAGATTCAAACACTATTTCATTCATATGTATGCATAGATGTGTAAGTTCCCCTGGGGACATAACTGGGTGCATACCGAGGAATTGGTATTGTTAAATTTTCAGTTAAACCTGTGTGTGTGCATGTGTGTGTGCTCACGCTCATGTGTATAAGTGGTTAAAAGTAAAGAACTGCATAATATGTTGTTATATCGCTTCAGCTGTCTAGACCAAATAAGCAGCTTTAATATAAGACACTCTATTTCTCTATTTTCATAATAGTTCTACTGACTTCTTCTTTGTCAGGGTACTAAAGTTTCCTTTAAAAAAATAATAATAATAACAATGTATCAATGATGCAGTTTTAAAATGTACAATATGCTTCTAAGACATAGCAGCAGTTGATGGTCGGTAGCAAAGAAACACTGCAGAATTGTGTAAGAATACTATAATATTTAATTTAGTAATGCATCAGTTAAGAGATATATCTATTTCACGTGAAATCATTTTAATAGTTATGTACTTTCTTTTCTTTTCCAGATTGGGGACCAGTGGACTTCTAACTGCTATGACTGCATATGTAGTGGTATCACAGAACAAGTAGAATGTACACCACGGGCATGTCCACCAGTACCTAAGTGTCAAAGCAATGAAGTACTAAAAACATATAATGATTCAGACAGCTGCTGCCCAATTCAGATTTGTGGTAAGTAAGACAAAATGCAATAGTTCAAGCTGAATAAACAAAGAGAGAGAGAGAGAGAGAGAGAGCGAGAGAGAGAGAGAGATGATATTCTTCAAATATCCACAAAGAAATTAAAATTTCTCCTAGCACAGCAATGTACTTCATAGACACATTTACATGTTCTTTCCTTTTCGCCTTAATGAGATTCATAAAACCGCATCTTTTAACAAGACCACTGAGGTATAACTGTTCGGATCATAAAACTGCTGATTCTGTCAGTTTAGAATTACTTATACCCTAATGGTCCACAGTAAATATGACAGTATAACAGAATATTAATGAGCATTCTACTGTGTGATACTGTTGTAAATGCGCTATACATGAGAATGAAGTAAGTGTAGCTCTAGAGTCAGCTTCAGATGTGTGCTATACCATTATGACATTCAGCACTTTCTTATTAGCTTGCTGACATACAAATTGCACTAATGTTGAAGGCATAGTGCCTTATTTTCTCCCACTGATATACCATGACTGATTTGTACTTGTGATGAATCCTGATATCCATCATCCCTCTTTTTTTCTAAATACAGTCTGGCTGTCTTGTCTTTGCAGGTGTCAGCATGACACTATGCACACAGGCACCTGTCACTTATGCAGTCAGGTTCAATGCAGATCTAGCTGCATTATGTCATATAGATAAGCAGATAGATCACTAGGATGAGTGCGCGACTGATCATATTATGTAGTGTAGTAGTGTCGTGGATCAGTTGTTTGTCCTTTTCCACACTGTTGTGTGATATCAGAATTTATATGTTTAGAGTTGCAGGGTGTAAAGGGTGCAACAACCTTCAAGGTGAGGTGAGAGATTACTACCCTTCAAAAACACTGTTAAAACACTTTATGTATGTTTTATGTAATCACAAAATATAAAACAGTGGAAAAACATGCCTTTTTTCCAAGTATGCAATCACAAAATAGGGCAGTAAGAGCATGTGTCCTTTGGTGCTCTGTTTTGTAATTAGGGAGTTAACATAATTAAAAATTACCTCTTTATTCATATAGTATTTAACCATTTTTGACTGGATGGAACTTGATGAGTTAAATCCCAGCCAGTGGTTTATATGGCATATATATTATCCTTTGTTAAGGAGCCTGTCCATGAACCCTTTTCAACCATAAGCTGAGTCACAATACCTCTCAAATGTTAATTTTCAGGGATGTCCCTGATTATGACTTAAAATTTAGATCTGTCTGTCTTAATCCCTCCTAAAACTTGTAAATTTTGGAGAATAGGTGGTGAATTACACTAATTGTACTAATATTTTAAGTGTCCTTGGTTGTCCCTCATTATTTCTGAATTTGTCTTGGATTTTGTTGAGATTAGTCCTTAAATGGCTGAGAGCTATATATGGAGAATTTTTTTCAATTAGTCAAACAGAAATGGTGAGAACATTCAAACCCAATGGAAACAGTGAGTGCAGGACAGGAGCAAACTCCAGACCCAAAATGTGAGAAACAGGTATCACTGTGCTATGGTGTTGTACACACACAGACATAGACAAAAACACACAGAGGCATTTATCTACAAGTAAGCAAGCATGTGCGCACACACACACACACACACGCACACACAGTTTTATTCTTCTCTAAAAATGAATATTTAAATATAGTACATTGTTTCTTGGAATGCTTAATATTTCATCTCAGATTCCTTAACTAAATTCATTAAATATGTTTTCTATTTCAAAAACTAGCTCACGTATATTAATTTTCTTCTGTTTCCATTTTCCTTACAGAACCTGTAACATGTATGTATAAGGAAACGCAATACAAGGTCAGTAATGGCATTTTTACTTTTTATTGTTTGAAAGACTGCAAGCACAACACGTATCACAAAGCCCTGCTAGTACAAGTTTACTTTGCAGTGCCATTTTTTATTTATTCCTAGTTCATGGAGAATTCAGATGAAAAGGGAGTCCTTATGATATTTTTTATAAGTAAAAAGTTATGGTCTTTTAATTACTGTTGTTCTACCATGTTTGTTTTTTTAATACATAGAACATAGAACATACATAGATTAGTACTAGGCTAACTACCCGTGCAAGTCATTTTAAGCCTGGCCAATTATCCCTTGTGAGACTCAAACCCTGTACCTTGTGTTTGTAAGGCAAACACCTTAACCATTAGGCCAACCACCCAACCTTATGACATTCATAGGTTAGTACTAGGCTAACTGCCCTTGTGAGCCATTTTAAGCATAGCCAATTATCCCTTGTGACACTCAAACCCTGCACCTCGTGTATGTAAGGCAGACACCTTTACCATTAGTCCACCCTCCCAACCTTAAATGTCAGCTCATCATAACACACTTTTATACTATTTGTTTTTTCCCATAAATGGAAAAGGGTGATATAGATCCCATTAGTCAATAAATCTTCAATAAACTTTTCAATTTTGAAAGCAGTTTATATACTTTTAGTGATTACTATGTGGAGATTAATGTGGTGTTTAAAACCCAGCAAATTAATCCAAAAGACAAAGATAAAGAATGGATTCCTCATGAGCAATGACAAACATATAAATAACTTCTGGCTTTAAAATGTGACTAAATATCATATGTCTGTTAAAGGAATGAATGTCCTTCAGTCTGCATGCATGAACATTCCCCATATGTCCAAACTCCTTACCTATGCAAGAGATAGCATATCTCTCAATGGCTCAGATTCAACAGTGCTACTATACAAAACAAGAATATGCTCAGAGTGTTTAAATTGCCTCAGGATCCATCTATCTAATATATCTTACTTTTCATCAATGACCTGCTTCCTTCAGTATTAATGACACCACAGTGACAGCCAAAAAGGAGCAGCTTGTAATACCAACCAATCGTCAGTTATTAATTATCTTCTTTCTGTAACATATTCAGTTGCAACTATGCTGCTTTAGTTTTCCACTTAGAAAAATATGTATACTGTGCTGGGCTGATTTGTTTTTGATGACTTTAATAATAACATGAACATTGTTTCATCACTGCTACCAACTCATTGCAGGTTAGACAACTGACCACACAAACTAAGATATCAAGAATCTTATTAGACTTTATTCCCAACAGGGTCAGTGAAAGGTAGAGCCTGTCTACTGAATCTGGTAAACTTCCTTGAAAAAGTTAATTAGGGAAATTATAGATCATGGCCGTGTAGCACACAAGGTATATCAAGATTTCATGAAGGACTTCAACTCTTTTTTCTATGTTGGCATCACTTGCGATCCGCCTTTAGACATAACCTAGATAACTGGATGGAAAGCCACACATTTACTCCAGGATTGACTATAGAAGGAATTGTGGCATGAGGGAGGGTATTGAAAAGGCATAAATGGTTGTTAGACTTGGTTGCCCTGGAAAAAGGTGTGAATGGTTGTATGACTTAGTTACCTTGGGATATCTAATCTGGAAAATCTTTAAAATCGATGAAATGTGGCCATGTATAAAATAACTTTGGGTCAGGATCTGAAGTTTCCTGTTTCTTCTACTGTTGAGCATCTTAAAACTGAAATGTAGAATGCCTACAAGTACATTTAAAAAATAATATATGAGTGAATACATCATTTTATGAAATCAAGTATTTTGCTTTGTAAAGAGAAATGTTCAATTCACTAAACAATTTGCCACATTTCTTCAGTGTTCATAATCTACTCATGTCAGATTTTTATTTCCAAATAGTAATTTTACAGTCCTTATCTAATCTGGTCTAATAACCGCTGGTCTAAATCTGTGTGTATACTTACACAGAAGGAAGATGTCAATCAGTGAAGAATGTAATATAGAACACATTCAATTTAAATGAATGTTATTTTATGAACTTTGTTAAAAATTACATCTTTCCATGATGTAAGAATAAATATAAGAATTGTTAAGCCAATTATATACCTTTTATTTTATTTTCACTTTTGTGATTCTATTTACAGTCATCTCGGTTTCAAACAGAGGAATGGCAACTGAACTTCAAAGCATGGCAATAGATTGAAAGATTAGAATTATAGGGCAATACTGAAGGCTTCACAGACTTTAACTGAAAGTCATTTGTCGTTGTTTTCAAACATTCTACAAAATATCTTACTGCTTTTTTAAGTCTTCCATCTTTATCGTGTATGTGTTTTACCAAAACAGCAATTGGTAGTTGCAATTATGTAGTATTTAGTTAATCATTTTCATTAATAATCAACATTATATTTATTTTGCATGTAATTATCCTGATTTATATACATATGTGTAAATAATGAATGAAGAACAAATCCCTTGATAACATGTACTGCAACTTGCTAATCTGTCTGTCCTTTTACAGGCTAATGATAAATGGTCCGACAGCTGCCTTGACTGTGAGTGTGATGCAGTTTCAAATTCAGTGACATGTCAGTGTCATGGATGCCCACCATATCCTGTCTGCAGTAAAACTGAAAAACTGGTGATAACACCCAACCCTTTGGATCCATGCTGTAACAGTTCTTACTGTGGTATGATGAAACCTTTTCAATTTATTAAGCAGTAAGAAAGTATAAGTGAATTTAAAGAATGCTGGACACATTTAATTACAGTTTTATTTTCTACTTCGGAGAAATATGCCAGGGAAAAAAAAAAACATTGCAATTCAGTGTTTTCATTTCACCTCTAAGTATGAGAAATTTGAGAAAATGCTTCCTATCATATGAAAATGCTTAGTGAAATTTTAATGACAATTTCATTCCCACCAATTTCCGTAAATGTTATTACTCAATATTTTTTTTTGTTACAAAATAATGTAAATATCTAATTTAAGTTGATGAAGGGTGCAGACTGTTTTGAATACATTAATGTGATAATTTAACTGATTCATTTATTAAGTGTTTAGCTTTTTATTTCATTTTGACAGTGTGTGTGTGTGTGTGTGTGTGTGTGTGTGTGTGTGTGTGTGTGTGTGTGTGTGTGTGTGTGTGTGTGTGTGTGTGTGTGTGTGTGTGTGTGTGTGTGTGTGTGTGTGTGTGTGTGTGTACACACGTGCATATGAGTATTATGTATAAACACACACACACACACACACACACACACACACACACACACACACACACACACACACACACACACACATACATATATATATATGGTTCCCCTTCAAAACGTTGCTGACCACATCATCGAAGCTGAAAACAGTGAGACAATAACATTGTATCTACAGAGGAACAGTTTGTAGAATATGAACAGACAGATCTGCATTCTTAGGGGCAACACTTTAAGCCACTGATGTCAACAAATGATCATCTGCAAGCTTGCGCATAAAAACTGTAATGCAGGTGCATTGTAGCTAAATGTTCTCTGAGTTTTCTTTGCATAACTAACTTATTGAAATGTTCATGAAGCACAGAATAGAAGTGGTTATGAAAAAGGCATCAAGCTCAATGTGATGAACCATAATGATCCACATTATGCTTCAAACAATGGACTTGTTTTATTTGCCAGAACCTGTCTTAGATATTTTTCTGTGCACAGAGTCTCCAGCATTACCTGGAAGAAAGAAACAAAAAGTGAAAGAATTTTCAAAAAATGGGGTTAAATGGATTTCTGAATATGTAAGATATTTGCAGATCCTCTTATCAGTTTAACACCATAATACCAATGTAGGATTTTAAGCAAGTGCATTCTAGCTTTCAAACAATAAATAAACAAACATGGAAACTCACACATTGACAACTATGAAAACAATGTCATTTTTGAAAGAAAGCAGTGCCTTACTGGAAAGAAAGAACTGGTCACAATATTTGGAAAATCATTAAAAAACATCTTAAGCATTAAGAGCATAAGAACATATTTACATGTATTGATCAGATTTTTCTGTGGCAGATATACAGTATTCAAGTTGGAGAGGTAAACAGTACTTGTAAATGAACAAGTATAACCCGGTTTAATATCAAAATTGCAACTCCGAATCAGAACAACAAAAAATCAATATCACTACTATGGCACAATGCAAATCAGCTGATTGAACCCATCAGATTCGACCACACTGTACCACAATCTCTTTACAGTACATCAACTTAATATCAGTGAATGCACAGTGCATTCACTGATATTAACTTTTGAACATGGACATGTTCAGCAAGATGGAAATTTGAACATCTACGTTTCAAATTATCCATCTGAGGAGCATCTCCATTTGTAAATTTGATAGTAAACCATATAACCCTATCCAGAAAGACAACCAAGACTTAAAACTAGCAAAAATAAATAAATAAGTAAATAAATAGGTAAATAATGAGTCACAAATCTAAAATGGATAATACACATTGCAGCAGATAAAGTCTGAGAAAAGTGTGCTTAGTACTTGCAGAAATTGAAAATATAAAACAATTTTATACAAAAAGCATAAGAAATAAAGAGACCTTCATGTCCAAGGAATGTGTCCACTTTCATATGCCTAACATGTAAAACAGCAAATTAGATTCAGAAAACACTGCGCCTTGTAACAATGCATAGTTGCTGCTAAGATGTGGTTTTAGTGAGGAAACTGGAAGGAATTAGCATTGCTGTTATGAAATCCAGTATAACTAAGGGAATCTGCAATGTTGCAGTATCATCATTGACATCATAGCATTGCCAATAGCTTGGCAGCTGACAGGAAGACCCTTCAAAGGATCATTAACTCTGCCCAGAAAACCATTGGCTGCTCACTGCTCTCTTTGGAGGAACTCTTCAGCTCTCGCTATCTCAGCAGGCCAGTCAACATCTTGAAAGATCCTTCTCACCCTGGAAATCACCTTTTGGAGTGGCTGCCTTCTGGCAGATGGTTGAGGTCCATTCCTTCTTGGACAAAGAGACTTAAGAACAGTTTCTATCCCAGAGCTATACGTGAACTGAACAATGTTACATACTCACACTGAGTACAGTTAATAACCATTTGCACTATAAGATATATGCTTACATTCCTGTGCACTTATTCCTTTCATGGCATGTGCAATTATTATACTCAAGTGCAATAGCTTAGTTCTTTACTACATTGCATTGCATTATATTGTATTGTTTAGTATTGTATTGTGTTGTATTCTCTTATTTATTCATGTTCACTCTGTGTAAATGCACCTTAGGAGAATTGCTACAAATTTCATTGCACTTGTGCAATGCCAATACAGGAATCTTATCTATATAGCAAAACTTACCCTATCATGGACTGGGCACAAAAAAGTATGCATCAAGGATGCTGACGGCTACTATATAGGTAGAATTAAAGAGGCTATGAAAAAGTTAAACACTGACTGTCAGTGACGGCAGCCATCTTGGTTACTTATAACTTTCAGACTAATCCGGGAACAAAGGAAGATTGTCGATAAACCTGAATAGCCCATCAGAGATCTACTATAAAAAAGAAATGTTTTACTTAACAACAGGAAAGGAAAGTAAGGGTGTTGACCACTTTTTTTTTTTTTTTCCAGAACCACTTACGTGCAACTTTAATCAAATCAAATACAATGTAAGTATTAGGAAATTTCTCAGTATTTTATCAATGTGTGCCACATAGAATTTCAGACATCAGAATACAGTAAAGATCAATAATATCCTTTTTGCTTACAGCCTGGTGACAAATGGACCACTTTCTGTCAAGAATGTATCTGTGATAAGACCACAGCTTCAGTGATTTGTATACCTAAAACTTGCCCTCAAGATCCTGTATGCAGAGCAGATCAGCAACTAATAAAAACATTTTCAAATGGTTCCTGTTGTCCAGTATCTCAGTGTGGTAAGTTATAATGTTCTGTTTTCTATGTTGTGAGCTGCAAATTATTTAATACAAACAGATGTTAGAACCTAAACTTAGTACAGCTGACTGTAATACAAAAATGTTAAACATGACTTTTGTTTCATTAGTTCAACACATTCACCTGCATTTCCCAACTGCTCTGCAGTCAGTTACAATAAAATTCTGCATTTCTATCAAATGTGCCAATTAATACAAGTACCCAAAAGCAAACATTCACTGGCTTTAATAAATAAAGATCTTTCCATTTGCAATATTCCTCAATCTGTCTAAATCTGTGTTAAATGTAACTATTGTTTCATTATCTGCAAGTAGGAAATATAGTTAACTATGATCACAGTTAAAAAAAGAATTCAAACATCTGTTCATAATCAAGCCATCATTATTTGGTCGGCATTATCATTCCTACCTTCCAGTTCCACTCATTTTAAAACATTTCATTCCCTTCTGGAATACCTCTCTCTACCTTCTACATTTCTATCATATTTTATCTCCAAACTGTGCGCCCATTCCTCATAACTGCACACTGTTATTATCGATGATGCTCTATATGCATCTTCTCTGTATTCATTTAATCAACTTCCATGTGGTGAGCACATGAAGTCTAGCAACAGTCATGTAAGGAGATATAAGCAAAATAGATTTAATGTACTGAATTACACTTGCTCTACCACACATCTTGTTTTTATGTTGAAGACACTTACCATCTCTCTGTGTAAGATAAAATGTATTAGAAAACTTTCAGATTATTTAAGTTGAAATCCCTCAACATATTTCTCCCAGTGCATATTTCTAAATGTGTGACTGTATCCAGAATGTCCTACAGTCCATGTATTTGCATCAAACCTCCAAAAGCATCTATCTGTCCAATTCAGTAACCTGCTATTTGCCTTCTCTTTCTAATGTCTCCGTCATCCATTGGTATTGTCTGAAAACGCATTAAAATTCATAAAAAGAAGGCAATTGCTAATCCATATAGCACTGCTTCTGGATCCACAGTCCACTTTTCTTAACATAAATGTACTGGTTAACCTGTATGTTCCATCATTCATTTGGGCTAAAATTCATTCTGAATGCTTTATAGTTTTCAAGCCAATATTGTTAGTTATTTTAGGACAACCAAAAGTACACAGAAATTCTACAGCACCCCTTCTTAGACCTATCATTTTAGAGCAGGATGATGCATAGAATGATATGCGATGTATCTATTGCACTACGTGAAGTACAAGATGCAAAGCCTGGATTTCTATGTTAAAGATTCTGCTGAGGTTCTGTTTAAAATTAAACTTGTGAAAATTGTGAGACAGATTTAAGTAAATTTGCATTTCTGTTTAAAATTAAACAAACCTGTGAAAATTGTGATATAGATTTAAGTAAATGTATAATTATTACAATTGGTATGGTGTCACTCTATATTACAGCTCCTCACAGGAAGTGATAGAAGCACCAAAATGGTAGTTAATACTCCATTCATGCAAGACTACCCTCTATAATGTAGGAAACAAATACTGCCTCCACCGCAGGCACAAGACTTCTAGGACTTTATTAACACAAATGCTCTTGATTTTTTGCTGTGCACTTCAACCATAGGTTCAAACATACTGGACTTAGTTTTTACCAATATGGGACAGCACTATACCACCATATTCTGAACCCTCCCCCCAACATGTCCTCACTGGTGAGGTCAGATCACAAAGTTGTCTCAATTGAAATAAATATTGGTTTGGAAATCTCAGCAAAAAACTGTTACAGTTAGGAAATATTCTAAAGCAAACTACTTCACAACAGCCAGTGCAGAATTATTGACAGAAGCACTGTCCAAATGTGTAAATAGCTGCATATAGATTGCTGCACCTACTAGAAGTCAGCCCAAAACATACCCCAAAAACTAACCGCATTGATGGAATCCTAATCTTAACAGGGCATATCACAAAAAGAAAAAAAATCATGGCCAAAGTGAGGAAAAAGCTACTCTCATAAAGGCAATAGCTCACTGTTGTTTGTCTTTCGGCTTTTCCCGGTTAGGGGTCACCACCGCTAATGATTGGCAGTAGATTTTTATGGTGCTGAGGTGCCTCTCCAACCTTCAATGAAGGCATGGTCATTCACTCATGTCTTTCGAATGCCACTTGACTGCAGGGAGGACATGCAAATTCCCCACAGCTCCAGCCGAGAATCGAACAGGAAAACCTCTTGCTGTGAGGTGACAATGCTAAACCTGCACCACCATGGCTTAAAGGCAACAGCTCACTAATTAAATTAAACAGGAAACTCAGAGAAGTAATTAAATCCAACAAGGCCAATTATGAGGTCAAGATAGCTTCTTAGGCTAGACACAAACACAACTCCTTTTACACCTGTGTTCAAAACCTTACAGGTAACATGGAACAGTGTGCAGAACTGACAGTAAAGAGTGCTACCTTCACTGAGCACAGTGACATAGTGAGTCTGCTGGATGACAAGTTCAGTTCAAAATCACCATCCCAGTCCCCCCCCCCACACTCATTGCGAAATCCCTGCTAGCATAAGCCTCCAACTATCATCAGGGAACAGGTCATAGTGGTGCTCACTAAGGCTAAAACACAGCCTCAGTGGGACCTGACAGTATCCTAGGTTGCCTCCTAAATAGCCTGAAACATGACCTATTAGGACCATTTGAGACAATTTTCAACTTCAGCCTCAGAACAGGCTATGTACCAAGTGAATGGAGGATGGCAATGGTTATCCCCTTCACAAGACTGGACCATCAACCAAATTTGAAAACTTTAGAACCATTTATTTGACTAGTTTAATATGCAAAAGCATGGGAAAAATTATCATTGAAATGATCAACAAAGAAATTGGCAACCTACAGACCCTGGACTCATCGTAGTTTGGCTTTGTCAACGGAAGGTCATGTCTACTTAACCTGGCAGACTTCTTTGAGAAGGTAACCAAGACAATTGATGAAGGGAAAATGGTCCATACTGCTTACTTAGACCTGGCTAAGGCATTTGATACAATACCCCACTTAGGTATTGCGGACAAACTTACTGAACTAGACATAAATCCTTACATAACTGACTGGATTGGCAGCTGGCTCACAGGTATGACCGAAGAAGTCAGAATTGGTGAGACCTCCTCCACTAAGATGCAGATCACCAACAGAGTTCCACAAAGCTCTGTGCTGGGCCCAATCCTGTTTGGCATCTACTTCTTGGAGGTCAAAGATAATGTCAAAGGCATTGGGCTCACGAAGTTCACATGGGAGTTATTATAAACTCCCCTCATGACAATAACATCCTGCAAGAGAGTCTAACACAGATAAATTAGTGGTGTCAAAATCACAGATTGAAACTCAGTACAAAGAACTGCATAACACTTTTCAACCTCTTAGCACAATAAATCTGAACAAAGCCTAAAATAATGGGAGTACAAAGGACAAAATGAGAACATATTTTAAATATTACTCTTATAAACTTAGAATGTTGCTAGAATAACATGATTTGTTCCAGAATGTATTTTCCGAAGAATATGAGGTCTGAAACTCAAGTAGATGTTATTATTTAATGACTTCAATCATCAGAGATTTGCCAGAAAACCACAAATGTTAAGAGGAACAGACAAAAAATATGATGCAAAAATCTGGACATTCCTTGAAAATCTGGACAATTGATAGGTATGAAGTGCATTATAGTGCCATTTAGGAAAATGTCTACCCACAGAATTTACTCTATTGATAGGACGCCCCTAAGAGTTGACCCAATAGTTCAAGATCAGGGAAAATATGTAGATAGTAATCTGACATTTGACCAACACATAGCCAAGATTGTAAGAAAATCAATAAAGGTATGGCTTCCAGGCCCAAGGATGTTATAGTATCACTTTACTGGGCCATTATCAGACCCATCATTGAGTAGCATGTACCTAACTAGGCATAAGCAACAGCTGGAATGCCCACAGAGTTCCTTCCCAAGAGAATCCAGGTTTTTAACACTCTGTCCTATATAAATTGCCTTAGATCCCTGTCTCAGTACTTGTTTTCCTAAAGTTTTTGAGAACTGATCTGCATTTGGCATATTAGGCATCCATAAATCCATTCCTGATGGAGCCTTTACACATCTGAAAAATGAGCAGCACCAGAAACGCTAGATCCAGGATTTTGAACTTTGCTACAAACATAAATAGAACATGTTGGTGAAACAGATATGTGCCTCAAAGGATCCCCATGCTCTAGAATAGGCTCTCTATCCATGTAAGGTAATGTCTATACCTAAACCTATTTAAATGTAACCTTAACCATTGGATGAGAAATTGTAAATTCATTCCTGTGCTGGCTCACATATATCTTACAGACAGACACTAGGCTATGATGAGTAATCATAAAAACCTCTCCAGGCTAGTTCCCATGTCTCTTACAGACAGAGGTCAACATTAAGCATTCCCTAACTAGCATACCCCTGCACATAACATTATAGCAACTTCCTAAAAAACCTACCTCTCCTAACTAACATACCCCTCCTAACAAACATCCCCTCCAATTAAGATGTACATGTTACAAGGAACACAATTGGGTTATGTTGTGTGGTTAGACTTATAAACGCCCTTCTGGTTGTTAGCCAAGTATATACCTATGAACCTAAAGTCAAGATGATGCTTATTAATAATGTCTGGACTCATCCTGATTTAATTGTAACAGACAAACATCTCTTTCTGAAGATTTTTTTTCATTTGCAGAGCACTGTCATGGAGGGAGGGATGGAAATAACCCCCCTGCCAAGCAATATAAATATTTTTACAGTGCAATGGCAGCATGAATTATATGTTTTCTAACAAGATATGTATGTCTGTTTTTAATTTATTGTTGAAATTTGAATATTGTGTTGCAGCACTGTTGACACATTATGATTGTTTCAGGAAGATGTTTATTTAGTACATTTTCAAGATTTATATTAATGTGGGCAAACATATTAACTTTTAGGTATAAAGTTGTACAAGGATGATTTTAATAATGTTTTACAGGCATTTTGATATATAAAAGTTATTGAAACTAATGCAATTCTACACAAAGAAAATATGCATCCTTAACCTTTTAAAAGAAAATTATAAAATATAGAATGATAAGAATATTATGATTAGCCTATTTAAAACACAGATATTTCATGTAGGCTATTAATGAAGTAAACAGTCAGAGAAAGAGAGAGAGAGACAGAAAAAATAATAAATGTAACTGCACAACAGCATATTACAACAATTGTCATTATAGCAGATAGGATAACTACTTGGCATGGAGGGTAGCCTTTTCCAGAATGGTATTAATGACATATTTAAAAAATCAATCTGATTTGTTTGTGAGCCCTGTTACTCCATAGAATGACTTTTTTTTAGGGCTTATGCTGACTGGCATAGCCAAATGGCAGAGCATATTGCATGTTACTCCTCCTTTATCTGTTTTTATGTAGGTACAGCCATGAAAAGGTTGTATAACAAATATATATTATGGCTTTTATGTGCCGCATAAAGGGTATCATGCAGAGCAATACATTGCTACACATTTTATTGAATGTGATGATTTTAAGTGCTTTTTTTTCAGGTACTGGATAATGTATATCCCATGCTAAGAGGTGTAAAAAAACTAAAAGAAAATCCTCTTGCATTAGAGGCAACATGGGATATATGCAAATGACCCCAAAAGGACATCAGGTATTTCAGCTATATGGAAATTCTGAATGTCCATGACTTTTTCTTTTTAAGTCTGTTATGGACAAACTCAGGCTAATAAACCCAAACCCCACTAGCTATGGACATACATGTATTGGTCTTCTTATGGTCTCATCAGCACAGTATAAGTGGAAAATTTGGCTAACATTTGGAAACACAGGGTTGTCATACCCAACGGATGTCCATTATCACTGAGGTGACTGCAAAATATCCCACGCTGCCTCTAATGCAAGAGGTTTCAAGATGTCACACAGTGAAAAGTCTAGCTTGATTTCCATAACCCCCAGGTTCATTGTGTGTGACCTTAGCAAATCAACTACATCACGAGCAGTATGGAATCCATTTAGTTGTATACAATAGGCTTTAACTAATTAACAATTCACAAATTAAACATGACATCATCACAGTAAGATAGGAACAATAAAATCTAAACTAAACCAAAAGCTTATTCTGTCATTTCAGTTATTCATGTTGTGAAAAAGGAAATGTTATGTTATCCCAGGTGTGTCAGCAACACTAGTGTCTCAACAACGGAAAAAGAAAAACTATTAAGTTTGCCTCTCTGACAACTAGTATGAATTTTATAATTCTGGTTAGCATTATGAGATCTTGGGTTTAATATCAAAAATTGTCAGGTCTATGCAAATAAAATATTAGTATATGGATAAACACGTGTATGGCTGAACAGTAATTAATTCTACAGACAATTCTGAACCAATGTCTTCCAACAATAAGCTTGTACTGTACTAAATGAAAACATTACATTTTGTTGTTAAGTTTGTGCATGGCTTAAGCTTCACTTGTTTAAATATATCAGATAAAATCTGCATGCATGAAATATTCTACTACAGTTGTTTAAAACATTTCAGTGTGAAAGACAATTATACATAAATATTTATTTTTTTCTTATACAATTTCAGTTCCAAAGACATGTGTATATCAAGGAAACACCTACACTGTAAGTATGGAATAACACTTACAATTTGAATGATCGTATACAATTTTATATTAATTTATTGAACGCATATAAGTTAGTCACCTTGCATGCGGCTTCCCATAAAATAATGCCTGTAATATTTAAACAGTAGAAAGACTAGACAAGCTTTAATAGGACTGTTAATAAATGCAGAGGATTAAGATTATGAGCTTTTAATTAGATGCTTCCTGTAGTCCATGTTTGAATCCCTTAATATCTATTTGACTACTGTGTGGTTCTTAGCGAGTCTCTTAATCAGATAGTGCTACCAGGTTATATATGAAAAAAATCAATGAGGATCAATGCTCTACTCAAGTTAAAAAAGCACAAATAAATAAGTAAAGTCATTCAAGACTCATAATTCTAACTACAGTTTAGGACCAGATGGTGCCTTTTCTTGTTTTGAAGTTCCACAATCTGGCTGACAATTCCATTCATAGATGATCTCCAGTCACATCATTGGTTTCTTACATCTGCTCCACATCTTTATAAATGACAATGTATTGTTTGCTAAAAAATTTGCAACAAAGGATACTCTAGTGACCTTTCATGAAATAGCATTTCTGCATATTTCAAAATGTTGCACATATGTAATATGATATACATGGATTTGGTCGTACGGCCAAATGTCAATCACAAGATGTTCGAAAGCAGAATGGTAGTTCCGCATAATTGCAAACGCAATTATGTAGAAATGCCAAACATCCCCCTTTATGACCTATTTTAGTACTTGTTTAGGTGACAGAGCGGTTGGAAATGTCGAATTCCAAATTTTGTACATTCCGACAGTTTGACACCTAAATTTTTGACATATAAGTTCGAAGAAAACCCTGTTCAACATTTGGTTGTTGACCAATTCCATGTAAACCATGTAATATCATAGTTTGACACATTCTTGAGATCTACTTTTTTTTAAAAAATGCCTATTGCACTCTTCAAGGATAACTCTTTTTTTTAGTGAGACATGTATATCATCTACTCTAAATCTAGTTTCCTGCAGATTTGATTCCAACACATGGTTACAGCAATGCGCATGGGATCTCAGCACTGATTAATGCACTAGTATGGTAGTGTCACTTCTACTAAAGGTAAAATCAGTCAAAGTAGATCAGCTCTATATCCATAGTGCAGTCTGTTGTACTACTGTTTATCAGATGTGAGGTCAATGGTGTAGCTAGCTATTCTGGGGCTTGGTGTTGCCCTTCAATCTGGCACCCCCCCCCCCTCCTTCGCACTACCACAGCTACACTTTTTTGTGTGATGACTTTTAAGTCACTTTCCTATTTGGATTTCATGTATAGGTTTTTCTTTATTCTGAACTTGTAGCTGTTAACAACTATCACGCAATTTCTTGACAGAAAATTGGTTCATACCTATCTCTAAGTTATCACTACGTTTTCTTAAATGATTTTTAATTTTTCCATTCTTCTTGCAGTTTGTACCTTTAATACCCTGCAGTATGTGCCATGAGGTTCCAGTCTGGAAGCTACACATGGTACCAGATAACCTAGCTATGTGTCTGCTAAATAATGTAGGCATCATCCTCTTTTTGTTGTTCAGATGCGTGTCTAACAACATGTATTGAATGTCCCTGCTGGCCTATATATCGGTTTTCCTCAAATTAATCCTTTTTATGTTTGTTGCCTATTTTCCTGCGTGCAGATATATTTGCCTTTTCCTTATACCTCTGACATTCCTCTTGAAACCATGTGGACTGCAACAATGATCCTCAAAATAGCAAGACTGAAACTGCAAATATTGGAGGCATATACTAAGACCATTTACAAAGTACAGAGATACAGTATCTCAGCGTATTCCCTTTACTCTGAGGTATAAGAGTCCTGGAGTAAGCAACCCAAGTGTGGCTCTGCTGCCCCCCCCCCCACCCATGCATAGGCATGCAGGAAACCAAAGCACTCCACTGCAGAAGTGCTTTAAATGCTTTTGAGATTCTCTGTATTTCTTAGGGCAATCACATCTTAATTTTCAAATTTAAAGGACTTTCAAATATTGTTCTTGCATTTCTGATAGGGAACCATGCCTCTGTGCAGCTGGAAAGCTGTCAGCCTCTTCCCACATTTGTCTGCTCTCATCAAATTTATTGCTTCCTGTTTTTTTTTTTTCCAAGATTGCATTATATTTCTTGTTGCCTGACTCTTTTCTTCTTGGATTGACAGCGTAGTATATATACTATGGCCTCTCTGTCTTCTTTGGCTCTATTTTATGTGAGGTCAGTCAGACATCTTCCACTAAGGTCCTTATGTGTTACTTCAGCACTGATTTTGATACAGCTTGTAGCATTTTCCTCTCCTGTCATGCTATGAATATATATAGGCTACCCAGTGTATTCAGTCCCGGAAGTATAAGTTCTCAGTTCTCGTATTACTCTCGTTTCATCTTTTTTTATTAGTTCACCATTGCTAAGCCCATCAGCATCCTGGTGATATGTAAATTGCAGCTGCTCACCTGGGATCCCTATAGTCATATTTGTAGCTCAGTATTGTTTTTTACTTCTTTAATTTCCTCATTACTCTACTCTAAATTGTAACAACCCTTTCCTTCTTTAGTCTTCCACACCATTCTAAATAACCTGTATTAAGGAGTCACCATATTATGGTTTAATGCTAACAATATTTATATTTTACCATGCCTGCAGTGTATATACTCTTTCATGTGCTTTTTGCCATCTTATGTGCCCTCATCACCCCACAGTTGACTCTTATTCTGTTTATCCCCTTTCATTGGCAGGGTGCTCATCAACTTGTGTAGATGCTAACAGGAAGGAGCCATCATCCATGCAACATGAAAATAATTATATGCTACAGCTATTCATGGACTGCCAGCCTCCTGTATCCCTGCTTTCCGGACTAACCATTGGAAGTTTTAACCAAACTATTTCTCTAAAGAGCAATCCCGTCTCTGCCTTGGTACCCACCAGTGTCACATCTTCTGGCCTGTCTATGGCTTGACAGAAACTCTTTTTAAAACATATGGCCAAGGCATGCACATCACACTGGGGCATAATATACCCTCACTATTCATGTATTTGCTTCCACCAATCTGATAATGAGGGCCTCCATAAACAAATGGCTGAACCTACAGCTCCAATCCTGTCTATTTCATTGCTAGTCAAGTCTTCACTTCCATGGTGGTGATTGGCTGACAGGAAGCCATAGCTCCCTCTCTCCTGTTGGTTTCATCCCTTCACCCTCATCTTTAATCCTCTCAACCCCATCTTTCCCTACCTAGCTTATCCAGATGGCATACCTCTCAACTGTCCAGATTTTCGCAGAATGACTAGAGTTTTGCCTCATATTTTTGGCGTGTGCCTCCGAAAATCTGCACCTTTCTGGTAAATAGCTGAGGATTGAAGTCACTAAATAATGAGAAATAGTTGAGTTTAAGACTCCACATCCTTCAGAAAATTCATGCTAATGCAAAACCTATTATTCTATCAATGTTCTAAGCTTGCAAGAGCAATAGTTAAAATGTGTCCCTATTTGTCCCCCCATCATTTAGGCATTGTGCAGATTTTTTGCTCTAAGAGGTTGAGAGGTATGCCAGACATTACTCAAACTAAAGTCATCTGAGCCATAGTCAGAGCTTTATTCCTCTTTGTCAAAGAGCTTTCAAACTGTGGCTATAGTTTAGTGTAAAAGTGTAGCAAAGCACAAATAGCTGACCTGTTTATCCAAGGAATCTGGCATCATACAGCACCACAGTCCAGTCATATCACTTCTTTTTGCTCAGTTCTGTTTATTTTGTCCTGTCTTCTCTTGAAATTGTTTCTCTCTCTCTTTCTTTCTCTTCTCAGCATCATTGCTAATTCTGCTTTCCTCCTGGCTGGGTCTTCTTTTAATATATTTTCCAGACTCACTTTCATGATCCTCTTATGTAGCTACAGGATATTCCAAAGTAAAGTCTTTGATCCCACTGGTTTCCTTCTTCCACCACATATTATCCAATATCCTTGTCACTTCATCAACCATGTAGCCATTTTGGTGAATTCCATAATTCCATCTTTCATTCTGTAGCTTGTCAGTGCTATATTTTGAAATGTTGTAGAACACATTTCAGAAAAATAGATGAATCCTGGGTCAGCAGCTATAATTTACATATCGCCATGTTCCATGACATTAAGGCATTGTTTTCTTCCAGCATTATTTATATTTTAGAGTTTAGTATTAATTATAAAGATTATTTGTATTTCTATTTTCATACTAAAGTATGTTGATTAGTTTAACAACCATTATATACTACAGTATTTTAACTTACCATCAAGTGTACTTGTTATGAACCCTATGTTATTATATCCATTCTGTTTAGGTCGGCCAGTCATTTGTGGATTCAAAGGACAAATGCTTAAAACTGAATTGTACAGCAAGTGGACTTGATTCAAGTTATGAAAAATGCTTGTATCAAAACTACTGTCCAGTGGTATGTATCATAACCTAACAAAGTCTGAATGTTTTCATAAAATGTAATTAAGCATTGACCATGTACCTTAAACACAGAAAGAGTTGTCAACACTCTGCAACAGTTAATGTTGGTAAGTCTTTGAAGTGTTGAAGACATAGTAAAGTACCTTAAAAGTATGTAATATAAAAGGAACAGCTTTGTGCAGTGGAATTAACTTGCAGACACTACATCCTGCAGAGCTCTCTGCTCTCAGGTTGTTTAATGAGTAACTGTTTACTGTACTCACTGAAAGCAGTAGTTTTCTCCTGGAATGTAAAAGTTTAAGCTGTGGGACACCATGTACATCTCAAAAACAGAAAGAAAGAAAGAAAGAAAGAAAGAAAGAAAGAAAGAAAAAAAAAGAAAAATGATGAACAGACTACTCCAGGATAGGAAAAGCTTTCAATGAATTAGAACAAACAGCACAGGATGTTACTTACTCTCTGGAGAGTGGTTAGAAATAGCAAGGTCAAAGTCATTTAATACACTACTGTGAGCTTACCCCCTTATCAAAACTGGTGGGATCCAAAAGTATATTTAATAAAGGTAAGGGGGAGGATGGGGGCTTCTCCTCACACACTTGAAAAGTTTAAGGTGCAGCTTCTCTCATATCCTTTGAAAAATATCAACTTTAAAGTTGGTAAACCAAACAAAATTGTGGTGAGATTTCTCATGACATTTGGGACCAAATCCAATCTCTGCTCTTACTAGTGAACTATTAAAGTGAGAATGTAAAATAAGAAGATGGCAGAGTATGCAAACTAAACATCAAGACTTGTTGTGTAGAATCTTGAAGACACCACAGTCTACACTGTTAGATCAGGCATCTCTGAATAGTTCAATAAATAATACCTGTCCGGGGTGTTTGCTATATCTGGTTGGGATCAAGTGGCACACATGATACACACAAAATCAATACTTTTAGTAAAATCAGTAACTCATATCAGAGCCAAAAATTGCCCTCTATAAAAATGTCTAAAACATAAAACCTGTGGATCACATTTTGTTTGCATGGTTTACAAAGGCCTTATCTGCAAACATTAAAGTTTATCCATTTTTATAAAAATACTAAACAATTGGCAAAAAAAGCATGCATAGGATTTTTTTCAGCTGAGGCTAGTGCAATAATGTTAGAGTTTAATTTTTAACATATCCTGCTGCAAAGTCAAGCTGAGGAAAGCTGTCAAAATAAAGTCACTTAGATTACTTTTATTTTGCTCTTTTTATTATTTTTAAGTGTTATTCTGGTTTTCTTTGGTGGCCAGAGCACCTCAAATATTCAGCCACAGCATTCATTCTATTTCCTGTTTTGTGATTAAGGATGTTTACTTAACAATTCTATCACCACTTCCCCTAGAAGTAAGTGTGCAATATCCCAAACCAGCTTGTTCTTCTACCTTAGCCAAACTAGATTGGAAGCTCGCTGCTTTTTGTCTCTTCAGAAGTCCCAGAAGTTCTATTGGTTTCCACCATGTGCTGCATTGTTGGTGTGAGCCAAGATCCTACATATACTCCCCAACAGCATTATGCCAAATGAAAGTGTGCTTTTCCTTTATTCCCTATGTCACTATTCAAGTGGACCCTACAATGCAATGCAACTATAGACTGAATGAGTCATTAGCATTTAAAGTAAAATGACACAAAAAGAGCAAAAGGGTAGTTAGTTTAAAGTAGGGCTCATTCTGAGGAAAGAGAAAGTTTGAAAGAAAGAAAAAATGGTCAGTCTTCTGCTTCATTCTGGAATTTGGGGTTACGTATCATAATTGTCTGCAATTATCTTAATTTTATCATTGCGACATATAGAAATCTGTGGAGACGTCTAGACTAAGTACCAATTTGTATGACACAGCAGTGTATTAATTACAAAAATGTTAAAGATATGAAGTGAAATATATGGTAGATCTCAACTCTGAACTGAACTATTCACAAATGTTTGAAACAATGTAAAATATTTTCTTGAATTCCACACTGTAATAAATTCTGAAAGAGTTGTAGTTACTAGTGTTCCCAAAATTATGCTATTTGTATTAACTCGACTATCCAGTGAGGAGGAAGCAATGACAGTAACCAGTGTTATACATCAAACTGATCTGCATGTATAATACTGATCACTGTCTACTGAAAATTACTCAACATAAGTAAAATACGAATTTTGCTGCATTAAAGAATTAGTACAAATTTCATATCTTATGCTTATAAGCACATTTTGCAGAACTATCAGTTATTACAGTTGTAATAGTGTTACTTCAATAGAGGAAAACTGTATGCGTCTTCCGAAAAGAAAAACACCTCCCTATTCTTATTTCCTTAAAAATACCTAACTTTTTTGTTTTCTTTTCCTTTAAACAGAACAACAGGATCTACAGTCCAACCAGCTGCTGTTATTCTTGTAAGTACCATCATTTTTATAAATGATCATATTTTTGTTGAAATTGCATGCGTATGTCTTCCAAAACTGCCCGAAAGCAAATGTATGTCATTTATTGACATTATAACTGAATTAAGATTTACTCTTAAAATGTACACATCTTATAGCCATCTATAACATCTGAAAACATATAGGTTTTCCAAAGGAATCATAACATTTTATAATTTGATGTTTTCTATTTGAGATATCACTAAACAAAAAGTATTTAGCATATGATGCTCTATACATAAACGCTGGACATTCAGAAGTTCAGTAGTATCTAAAATGCCATGTTCAGAGCTCAAAAGACTTTGGCTGAAGACTGTCGGGCTGCATTATTCAAAGATATCAGCTTTAGAGGCTACTGCAAGTAAAAATAAAAGGCAGGGTCAAATGCATTTTAATACTCTTTCATCACACTTGCAGTGTTGGTTTATGTTCCAACAGGATGATTTGCAGAGGAAATGTTTGACTATTAAAGATAATTATCACCAGTGTGTATTGCACATCTTCAAAAAAAATTAAAAAAAAACATCTAAAAAAAAATGATCCTAGAAAGAGCATGCAGGTTAAAGAGCATGTACTTAGCAGCTAAGTAACAATTAACAACAGGTTACGTAGCTTCAAACTGCAGGAAGACAGATGGAGCGCTAAGGTAATGGGTATGAGGAGTGCACTGCAATTTAGCTAATACTTTATTTGATCCAAAGAAGACATGCTTATGCCACTATGCACATCACTACTTTGGCATAAAAAGGAGTTCCCTCTGATCTTTTTTCGACAGGGTGTAATAACAAGTGAATCGTGAGGAGAATAGAAAAAAATGGTGAGAAATATGGCAAGTTAATTTAGTGTGAAAGAGACAATGTGTTAAAAGATATGCTAGTCAGCTAGTATGCAACAAAACACTGAATAAAATGTGGAAAAGGTTCATAGGTAAGTTAAGTGAGTAGAAATCAGTCTACAGAGCATTTCTAGCCTAGTCAAAAACCCTATTCAAAACTTCTCTCAAGCCCAAGGACTGTGGCTTTTGGGCTGTCCATCACAGAACCATATTTATGTAGGTTAGATAGTCTAACCCCATACTAGCAATGACATTTAGCAAGGCATATATAGACCTGCCTCAAGACACATATACAGACATGATCATGGATATCAATGAATATCAAAATATTATTGAAATATGAATGCTAATATCAGTTTTTTTCTTACTTTTAGGTCAATACAAATGTTTGCCAGTTCCAAAAACTGTAAGGCTTGTTAATAACACCTGCCAGGCTGACGTTGTAATGGCAGAATGTCGGGGTGACTGCACTGCTTTCAAGTAAGAGAATATACAGTTAATTGTTGTGCATAATTTGAATGATTTCTTTTGTATTTTTCACTGTACCTCAACTTAGTATAATCAGTAAAACAAAGCAGTACAACTGATAACCTCAGTTCACGCTTTGAAGGTTATGAATGATGAAAAGAGTGCCTGTTTCTGATTACTTATAGACAACAGCAGAAGCCTAACCCATAGTTTTTAAAACCCATGACTTGTATTTAATAATACTCTGGCGTCTACATCAAATGTAAGCTAGACCATTTAAACAAAATATTAAAGTATTTTTTTCAGTAAACAGTGCAGAATATGAAATGCTTACTAATTCAAGTCAAATATATACAATTTAGAACAGCAGGATTCCTAAGACATTTTCTTTGCAGTTTCTTTTGAATGTACTATGTGTAAAATACCATGCATTTCACTTCAGTTGTCCCTTACCTGTTTTGTGTTTCTTCATTCAGACACATACATGAAAGTTTATTTTGTTCTAGCCTTGCCTTTTAAATTTTTGGCCTCACTGATGTGATTACTATTTTGTCCATGAGTAAATATGTTATCCAGTTTTTGAGATACCACCTTCAACTTAAAGCAAAGACGCTCATTTGTGTACTCAATTAGTAAATGAATTTCTGAAGCATAATTGGCTCACTCAGCACGCTGGGTCAGTCTCTAAACTATCACCCAATCTTTTTGCTCACAGTGAAGAGAAAAGACAAAAAAAAAACGCTCTACAACAGACTGCTTCAGTCTGAAGCACATGCCCCTCCCAGACACTCCCCCCTCCCTACCAACAGTACAAAAAAAGTTGTTTTCTTTACTAGCATTTCTGAATTACCAGTACAGAAAGATTACAGGAATGGCACTTAGACCGCACCCTCTAACAGGTTGCGCTTGCCACACCCTTGCTACGTTAGTGATGAATTTACAAAGTAAATTAATTTAATTTACAATGTAATGCACCTGTCATGCTTCATATCATGTTTGATTCACATCTCTTCTACAGTGAATATATTCAGATCCACGTAAGCTCCTTCTCAGATAGCATTTTCACTTTCAGTGTAATTTGGTATTGTAATATCCTGGCACCACAGGCTTATAGGTGTTTCTGCTTTTAAGATAAGCTATCCATATACCAGCATGTTATATAGGTGATTATGTCTGTGAATATCAAATATCAACATTCACTTCCTCCTTCTGTTTGACACACTTATCTATAATTAATCTATAACTCATTTTACAATACTTATTGTTACATCACATTTCTCTCCAACTTTAATTTCAATCCAGTTCATCATTGTGGAGTATGCTCCAAGCTTCCCAATCTGCTTGCTTTATATATATATATATATATATATATATATATATATATATATATATATATATATATATGGGATATATTATCAAATTACTGTAGCTCTACACATAAAACATGACTGTTGCTTCACTGTGATTTGTATTCATATTTGCCTACCAGTTATAAATGTGTATTTGCTGTGCTCTTGCAACCTGTACAGGCCAAAGTAAACAAGGCCTGATTCCTTCAACAGGATGTTTTTTATTTTATGTATATAGCATAATGTTTGCCAGCCATTACGTGCTGTCATTTAGTCTTTTGTTACTGAGAAATAAAATGGACAAACCATTTCTATTAAAATCAATAAGAGCAATAACTCTTTCCAAAGAACTTTTGATCACTTTGCTTCACTCCCCTGCTCCACATTATTCATGTGTGCTAACCCTAACCATAATCTTAACCCTAATACTTTTATAGTGAGATTGAATAAAATTGTTTCATTTACCCATTTCCATCCTGCAACTTTGTCTGCCTGCCTTCACAGTTCCATGTCGATTAAATACTTTAAAAAATAGAATATTAGCCCTGGCTCATATTGTTTGCCTAAGTTCCTCTCTGCATGCATAAAACATAGTAAACTAAAATCTTATCTTGTCATATATCAGCGATGTAACCTTTGGTATACTTTACCTTTTTTATGATATCATCAAAACACTGAACAAACGCATTTCCCATTTTATAATTTTTCCCTCACTCTACGCCTTTCCTTAATTTACTGTTTTATTGCAATTTTACAGTTACAGGTTAATTTTTTGTTTTTCGTTATTGCTTCATTTGTCATTATTGTGCTCTTCTCCTTTTTCACAGATACATTTTATTTGAACTAATAGTAGCCTACTGCATTTCCTATAAGACTTTGCAGTGTTGTATTTTTGACTGTAATAGGCAGTCTCTGTCATCTAACTTATTTCCAACAATAATTATAAAATTGCATTAACACGATTTCAAAGTACACAACAATAATCTGTATTGCTGTAGATATAATAATTGTGCCTACATGCATGGATAAAAGTAATAGAGGACATCTTAACATCTGAGACTATAAGATGTGTGAGCTCATGTAACGTGTAGGGAATGATAAGATCATCACTGTAAAAAAAAGTTATGTTGGTATATTTGATGCTAAATGTTGCATGTAGAATGAGGCAGTATCTAATTCAAATCTTATACAAAAATATTGTATTCCAATACAGCAAAGTATGAAAGTTAGGAAATAAATTATCATTATATATTTAATGAGTAAATTCTCATAAATAGCAACACATAATAATTTGTATTATGTCTGTCTTCTTTAGCTTAACAGCAAGAAATGATGCTCTGGTGAACACATGTGCATGCTGTGATGTAACTGCAACTACAACCAAAGTGGTGAATCTTGTCTGTCCAAACGGGAGTACAAAAAAACATTATTATCAAGACATTACATCTTGCGACTGTTTGAAGTGCTCTAAATAGTCATATTACTTGTTTCTTTTCTTTCATTATGAAAAAATATATATTGTCTGCATTTTTTGTTATACCGCCCTGCAGATTATTCTGTCTAATTAAAAATTTTAGTTATTAATAATATTGATATCTATTGACATTGTCAATTTTCATAAAAGAAAACTTTTACTTGTTTTGCTTATCTGCATTATCCTGTACTGCATCTGTACAAATAGTTTAATGAGTACACATTAAAATAAATTGTATGCAACTGCATACTTTGTCTGGTTTATTTCTGGCTTGAAATATATTTGTTGCATATGACTAGATTAAAGCTGAAAAGAAATACATTTTGTAAATATAACACACTGTATTAATATTACCTGTTAGTAACACACCCCACTTGAGGAAAGACTGAAAATGATAACTGTGTAAGAGAGTCTGAGCCATAAACATTGTCCCTCCTGGCTATTTTCTTTCAGAAAAGATTCCATTTGTGTGTGTAAATGAATGTTGAAAGTTCTTCTGTAATTCCTTTTAATTATCAGTTTTATAGACTTTTGAAACTAAAGGAGCGCTTTTATTTTGGACTATGAAAATAATCGTCCTCTGTTTCCTTAATCCTACGTGTTAAATAATGAAAGATATCAGTATGTCCAATAATTGAATGCTATTTGTAACTGGAGATAGAGTAAAGAAAATTCATTAAGACCATTTTCATTGTCAGTGGAGTTTTCTGTTTTGTACACTATTGGGTGACCTTAGAGCAAATGTAGAATGTGATGGTGTCCTCCCACATGGGGTTGCCACTGCAAAAAAGCCTTTCTCCTAAGTTCATGGAAAGTGCTTTCTTGCAAGTTTACTTCAAATTATTGGCATACTGGGAATTAATTGTTGAGAAGTTAACATGATTCCTAAAAGACATCTATTAATTCCACTGCAAATATTGATAATTTCAAAAATTACACAATTTAATGCCACATTTAAAAGTACATAGCAATGATGGCATATATATGTCTTTAACAGTGTCACTAGAAAACATTCACTCTAAATATCTGCATTTGCAGCCACAGGACCTCTTATTGAAAACAGCAAAATCATAAAGAAAACAATGCTGCATGTCTCAGAAAAGTGTTTCTTCTGCCAAATCATCCAACAAAGTCAAACTGATCAAATGCTGGGTTTGCTAATGATCATATCTAGTTGTGAACATGTGTACAAGTACATGAGCCATCAAAACTTCAACATGGCATCGTGCCAGATGAAATTAAAATGAATAACTTGCAGTATGAAGCCTACAGCCTAGTGGCCCTCAAGAAGTTTGACTGTAGTTGTCCCTTGTTGGAATGTATGCATACCCATTTGTTCATGTTTTTTTTTAAGCAGATGATGAATGGCAATATTTCAATGAGAAAAGGAGTTTACTTGAAAGGTGAAGTAGGCAGAGTAATGAATTTGTAAAGACAAGATAGCACTCACAACAAGCTCCGTGCACACAAGAAAATAAATAATACCAAGTCCAAAAAGTCAAAACTGTTGCACGGAGAAGCAGGACTCTTGAAAAGCAATGTCCATGTATACTCAATAAGGCTGCCTGTAATGGCACACCATCAACTGTTCTTTAAATTCAAAAGTCAGTTACAAAAAGTCACAACTTGCTATTCAGCACTGTCAGGAATTTCCAACTGCATCAGTCAACTTCACCGAACAATAACTTGTAGACACTCAAATGCACTAATCCAAGCGTTCAGCGAAGTTTAAAGAAAAAGAAAAGTTTATTTAACATCCAGCAAGCGCTTTCAACAAGGTCTTCTTCAGGCCATTATACAATTTTTCAAAAACTTTCACATACATTTATAGAGGATGTGACATAAACATTCTGATGTCATATCCTGTGCAATTTAAAAACAGTTAAAAATGAAAACATTCACCTAACCATTTAAACACTGTAACATTTAAACACATAGCACTCTTGGTAGGAATAGCAATTATAGCTGCTGTTTATAAAAGCATCAAAGCTTTTTGCATCCCTAAAATTATTACAAATAAAATATGTTAGAATTTTAAAATTGTAAAACAATCTACTAACCATTTAAAGGCTATTGAGTTAAAATACCTAACTTTCAGTTAGGTATAACTTCTTACAAACAACATAAACACGTGCGATGACAAATGCTATAAACTACACTATTATTCGCACGATCATCAACAATTACAGTTCTGTGACTGTTCACACTAAAATACCTTGAAAGACTGAATATTCATCTAAACATTCAGGCATCTTGAAGTAGTATACCTAACATTCCGTTAGGTGTAAAAGATTGTAATATTACCAAGCGCTAAATTCTTGTTACTTATAACACATATAAGACTTACGTGTGTAGGTAAAATCTCACTCAAAGAAATTACAGTGAGGAAATCCTAATTCACTGGCTCTCAGCAGTGACAAGCTCTACTCCCAAAGTTGCAAACATACGTAAATCCAAATTGCCGGTTGCTGCTTCAACTTCCGGCTATGAGATCATTATGGCAAAAATGGAGCCGATATTCTTATTTCAACCTACTGTAGAAGATCGCCTCAGCCAACGTGAGGGACATTCCCTTAGACTATCTATCCCTCTAAAGTTTTCTTCAATTTCATCCTCTGCATACGACCTCTCCAAGAATTCCTGACAGTGCTGAATAGCAAGTTGTGACTTTTTGTAACTGACTTTTGAATTTAAAGAACAGTAAATGGTGTGCCATTACAGGCAGTCTTATTGAGTATACATGGACATTGCTTTTCAAGAGTCCTGCTTCTCCGTGCAACAGTTTTGACTTTTTAGAGTAATGAATTGACCTTGATCACTTCTTTGTTGATGCATAGTTTAAGATTATGTCTGTAGTAAATTCTAGACATACAATTTTGAAGAAAAGAGGGTCCTTAACGGCCTGGAATGTAAGGCATGGGTCCTTTTCTGTAAATAATTAGAATGAACACATCTCAAGTTGAATTTGGGATCCAAGCCCTTCAGTTTTTTTGATCATGAAGTGCTGTACTCTTTTACACTGAGCAAAATGATAGGCTTACAGAAACTGGATCATTGTTCTCAAGGACTGACCATTCTGTAAGGTCAAAAAGAGAATGTGAGCTACATCAAATACTTTTTACACTACCATGGTCAACTGCTGAACAAGGAAAACATTTCTATACATGAGTTTTCCATGCCCTTCATGATATTATCCAGTTTCATAGGTTGAAAGTTATAATAATGCCAGAAGGAAGTTCATATAATGGATTTAAAATATGAATTTATTGAGCATTTTTGGCCCTACAAAGGAGACTTCGTCCGAATAGTGTACACAAATAACAACCACCTATTTTTACAAACTAAGAAATGTTTTTGCTGGATAATTACCTAATAGGTGAATTAATTGACAAATTCAAACATTTAAAGTGTTCATACAAAAAATACCCCAAAAGACTACTCTAGTAACCATTCATTCACCCGAGCTGTAAGCACGCAATAAAATTCTGAATTAAAAGCCAATATGAACAACCTTACTAGACTTACTTTGTAAAAAATAAAATTACTAGCACAGTTATAATTTTCTAGCCCTCATTTTCACTATTGGTACAATACAGATGAATTAATTGAAACCTGGGGGAAAGGTGGTACATAACCTAAGATGTCAAGTGAGTTCCCAAGTTTCAAAAAGCACCTTACAATCACCTCCATGTGGACTTTGAATTACTTGTTCCAAAATTCCAAAATGGAATTTCTGAAAAGGGCCACAAACTAAAGTATGTTTATGCAAAACATTCTTTTCATTTTTGTTTTAAATATCATGAAGGTGCTCATAAATTTTGTTTTGAAACATCAACTTCATTCAGTTTTGCCCACATAAATGACAGAGCACTCAGAGCAAATAGAAATATAGATGACCCCCTTAGACAGACACTTCCCTTTGCATAGAAACACTCTAGACTTTAAAAAGTTCTCTATTAATAGACTTCCATCTTACAATATATACCTGCATTGATTACAGCACATGCAACTGGTGGTGTCTCCTTGTTGTTCTGTAAAGTCCCTACCTATATTGCTTTTATTTTCCAACAAAGTTTTAAAATTAGAGGCTGCCTTAAAATAAAAGTCGGTTCTGAGCCTAACAAATACTGGAGTGGCTTTAAAAATACTCCAGTTCTTCTTGACAATGTTCTTGAATTCAGTGGAGAACTTTTTGTATTGTACAATAAATGCATGTTTGTATTTATCCATCCTTTCAAACTGCCCATTCCCATCCAACCCGTTCCCAATAAGGGTTTATACTTACCTCCTATTCACTGAATACCTCCCTACAAAAATTAACTAAGTTCCCAAGATAACCTCTCACAATAAACATGTCCTTCAACAACTCTAGTTCTCCCCAGACATCTATGTGATGTGAGGTCATTCTTGCAACTCTAAGACATTGCCTTTTCACAAAACTTTTCATAGTTTCATAGCTTAGTACTAGGCTATCTGCCCTGGGGCATTTATAAGCCTAGCCATAGTGATGTGGCTTTCGCCACCCCATGTAATGGTACAAAAAGTGTACAGAATAGATTTAGAATACTGTGCCTCTGTCTAGTAGTGACACAGTGAAGACCCCCTTACATAATAGAATTAGTTTACTGTGCCTCTGTCTAGTAGTGATACAGAGATGACCCCTGGGGAAAACCTACGATCTCCCATCCACTCGTCAAGATTTCTCTTGAAGAGAGTCAGTGAGGGGCTCTGCCTAACATGAACTGGGATTCTGTTCCAGAGTATGGGAAGCCTCTAAGTTATGAATCTGTCCCTCCAGCATGTCCTATTCATATTTGTGCTGAGGTTTAAATCTTTAGCTCTCGTGGTTCTGATGGATTTGGATTTTTTGAGGTGGAGCATGTCCATCAATTCCTGATTGGACATGGCCTTGTACGTCAGGCACAGATCACCTCTGAGTAGGCGGTATGCTACTGAATAGAGCTGGAGTTTCTTTAGTCTGGCAGCATATGACATATGTTGGAGACCCGTGATCCTCTTGGTGAGGTACTTTTGGGGTCTCTCTAGCTGTTGCAAGTGCCGGGTGAGGTACATACCAAATGGGGTATTGTACTCAATCATGGGCCTGATAAGGGAGGAGTATAGGGGCACAATGACCTCCTTTGATCTGGATGTGAATCCCTTCATGATAAGGTGGGCAAGGTAGAAAGTCTTTCTAACCACTTTGGCAACGTGGGTGTCAAATGAGAGGTCGCTATCGACTTGGGTCCCCAGGTCTCTGATTACTTTTTCCGTACTCAGTGGGTTACTGTCTATGTGATAAATTGTGGGTACTTTGTTTTTCCCAAAGGGGATGACTATACATTTTTTGGCATTTAGTTTAAGGCCATGACTCCGGCACCAGTTGTCCATTTCAGTGAGGCCTTTCTGTAGGATGTATGTGTCAGCTGGTGTATTGACTATGGCGCCTAGTTTGCAGTCATCTGTGAACTTTATCAGCCACAACCCTCCCATGTTTGCTTTCACATCTGAGAAATAAATGCCAAACAAGAGGGGTCCCAGGACAGAGCCCTGCGGGACACCACTTGTGACTGGCTTTGAGTCTGACATGGCTCCAGCGATTTTGACTTTATGGGTTTGATCCTTTAGCCAGTTTTCAACCCATCTTGTGACATATGGATTTACATTTAAGCTGTTGAGCTTGTCTATGATGCCAGAGTGGGGTATTGTGTCGAAAGCTTTAGCCAAGTCCAGGTAGGCTGTATGGACTGCCTTGCCCTCATCAATGGCTCTAGTGACTGTTTTGAAAAAGTCAACCAGGTTCAAAAGGCAGGATCTGCCCTTTACAAAGCCGAACTGGATGGAATCAAGTGTCTGTAGGTCCCCAATTTCTCTGTTTATGAGTTCCATAATGATTCTTTCCATAGCTTTGTAGACCAGGCTGGTTAAGCTTATGGGGCGGTAGTTACCAGGGTCTGTAGAGGTGCCTCCTTTGTGGAGTGGGACTACTGTTGCTGTACGCCAGTGTTCAGGTACATATCCTGTAGTAAGGCTAAGGTTAAATAGCATTTTTATGTGCGGGTTTAGCTCCTCTTGGAGTTCACGTAGCATGCAACCCGGGATACCGTCAGGTCCCATTGATGCTGTGTTTTTAGCTTTGCTGAGGGCAGTTCTCACCTGGACATCTGAGATGACAGGGAGGTTACATTCAGCTGGGATAAGTATTTCTTTTTTTGGGGGTGAGGGAGGGGAGAAATTTGCACTGAACCTGTCTGCCAGAATGTTGGCAATATCTGTAGGTTCAGTGTATTTTTTGTCATTGTGAACTAACTCTGAACATATCTGAGGGTTTCCGCCCAGGTTTCTAACATAGCTGAAGAAGGCCTTGTGGTTATCGTTAGTGTTCATAGCGATTTTTCTCTCAAAGTTGGCCTTGGATGTTTTTATGAGAGAACGTAGCTTTCTACTAGTGCTGATCAGCGATGCCTTCTTTTTATGGGATTTTGCTCTGTCGTGCAGTAGCTTCCTTCTTTTGTTATACAATTTGTTTATGGCTGGGGTCCACCAGACAGGACGCCTGCCCTTGGTGGAGAGGGTCTTGGTTTTATTTGGGATTGCATGATCCATGCATTCTTGGAGATGTCCGTAGAAAGCATTTGTGAAGGATTCTGCATTGTGGGATGTGGTTTCCACTGGCCCAGTGGGCTTAAAGGATACTATCTCAGTTTTAAGAAGTGTAAAGTCGGCTTTTGAGAAGTTTTTCACTGTAGTCTTTTGTGTCGGGGGTGGAGGTGGGATATATATATCCAGGGTGATTAGTTTGTGGTCAGATCTCACTAGTGAGGGGTATACTTCCGGTGTGGAGCACTTTGTCCCCATGTTTGTGATGATCAGGTCTAGTATATTATCTCCCCTTGTGGGAGAGGTGACTAGCTGTTCCATTGCATTTGAATTTATGAATTCCAGGAACCTTTGGGCTAGGGTGTTTGGGCTAGAATAATGCACCCAGTCTATGTTAGGGTAGTTGAAGTCTCCCAATATGATGGTGTTTGGTGAGACATTCATATCCTCCAATGTCTTCAGGAAGGCTGAATGGAGTTCCTGAGATTGGGAGGGTGGTCTGTAACATGCTACCAGTTGTATATCAGTTTTGCCTACTGTTAGTTGCACCTGGATGGTCTCTGATGCTTCATGTGTTGCCACTAACCTGGAGGTGTGGGTGTCCTTGATGAATATGGACACTCCCCCTCCCTTTTTGGTTTGGCCCAAGTTTTGGGGCCAAAAAGCATGATATGAGGTATAGCCTGGTAGCACTGGGGTGCTCTCAGGAGCCTTGAACCAGGTTTCAGTTACTGCACAGACATCGATGTTCTGCATACTGAGGAGTGCTTCGAGAGCCTGCATCTTGAGATTTAGACTTCTGGCGTTGAGCAGCATTACCCTTAATTTTTTTCCATTTTAGTTTTCTAATGAGGTGGGTTTGTCTTTTGAGCCTTGCCTAAAAAAGGCACTATGGGGGAGGCAAGAGCCTTAGCCAATATTGGGAAGCTCAGTGGTGACAGATGCTAGCCATCCCTTGTGAAGCAGCATGGCTTGTCCAGCATGTCATCCCAAGCAGACAGACATTGGATCCCTCTAGAATGACACCAGTATTTGAGCCAATTATTAAAGCTGATCATCTTGTCTTTGTATTGTGGCATCCTTCTTGGTGAGGGCAAGATGCTGCTCAGGGTCATAGCAGCCTGAGCTACATAATCAGAGAGCTCCTCTATGTCTCTTTTCATGTAGTCCAGGGAGGTACGTCTCAGGTCATTCACACTGGCATGGACAATGACGGAGTCATATTTGTACTTGCTTTGGAGTGACCTGAGTACGTGTGTTATGTGGTGGATCCTAGCTCCCGATAGGCAGCTCACCGTTACCCTCTCCTTGTTCAGCCTGGCAAGCGGAACATCAGTGTGTCTGACTATAGGGTCACCTATTACTAGTGTATCAGGCATGGTGTTTGGCCTTAAGGGCTGTGATTGTTTTACACACTGATTTATTGAAGTATGTGTTGCATGTGTTATGTTTTCAGGTGGTGGATTTTTGGGTGTCTGCTTTGGGAGCCTCTGTTGTTTTGGTAAGTTTTTTGTTAGAACCTCCGAGTATGTCTTTGTGTTATTATGTGTTCGGTTTGCAGTTGTGGTAGGTCTATGTGGGACTGGGTTTGGTGTGTGTGTGGTTACCTTTTCCTCCTGTCTGGTCTTGCCAGTCCTGAGTTGAGAGAGTTCAGCCTCCAGTTTGGCTATATAGTTGCATCTCTCACATGTATTTGTGTTTGTTGGGAGGGGGAGAGGGTTGTCTGTGTACATGAGACAATTGTAGCATTGTCTCAAGATTCCCAGATTAACCAGCTGGACCGGAGAGGATGCTAGTAATCTACCACTCGACATGCTAAAATATTATAAGGGAGTGCTGTGCCTTTCTTCTGCAAAAGGGGATGACAACTAAAAAAGTGCAAGTATGAGTTGCAAAAAGTAGGTTTCATGTATATGTTAGATCTGAAACATTTATATGTTGAGATAATTTATCTTTACCTTCTTCAGTTTGTACAGAACTGACCTCAGCATGTAACCCGACATATATTATGACCTATTACACACCATTGATGCTAGAATATCAGAGTTACAAACCAAAAAAATACATTTGTAAGTGCCATGACATAAATCCACCTTTGCTCCCCCACCCCCAAAAGAAAATGTAATTGTACATAATGCAGGCTGCTACAATGTTTGAGCATCCTGAAATAGACTATTATATTGTACTGTAAAGCAAATGTAGTGTGTAGCAGATATATGGACAAAGGAATAGCCTTCCTTGTGTTTACAATGTTGTGCTCCTGTGCAGTTTCTCCACTGACATGGTTACTAACTGTGTAGATTCCAGACTGTCAGCACGATGAAGATGAGAATTAGTTAAAAGCTCATTGGAATTGCTGAATCCTCGAAAAGAGAAACCCTGCAGGGATGTTCACTTCATGTAGGCACTTCCACAATGTTTTTGGATATCAACAGTGAGTGATGATGTCAGGAGTGTGTGTCAGGCTACACTTTCAAAATTGTACAAGTCAGTCTGTGGAGGGTGAAAGTGCATTAAAGCTATGCACACATCACAGGTTGTCTGTCATCCTCGGAATTTTGTTGTAAAATGTGTCTCCTGTGCCCATGTCATATAAATTTTATACATTTTTTATGTCCTCGTTTGTGTGATAGTGCGCGTAGTGCACCTATGGGAAATGGAGGAATGAATGGCAGCTTTTGTTGTACTTATGTAAATAGTCCTTTTCACTAAGTCACTTAGATACATATGGTGGAGCTAGAGTGCAGATGGTCCTGGGTTCAAGTACAGGGTGGGAAACCTTTCCTTTTTATACTCAATGTTTGCACAATATCACGGGAATGGTAATTACAGTTTTGCAATACTTACCTTATTTATGTATAGCTGTGCAGCGGTGCACGGGGGTGCACCTATCACACTGATGAGCAAGCAGCAAGTGTGTGTAATAGATGCTAATTACAGTATAAGCAGGTGAATTCCAGTTTCATGAACCAATCCATCACGGTGCAGTTATTCAACATGCTATAAAGAATCCATGTAATATCCATTCTTGTTTTTCTTAACTACTTCAATACCATTGGAGTACACAAAAGGAAATTTTAGCACAATGTTAAGGGCTGCTGCAGCTTTGGTACATATTTATATGCTACAGGCTGAAGCCAATGCTGCTGCCTCTGTTGACATTAGGCCTGTGTTGAGAAGGAGAAGAGAGTTCAGGCTCAAGGTAACTTATCAGACACTACATGACCTGGAGATTGTAGAGCACTATGGGCTTGACAGGGACACCTTACAAGAACTCTTGTCAGCTCTGCCACTCTCATCTCAGAGCCAGAACCAGTTGAGGGCAACCCAATCCCACTGGAAATTAAGGTATGTGTAGCCCTTAGAATATTAGCTGCAGGTACTTTTCAAAGACTGACTGGGGACATGATGGGTGTATCACAGGCATCAGCATCCAAGATCCTCCACCAATTCCTGGATGCTATGCTCATACATTCCAATGAGCACATATGTTTTCCCCGTAGTTCTGAGTGGAGAGCTAGCAATATGCAACAGTTTTACTCTGTAGCACACTACCCTGAAGTACTGGGCACCATAGACTGCACTCATGTACACATCAAGGCACCACTTGTTGAGCAGGGTAGAATCTGCATGAACCAGAAGGGATACCACTCCATCAACTGCCAAGTCATGTGCAATGCCCAAGGAATAATCCTGAACATGTGTGCTGGCAACCCTGGCAGTTACCATGACTCCCATATCTGGCACACATCACAGCTGTATAAGATGTTTGCTAAGGGAGACATCCCACAGGGCCACTTACTGGGGGATGCTGGCTATGCACTGGAACCATGGATGATGACACCCATCAGAAGTGCACAGACACCCATGGAAGAATACCATAACAAAGCACATGCTCAAACCAGAAACATCATAGACCATGAGTTTCGGCTATTGAAGTCATGGTTCCAGTGCTTAGATACACATGGTGGAGCCCTGCAGTGTAATCCAGAGACATGCACATGTCTTCTATACTACACAATCTGATTTTGCAGAAACAGCTGCAGCAGGATCAGCTAGGGAAAGGGAAATGCAATCCCCCACCAATGCTTAGGTCACCACAGCCACAATTAAAGGAAGGCTCAGAGGGAGAACCACCAGCTGCTCTGCCTGCAGGTAGATGTAGGAGTGCTCAGTATGCCCTTGCTTTGGCTAAAAGACAACACATAGCAAATTCACTGACTAGCTAGGTGCCTAATACCTTTCTCCTACTCACACACATAGTGAAATTGATCCCAGGCAACTCACACAACCTGTCCTTCCTCGTGTACTGGCTGTGTACTGTTTACATCATACCGAGTTAGCCCTGAATTCAAAATGTGTCTACTGCTGCATTTGCAATTTAAGTTCTGAACTTAGAATGTAGTTTTTAAATAATATTATGGCATATCCTTGTATTTAGTAGTTTGGAACAGTAATTAAGAAAATAGTGCTGTGGATTTGTGCAAAAAGTACTTGAACATGACAGCAGAGAAACCTTTAGTTTTAGTTATATATGTCCATTAGAAAGTAACAGGCATCAGGTTTCAAAGAATCACACAGTCCTACCTCTGAAGTATACTGATGATCACTACATGACCTTATTTCTGTACCATACTGTTGTACTGGAAAATCTGTAAAGAGAGAAGTTAGACAGTAATGATACACATTGCAGCTTCTGACTTCACAACCTTCCCAAGATCAAACAGCAGACAGGAAGCTGAACTAGGAAAGTAAGAAGAGCATCATATCATTGTTGTGCCACAGCAATAAAAACTTTGCTTACCCACAAAAGAACAGGGTATGCTTGTTTGTGACATAACAGTACATGATCTCCCCCACCCCAAGATCAGTGTTGCCTTGCTTGTGCCATAACTGTAACTCAGCAACGGCCCCCCAAAAGAACAGTATATGACTGTTTATGCCACCCAATCTGGCCTTTACTTGCTGACAAATGCGTATCATATAACTTCCAGTTAATATCTGCACACATTTTAAGGCCAAGGATATTGAATACTTTACACTCTTGAATGTCTCAGAGTGCTGGTCAGATAACATGAAGTACCAAGAAACACAGACATGTAAGACAAAGCTGTATATTTGCAAGCAGAATCCTAACAGATTATGTGATCAGTAAGTGCACTATGTCCAAATATAATAAAGAGGGTAAGAGGGTTACAAGTACACATCACAGCTAAAAATCTCATAGCAATGTATATTCTGATGGATTTATTTGTGTGAACAATCACTTCAGTTCTTTGCTGCAAAGCTGTTTGTGTGGCAAAGAGGGCTAAGGCATCCATCCTGTTTTCCGAATCTGCAGTAGGGTGAGAGTTCAGATCCTTAACTATGAATAAATATCTGACGTGTAGTATAATTTTGTAGTGTGTGCGTGTGTGTGTGTGTGTGTGTGTGTGTGTGTGTGTGTGTGTGTGTGTGTGTGTCTGTGTATGTGTGTGTGTGTGTGTGTGTGTGTGTGTGTGTGTGTGTGTGTGTGTGTGTGTGTGTGTGTGTGTGTGTGTGATACCTTGCTCTTGCTCAGTTCATTTATATCTCCCTTTTCGTTTGTTTCCCTACCATTCTTTTTATTTTATTCAAATAGTTTCACAATGCGCCTCATAGCGCAAATGCAATAACTGCAGGTATGGCTGTGCTTATGCAGCTTGTGTGAAGTGTGGCATTGCTGTAACCAGACCACCTTGGAAGCAGACAGGAAGACACAGGATCTAGATACATTCAATAAATGTTTTTGGAGTGGTGTAACTGTCACACATTAGCAATGCGGCTCACGTTTGTGCACAGCTTACCTATGCGCAAACTGCTGTTTCTTGCATATGGGTACACGTAGTTAACCATAGTGCAAATCATCTGCCCACTGCATACCTTTCAACTGTTTATATTTTTGTAGAATGTGTGCTTTTTGCATCACACCTTGCCCTGCTCCTCATAAAAAGTTGGAAGAGAAGAAAAAGAAGCCAGAAAACAATGACAGTCATTTGAATAAAAAAAAACTACCCTTCAGACACTTCACATTAATGCAAAACATGTTATTCTATCAACTGTATAAGTTTGTAAGAGCAGTATGTAAAATGTGTCTTTATGTTTAGTCCTTTTTCAACCCAAGTTATATGGCTTTGTCCAGACTTCTTGCTCTAAGAGGTTGAGAGGTATGGCCCAATGTGCTATGGAAATGTATATATAATGCTGTCTGATTTCATGCCATGTGTTGGTTATACACCCACAAGCATTAACAATCTGAGGTATCAGTTTATTTTTTTCCACACATATGTCAACCACATGACAAAGTATAATTTTAATGTCTGCTCCCTCATGGAGATTGCCAGTTGGTGGTGCTCACAACTGTGCTCTGCTAAACTCAGATATTCAAATATGCTCAATAAAGGTATTTGTGTACTTATACAGCTAGTCTTCTAAGTAGCCTAGTGTTATTAGGCTATTAGCCTCATATGTCTCTATGAATCTATGTGGTTATGCAACCTCCCAAGCTGTTGTTCCTCACATATCCTGTTGATGTCATCTGCTATAAGTTCACCTGCACTCCTTTATAAATCAGACTTGTTTTGTGGTGCATGTATTATGTTCTGTGTTCTTAGACAGACAGGGGTTCTGTTCTCACTTCAGTTGACTGTGTGTTTGTGTGTGTGTGTGTGTGTGTGTGTGTGTGTGTGTGTGTGTGTGTGTGTGTGTGTGTGTGTGTCTAGTTAACAGCATAGATGTGCTATCTTACAGGTACTTCTCTAATGGTATGCTACTTATCCCCAAACAGTCATACCATGCCAGCCTACCAAGCTGTTATCTCTCACAGGGTCTGCTAATGTCATCTACTATAAGTTCACCTGCACTCCTGTATAACACAGACTTGTGGCATGGTGTGTGTGTTAAGTACTGTGTTCTATAATCTGTTTACCTTAGACAGGTAGGGGTTCACATCTCACTGCAGTCAACTAGGGGTTTGTGACTCTAGGCAGCAGAGCATATGTAGCATCCCATAATTACTTCTCCAATAGCATTGCTGGCCATTTTTTGACAGCTGCTCATCCCCACACATTCAATCCATACCAGCCTACCAAGCTGCCATCTCTCACAGGGCCTGCTGATTTCATCTATTATAAACTTACCTGCACTCCTGTAAAAGTCAGACTTGTGCCATGGTACATGTGTTAAATACTGTGTTCTGTAGTCTGCCTGATTAGATAGGTAGGGGTTCTAATCTCAATACAGTCATGTGTGTGTGTGTGTGTGTGTGTGTGTGTGTGTGTGTGTGTGTGTGTGTGTCTGTGAGTGTGTGCCTGTGTGTGTGTGTCTGTGTGAGTCAGCTGTAACTTCATATTAGAGAGAGCATTTTACATCAGCAGGTGGGACACATATATTGTCTTCAACAGACACTGCTGATGTCAACAGCTATATATGGTTGTCTGACACACTGCAACTCAGACTTGCGCTGTGGTGTGTTACGTTCAGTGTTCTGTAGTCTTCGTACCTAGATAGGTAGGGCTCTATTCTCACTGCAGTCAATTGGGTGTGAGTGAGATGTAACTTGATATTACAGACATTTTACATCAACAGGTGGGACACTGTTTTCCCATATGCTCAACAGACAATGCTAAGTTCATTGGCTATATCAGAGTATTGCATATGTAAGTATCTCATCAGGGCATGATTAGACAGTGACCTGGATGTTAGGCAGACATCACATCATGTGATACAAGACAGATTATAGTGACATGTTTTAATCTGTACACATACATCATGGCATGGTTTGTAGGCTCTGTGTTATCTTGATGAGAAAGCCCTGTGGGGTGTCCTGCAGGTGCATGTTTATGGTGAGCTACATGCAACAGAAAGCATGTTACTGTACTGTTCTGATGAGATTATACTACAGTGCTGTCATGCAATTCACAGATCTGTATGTGATAGCCTGACTTATGAGGTGCACCATATGTTTATACTGGATAATCATTAAAGAGAACAGTTAGAAAGTAATGAGACACATTGCAGTTGTTGACTTTACAACTCTTGCAAGAGAATACAATATAAAGTAGTGTAATGATGCTATCCACTATACAACTTGGCAAGGCAAATATAATTCAAAGGTACAATTATCATTTAAATCAACAAATGTAGATATACTAAGCAATAATGTAGCTAGGCACCCTGTGCTTTAATTTTCCTGAATCCAAAAGACAGAAATCAGGATATGGAACAGTTATAATCACTTGCACAGGGTGTTGTGGGGGGGGGGGGGCAGGAGGCATAGGCTGACAACAAAGGTTGATGAGTACATGTGAGTAAGAATGGGAAGCAAGCAGACTGAACCATGTAACTATTGTGTGTGTGTCTGTAGGGATCCTGCATGTCAAGGTGCTGTATGACAGTGTGCATGAACATAACCAAGCTCAGTGATAGATCCATGTTTTGGTATTTTGGATAGATATGAGCTGTGCATGGTAGAGTTGTTAGTTCATTGTTGTCTCACCCAACCATGAGACCTGGCTCTTCCAGTAGATGCACTGGCACCTCCACTCCAAAGGACAGATAAAGTGTTACCACCTGAATGTGACTATTATCTGCTGAATGTCTCTCCCCATGGGAATGCCTAGGATCACTACCCCATGGCCTGCTACATCTGGGTGTAAACAGCCCCCTCCCTACTGGAGCAGGGGAAGTACTGCCACTACAGGTGTATGATCAGGCATAGCCACATTGGATAGAAGCAGGTGGTGTGGCTGACCTACACCTACGTACACAATGTCCCCCTCCCAGCAGATGTGTCATCACAGACACTGCACGGTCCATGATATAAACCCCTCATTCCATCACATACACTCCATGTTCCGATGTGTCATTCAACCGATCAACTGAATTGGCTACACGGTGGAGGCAGTCATGGATGACCGACTGTGCCACATCTAGAACCCTTAGCATTTGACTAGAACACCATTCAGAACATGTATGTGCCTCCATGACTGCCCTAAACATCCGTTGAATGACAGGGGAAGAGACACCTACACCAGGTGGAAGAGGGACAGAAGCCTTGTCTAAGCACCCCCTATCAACCCTCCTGCATGACACTTTGCCAATGCTTTGGCCGCAGACAGATTCAACAGGCACTGAAGGCTGAGTAGCCACACTCTTCTGATCAATGTCCTCATCCTCAACCTGTCCAATATCTCTGGCCTCAGTGGACTGGGTAGACATAGGTCTACTGGCTCTGTCCAGAGAAAATGAAGGGGGTCACTGGATGTCTACCTCTGTGTCAAATTCAACCTCTGCACCTCCCAACTGTGGCTCAATTTGGCGACCATCATTATCAGTATCTGATGAGACACTGACATCAGGTGTCAGAGTGCCCAGACTCCCACTGTCACTCTTACCTGTGATAAAAAGGGAGAAACACATGAATACATTACTACCTGCACTACTAGGTTGCAACATATGCTAAAAACTATACTGTTGCCGCTATTACAGACAATACAGCAATGCATACAATAGGCCTGAGAGGACACATTATGAGATATTTTAAATGTATCTGCAGTACTGACATAAATGTATTAGCCTTATCATCTGCAGGAGGCCTGTGTCTCTGTATTCCTTTTTCAGCTTTTCCCATTTAGGGGTCCTGGATCACCGGTCTGCTACTGATTGGCAGTGTGTTTTTATAGTGTCAAGTTGCCAAGTTGCCAGCCCGGTACCCAACCTTCACAGAAGGTGCACACACTCATGCACCTACCTGCATGCCTTTAAAGTTCACTCAACCACAAGGAGGACATGCAGACTCCACACAGAAGGTGTTCCAGCTGAGAATTGAATAGGAGAACCTCTTGCTGTGAGACAACAACGCTAACCTTTGCATCATAGCAGCCTTGCATCTCTGTATTCCTGACGGTCCTGAAATAAGTATAGCAGTAGGTAATGGCAACATCATCACATTTAGCAGGAAAACTGGGGGTAATACATTTGCACTTCTATACTTGAATTACTTGTAAAGAAGAATGTGGCTGACAACTTAAATTAAGCTTATAACTGTAGCAATCCTAAATCTACCCAGACAACAAACTTATAGACATTATTACAATTATTGCACTAAGACAGAATATTCTATCATCTAACAAAACATACCTGGAAGCTCTTCTTGGGATGCAGGAGTTGTGCCCACATCCAGAACATACTGTGACATGGACTGCTGGGAGCTGTCTTGAGTGGCCATGTTTACCAGGAATTCTTCAGTGGCAATGAGAGGGTGTTCTGCAGCAGGGCCTTCACCTGTGACTTGACGATTGAGTGCCACTGCAGTTGCATGCCTACATACAGCAGTTACTGTTTGTGGGTCAGTGACACACCTGCTCATATGTGTGGCTGTGTTGCCCAGCGGTGCTAATGTTGGCCACTAATTCATCCCAGTAGGCTGTACGCTCAACCATATTGTCCTGCACCATGAGCAGCAGCACAACAGCATGCTGCATCTGTAAATGGGGGCCTACAACTAGCAGACATATTGTATCCTACAAGACATATGAATGATAATATATATGAGGATCACATAAAAACAAATTAACTGTTTACAAATAAAGTAGTAAAGGAAGGCTGTCAGTATTCCCCCCTGGATAAACATGAAAGAATCTGCATATTTCAAAAAAATAAAAAGACGGAAGATAAATAAAAGGACAGTAACAAGAGAAACATATCCTTGTTTGTGCCATATCAGTAAGTAAAATATGCTTACCTACCAAAAATAACAGTCCAATCTAGTTAGTGCCCTAACTCATCTTTGCCCCCCAAACAAAATAACAGGCTAAGGGCCCATTATGCTAACAAAACATCTTTAAAATGGTAAAAGTGCTATCAAAGGACCTGTACTTGTAACATGTACATATTTATAACACAGCATTCCCTTTTCAGGTATTCTCAGTGTTGTATATCTCTGAAATGGCTTGACAACGGAGGCCATACCATTATTACACTTGTAAGTAATGCATACAGATTAAAGTGGGAAAGCCATTACTTCACATTTATTCTTAAATACTTTCCAGCATATGCATTATGCAAGTAACAAAATAGGAACATACCTACTGGAGTGCAATACTCCTCCTTATAAATATACTGTGAAGAAATGTGCTTGTCTTAGTGAATTCAACAATGTACTAACTCTCCCCAGCATCAGTATGGCTAGCTACACATTTGCCATTTTATAATGGAGAACATTATTAATGGATTGCATCTGGCTTAGTCTGTGGTCCAGAGATGCTAATTACTGCATAAGCAGGTGAATTGCATGCTAGCTAACCAATCTTGTGAAGCTATTCAACAAGATAGAAAGCATTCATGCTAACTCCATGCTGTTTTTTTTCCTAGGGATTTCAAAAAGTGTGGAGTACAAACACAGCATTTACAAGGTATGTCTTGAACATGTACAGTAATGTATAATACTATTACGGCATATACTTGCATTTTATCACTTGGTGCAGTAAGCAGGTAACAGGTGGGAGATATGTACAGAAAGTCAAGTAACGTGACAGCAAAGAGTTATTTCACTTGTATGTGTTCATTAACTAGTAGTCTTCATCCATGCAATATCCACACATTCATAACTCTCCAAAGTACTGGTGATCAATGCATGACCTCAGTTTAGCATCATATGTTTGCAATGGAATATCTTTACATAGAGAAATTGTGCCATAACATGACCTCAGCTTGACCCACCCCCTCAAAAGAACAGTGTACCCTTACATGTGCCATAACAGGAATTCACATTTGCTCCCAGCACTAAAAGAGCATTGTATGCTTTTTTATGCCATCCAACCTGGTCTTTATTTGGTGAAAACTTCATATCATATCATATCATATCATATCATACTATTTCCAGTTAGTATACATACACAATGTAAGGTAAATGAAGTAGATTGACTGTCCCACTTTGTATCTCTGAATACTGGTCAGATAACTGCTGAATGGCCAAGCAACACAGATTATTATAATTTCAAGCAATTGTCCTAGCAAATTTTGTGATCACTAAGTGCAGTTGATCCAAATCTATGTCATAATACATGTATAAATTACAGCTGATGTTTAGATATCAGTTAAAATACATTGTGGAAGATTGTTGTGTGATGGATAACTTAAAGTTGTTTGCTGCCAACCTGTTTGTGTGGCAAACAGGGGTAAGTCATCCATCTTGTTTTCTGAACGTATATTAGAGTGAGATTTGAAATCCAGACCTCTACAGACACACCTCCTGTGTAGCAACAAATTGTAGTTCCCATGTTTCTTTTCTTCTTCTGTTTGACTTTAGTGGGTGATGGGGCAAGTCATTGTTTGCTCGATGCACTCCTTAGCACAAATGGGTATGGCTATGCTAATCCATTTTGTGCATAGAGCAGCACTGCACATACTGGACGACTGGATCACCCAGGTAGCAGACAGGGCTCAGACAGCCATGAATAGAAACTGAATGCTGAGCACCTTACACTGTGGTTAACAATGAGAACTTAACAATGAATACTAACTTAGGGGATGCTATGTAAACAACTCTGTGGTAGCAGGTGTTAAGTTTAGCTTTGAAGTCTAGATGGTCCTGGGTTCAAGTACAAGGTGTACAGTCTTTGTTTTATTATTGTGACATTGCAGTATTTAACAATGAACTAACACATAGAAAAGGGATATCCCAACTTTCCTGAGGCAATAGCTGTCAGTACAGAACTAACATCCATACGGTCCAGGGTTCAAATACAGCATATTCCATTAAATTTTAATGTTGCTCCACCTTTGCACCCTGTTTGCAAAATGGTAAGCAATGGGCAGCTTTGTCAAATCTTTCCAAATCAAAAAGTGTGCTCTCTATGTAAATGTGATACATGCAATTGGTGGGAAAATATCATTCCACAGTGATCTTGCTCTGTGAGGGACATGGAAGGCATTGCTGGAGAGGTTTTGAGATTTAGGGCTTAAAGGTGGGGTGCCTAGGAGTCCAAAGTATTTGCTGGACTACCAGTGAATGAACATGGGCATGGCTCTAGCAGAGGCACTATCATGGCTCACAATCAATGACAGAAGCATGGGAATGTCTGGCCCGGCTCTGACCAGTGGTACCAGTATTGCATACACTGGTGAATAGTGTAGGAACAACTACCGAGACCTCAGGATGAGGAGGAGGGATAGATTTGACAATTTGATTGAGGAATGTTGGACTGGTGCCACCGCACAGATGTGTAAGTATGACTTTTAGACGTTACTTGTAATAGTTTAAAGCTGCATGTAGTCAGGCTTGGTATTCATAATGGTATTCTGTTCTGTTTTTCCAAAGCTGAGGCAGATCATGATCTTAATGTTAGAGCCCATAAAAGTATGCATTACAACAGTACTGGTATGGTAGCATTAAAAGTTAATGACTGCATCATAATACCTCTCAATTGCATGGGTTTTGCACAATGCTCATATTGTTGCCTCATAGTTTTGGTTTGTTTCTGGCAAATCTTAGCCAATAAGCTTTGAGGACTACAGTCAGAAAATGGCATTTGTGTCTCATACTTCATATCTTTCAGAACATTTGTGCTAATGCAAAGCTTTTTATTGTATCACTCTTCTAGGTTTGTAGAAGAATATGTAAAATGTATTGTTATTTGTGCACCTTTATACCCCCTATTATTTATTGCTTGGTCCACATTTTTGGATGTAAGAGGTTGCGCGGTATGGGCTTATTTGGTAGGTAATGCAGTGGTACCTGTCAGCTGTACAAATTTCCACAGAATGTCCAGTCTTTGCACAGTTACAGATGTAATTGTGGTTTTCCATGAAATAATTGCATAAGGGTTGAGACTTATGTCACTAAATAATGTCAGACATGTGAGATTCAGACCCCAGATCCTTCAGAAAAGTCATGCAAGTGCAAAACCTGTTACAGTATCACCTTAATAAGTTTGTAAGAGTAAGTATGTGAGAGTCATCCCTATTTTTTGGACTTTAGCCCCCTATTACATATGACTTTGTCCACATTTATTGCTGTAAGAGTTTGAAGCCTATGAATACAGTACTATAAAATGGATCATACATCTCACAGCTGTAAAAGGAAAGCATGCATGCAGTACTCTGCGGGAACACAGAACACTATGATAGTAGATGGTAGTCAGGAGTTTTGGGTTCAGACATCACAATTACCCATTGAACAAGTACTGCTTTGTTCTCATTGTTGCACTGAAACTGCAGACCTCTCTAACAGTGGCACAAATGACCTGCTGGAAAATTTAATTAGTAGAACTGGAACCTGCAAATGGGCAATATATGCATAAATCAAGTATTGATGGCTGAAATCTGTACTATAGTATGTATCTGTTATTAACTGGGTATTCAGAAACATTATAAAAAAGTTTGGTTACAGTTTATACTGTTTGAAGTAAAGGTAACATAATAGAGTGAAATAATTGTATCTCACTTATGTATGTCACTTATGATGTTGCTAATGTTCTCCCTTTTTTTTCCTCTCCCACCCCTTGTGTCTTCTTTTTCCTTTTTTCCACAGCACAGCAGGTTAGGCCTGTCCCATGGGAGCCACCTGCCTGCACTCCACTGGCTACGGTATGAAGTTCCAGCACATCAGGAACACAACCTGGTAGCACCCTCTCTGCTGCCCTTGCACTACCTGGGCCTTCAGGTTGTTCTGCCCCTCAAATTAGGCCAGTGGTTCCTTCTGGGAGCAGTGGCAGAGGGAGTGATTTTATCACCCAAGAAGAACTGCCAGAGTCAGGAGTATAATTGTGCACCTCACAATTAGAGCACTGCTTTAAATCATTGTTTTGAATAAAACAAAACACAGATGTCAGATACTGCAGCCATCAGTGCGATAGATGACAATGATGAGAGTCCACAGGATGAGGACTCGATTCTCACTGTCTCCAAACTTGATGTCCATGGGCTCTTGATGCCTCCCCTCTCCTCAGCCATGGCATTCACCCCCTTCTTGTGTCCCTCCCCATCCCTTTGTCTCATATTGTATGTTCTGTCTGTCATTGCTTTCTCACTTACTCACCTCCCCTTACCCACAAATACCTAGGTCCCTACCACAACATTCCCCTATCTCAGCAAAAAGAAAAATGGGCACCTGTCCTAAAAAAAATATCATCCCATACATAAATCTCCATTTCACACATACGTCTTCATGACACCCTTGATTTGGTCCAGTTGGCTATACAGCATGATTTTGGTGTAGTGACCTCTTTCTCTGGAAGTAACAGTCCAAATTCAGCTAATATTCTTCATATAGTATCATGTTTTGCTGTTGTAGAAATGGATAGCTATGGTTCTTTCCTACACCCTTCTTGCACATTCCTGCTCTCCTTTCATTTTAATCCCCGCCATGCTTGCTCCCATTTCACTACTTTTCTGTCGTTCTCCTTTCTTTTCTCTAGAATGCTGCACATTGTGCACCGATGCATGGCTATGGCATAAGCAATTAGAGCTCTTATATAAACCTAAATTTGAAACCACTACCATGTTCTACAAAAATGATGACACAGAATCATAAGTATCCCAATTTATAATTTTTATTTACACTTAAATGTGTGTGAAACTGTTACACTTGTATTTGAACCCAGTACCACCTAAACCAAAACAAGGTTGGATCAATGCATTAACAGATGGTGCTACAGAGTCAGTCAAGTAGCAGCTTTATTTTATATACTGAATAGAAAATTGCATAATTCACTGCTGTTGCATACACCTGCAAATTAACTGAATCTGTGGCTGCCTGTAGTAATTGATTTCAGGTTCCTTATTTCAGCCATATAGAGCTGGTTCCAAATAATGCTGAACCAAAACTATTTGTTACTACTCTCATTTCTGTTATTTAATAAATGTTTTATTTGCCTTGTTTAGCAATGCCGCCTGATGTGCAGCATGGAGCACACACACACACACACACACACACACACACACACACACACACACACACACACACACACACACACACACACACACACACACACACACACACACACACACACACACACACACACACACACATACATGGTTTATAAAAATAAATGGTAATTGCACACTAAGGTTTTATAGAACATTAATAGTCTATTGTGTAATGATGATTCATACACAGTGTTGAAAATATGACATTGGTGATATAAGGAGCAAGCACGAAGGAGTAGAAATGGAACATATAAAGATAAAATGTGACAGTTAATATTAATTGTATAAAATACACCTGCTAATGAACTGACTCTGTGTCTGGGTTAAAGCAATTTTGTTGAAGGCAGATGGTACTGGGTTCAAAATGGGGTATAGGGATTAATTTTACAAGTGTGTATGATAATTTTGCATACATTTACTGATACCACTGTCTTTTACTATTGCTTAGCAATGCTGTACATTATGCACCATCACGCACTGATTCTTTAAAAAAAAGAAATGGGAAAGATAGGAAAGTTGCAAAATGGGGAGCAAGCAGGGGGAAACAAAGTGAAAGGAGGGCAGGGATGTGCAGGAAGGGAGTAGGAAAGAACATAGCTATCCATTTCTTCAACAGTAAAAACAGATCAGACGTATACAATTTTAACTGAATTTGTACTGTCACCTCCAGAGATAAGGGAGACAACAACATAATCATGTTGTATAGCCAGTTGGACTGAATCAAGTGTGTCAAGTAGACCCATGTAAAATGGAGATCTATGTATGGGATGATTTTTTTTGGGGGGGGATAGATGCCCTTTTTTTTGGTGAGAGAGGAATATTGGGGAAGGGACATAGGCATGTCTGGGGCAGGCAAGTTGGCAAGGTGAGGAAGCAACTACTGACAGACAGGACATACAAGACAAGATACAGGGCTGGTGAAGGGGGTCTATATTATTGTGTCGAAAGACATTTTCACTGAACATGTCTTATCAACATCTCAAAAACCTGAACGGCCGAGTTAGCAAATTTTTTCACACATGAAAAAATCTCTCGGCTATACAGAAAAAAAAACAACACACTTTCAAACTCAACAATGTGCGGGGCTTTGCCCCCCCTCCCCGAAACTCACCCTAACTAAATATACCAACTCTGAAATCACACTACAGTGGAGAAAAGGGCAAATCCTCGATGATGGCTGAGCGATTTTTTTTTTTCCCCTGGGAAAAAATCATTGACTCAGCCATTCAGGTTTTTGACAAGTCGATATTTCTGTGTCGATTAAGATGTGTTCAATGAACTTGTCTTTCAACATGGTAATATAGACTCGGTTAAGGGCCCAAGATGAGGGTGAACACCATGGTTGGGGTGAGGATGGGGAAATTGAGGTCTAATGAATGTCAGGATGGGTGACAGTGAGAACTGAGTCCTCACCCAGTGGACTGTCACTACTGTTCCCTCACTGCACTGGTGGCTTCAGTGCACAATGTGTACATCTTTGACAGGTACTCTGTACCAGGATGGACAGCAGGAACTCCATCTTTCAGGAGCATGTGCCCACTGTGCAGAGCACAATCCTATGCACCATACCTGGCAACTCATTCTGGGTGATAAATGCACCCCCTCCACCACTGCAGCCCTATCCTCTGGGGCAGAACTACTTGAATGCCTAGGTAGTTTATGGGAGCAGAGGGGATGCTGCCAGGTTACAGCCCAGAAATGCTGGGCCTTGGTGCTGCAGCTGCTGAAGTGAGAGTAGCTGGATCACATGGGACCTGCCTACACTGCTGTGTTGTAGTAATAAACAAAAACATTAAAATACAAGTATAAAATAAAAAAAAATAGACACATATAAAAATAAATAGATGAACAAAGAAAAACAAAAATTAAACCTAATAATAACAATAATAACAAAAACAAATGTATATAACAGCAAGCACAATCAAAATTAGAAATAGTAAATTAAAACAAAGAAATACAAAATTATACCTAATAACAACAAAATGAAAACAAATTAAACAATAAAAAAGAAGAAAAGAGGTGGGGTGTGACAGAAAGCAGGAAAACATTATTAACTTCATAGTTAATATATAAAAGCTTTCTACAATTATTTCACACTGTTCTGTTATTTTTTACTTTAACCACTACAAATTCCTAAGAAATTTCTTTATTACTGTGAAGGCTACCCAGTTACTAACAGATGGACACTGCAGTACTGATCAGATTGCTGCCAGCAATCAGTCACATGTGCATATATTGCACATATGCATGACTACACTTGACAGCAGGACATTCATACCAGAGGTACTGAGGTCTAAAAGTAACTTGCTATAATGATGATTAGCTAACAGTATTGTGTATATAATGATGAAAACATAACACTATTGTATATTTGGGAAATGTGGTCTTTGAACCCACAACCACTGTCTACTGTAATACTATGCTTTTCATTTGGACTACAGACTAATGTATGCATACTTTCTTGTTACACTCTATACATGCATGGTCACTATTATTTGAGAATGTGAAATGGTTGCTTTGTACTATAGAATAAGGTATGCATCCTTTCTTTTACAGTTGAGATATGCATACATGGTTATATACAACAGTCTGAAATAACAAGTAATCCATTTTTAACTGTTAAAGCTACAATAAAAATACTTTATATATGCATACATACCACATGCTTCTCTCATCCTTGCCAGGCACCCTCTATAAGATCTCACAATTGAAGCTTGTTCTTCAGCAGCTGTGGAAAAAGTAAAGCAAAACAGAATAGCATTATGAATTCCAGTCTTGACTATATTCAGCTGTAACATTTACAGCTGGCCAATGCATTGTCTACCCACACATCTTCGGAGTGTTCCCTGGTCTATATTCACTGATCCACTGACCAAGGGTATCCCTCTTCCTCCTACAGAGGTCATTGTAATGATCATGACTTTGCTCACCTGCCGCACTGGTCAAATCCCTAGCCAAACTTGTCCAGGATTCAGATTTATACTAAGAACCTGAATAATCCCTCTGCAAAAGGTGTGGACCATGCTCCTTAACTAGGAGGCCAACAAAGACTTTCGACTTCTGAACACCCCAATGTTGCACTCAGAAGTGCACACCCTCTCCAACACCAGCCATATCTCTTAAAGATCAAGCTCAATGTTTAATGAGCATTTTCCACCAATTCCACTTTAAATACCAAGTGTTCTCACCAAATTAACATATTGCGCTTACCAAGAGTGTGCTTGCCATCATGCAAACCTGGTAAGTCAAGGTGCATTTGTTTGTGTAATGGTATAAGCTGCACAATGGCCCCAAGGTTATATGATATACAGCCACTTGTGTAACTCTGTTATTCAAATTGGATTGCAGAGATATACTTGCATGAACATAGTACACATTATACCCAGAGTTATACTTGTGATAATATATGCAGAACACCCAAATAAATAAATAGGTAAATAACTGACACAATATTAGTGTTTCAGCCCTCATACATGTAAATATTAATTTCAGCTGTACTATGTCACATGTTATGAGTGAGAGTAAATATGATGTGATGTGGAACAACATTAAAGTGTATGGAATATGCAGTTTTTGAATCCAGGACCATGTGCACAGTAGTCTTAAACTTACAGCTCTTGCCACAAGAAGGTTAAGAAAACACTTGTCTATGTTCATAGATTCATAGGTTGGTACTAGGCTATCAGCCCTAGGGCCTATACAAGCATAGCCATAACAATTTCCTGGATATTTCTTCCCACATTATTTACCTCCCTGGACCCCTGTCTAGCAGGGTGACTGACATGATCCCCAAGTTAAATTTCCTATCTTCCATCCAGTCACTGAGGTTCCTTTTGAAGAGGGTCAAGGAGGTGCTCTGCTTGACATGTATGGGCAGTCTATTCCAGAGTATGGGGAGTCTCTGGGTCAGTAACCTATTCCTCCAGCATGTTTTGTTCATTGTGATGACAAGGTTTAGATCCCTGGAGCATGTGGCTCTGAGGGATTGGGATTTCTTTAAGTGGAGCATGTCCAACAGCTCAGGGTTTGACATGGCCTTGTATGTTAAGCAGAGATCACCTCTGAGTAGACGATATGGCACAGAGTATAGCTGGAGTTTTTTTAGACGGTCAGCATAGGGCATCTGCTTTAGGTCTGTGATTTTTTTAGTGAAGTATTTCTGTGGCCTTTCCAGCTGTTGCAGATGTCTTGTTAGGTACATATCAAATGGGACGTTGTACTCTATAATGGGTCTAATGAGGGATGAGTACAGTGAGACAATGACCTCCTTTTTTTTCTGGATGAAAAGCCCTTAGTGACGAGATGTGCCACATATAAGGATTTCCTGGCTGTTGTAGTGATGTGGTTATTGAAGGTGAGACCATTGTCCACCTGTGTCATTTTGTAGACAATTATAAATCTAGTTAGCAGCCAGAAGATAGAATCAAACCTTGTTGCACTTCCTTAGTATAATCTGCAATGTCAACACAGTAAAAGAAAAGTTTGCTCCCCCCATACTAGAACCCAAAACCATTTACACTCCACCCCTAACTTACCTGTTGTTACAGAATTAGCTACATGACATCCCCTATATTGGAATTCATTGTTACCTTGATGGTGTTAGTACAGTGCAGCCTCACTTACTGTGTTTGCACAATACCCAATGGTATTAATTGAATGCATCTAGTTTCTTTATTTGACTGTCCGGGTCATGTCTGATACATGGGTGGTCCAGTCACACAAATGAGGTAAGCATAGGCAAAGCTGTTTGCTGCAAGCAGTGCATCATGTAAACATGTGAAAAAAATAAAAGAGAAACAAAACACGATAAAATATATAAAATTAATAAATGCAGAATGACGTATTTATGGCAGGACCCTGTCAAATTTCAAACAAGGGAAAGCAATTGCTGTGAGTACAGTCAAAATTTAGCAGACAGCGACCTTACATGAAAATGCTATCTGCATTCCTGAAGAGGTTTCATGGCCAAACAACACTGGTGAGTGCCACAAAGCCTTGTTTAAGTGTATCATGCTTCATTAATATGCATTGCACGGCACTGCCAGAGGCACAACTTTGCGTTCATGGAAACACTCCCCCTGGGATTCATGAAGCTTGCGCCAGGCGCAGGCATAGCGTAGGCGGTATAATGCCAAATATGGCCACCGAGCGATTCAGGTACTATCCAATTCCATGTGCACTACTGGTGTATGTCAGAACTGCGCAGCCCTCAGCTTAGGTATGCTAATCACCCCATGCACAGTGTCGCACCATGCAAATGAAGGCATATAGCGATTCATGAAGTGGTGCAGGCATAGTTTAAGCCCACGGAAATGTAAACCAGAAAACACGGTTTACATTTTCCCAAACAGAACATCGGAGCTATGGAAGCAGACCAGATTCATATATTACAAAGTTAACATATGCCAATGGCTAAATACACATCCAATGGCATAAGAAAAGATGCACAACACCTAAAAAACAACATTTAATGGCATATCCACAGTAACACACAGAACAACTGCAGGGCATGTGTGCACAAACTGGAACACAAAGAAAATATATACAAATGTCATAAAATCGCAATGTAATACAAATCAGGATTTCACCATAATACGCAATGGTATGCATGGTACACCACAACCAAGGTGCAAGGGTTGCTAAGGGTCTGCGACAGTGTTCGGCACGGTAACTATGAATTATTAGTCAATGCCATGCAAATGAGGCAGGTAATACTGAATCGCAACCGTCCCGCTGGATGAAGGATGTACCATACGGCGCAGTGCTATAACACTGAGGAGTGGCTTAGAGGTGATACATGACATCAGCAGAGGGGTGTCACCGTAGCTGTAAGCACATTGGAGCAATGCAAATCTGGCCTGGCTGTTGCTAAGCAAAGCTGCAGGACAGAGGTGGGGAGGTAGGTACTGAATCGTTTAGCTGAGAGCACATATGGTGCCCGAAAGCGCATGTGTACGGGGAGGAAAACGTGTCTGAAACCCGGTAAGTGGATGCACACGCCGTGAATAATAGCACGAACAGGAAGGTAAGGGGAAGAAAAGAAGGAAATGTCGCTGTAGGGTAATTGGAGTACAACTGAGCAATTAATACCTATCAACTCACGGCGGCCAATCGACGGCAGCTGACAAGTCTGCTTGCAGAAACCTGCAAAACAGGATAGGGGAGGCATTGGATTGCAAAGAAAGGAGGGGAGGCATTGGATTGCAAAGATAGAAGAACTGTCATAGCAGAGCAAAGCAAACCTACAGTAGACTGGCAATAGAACACATTACGCAAGATAAGCCAGGTCTAGGAAAGTACAAATGAAAGCAGGCTGCTGGATGTATGTCAGAAAATGGTAGGTGAAATGTGCAAAAATGTAAAGGGAAGGGCAAGAGGTAATCCATGGCAGCCAAATGTAATTCAACACCAAAGGCACCACAATAGTAGTTCCTGTAGTAAAACACATAAGATACCCTGTAGCTACGATCGTACATACACACCCTATGACATCATCGGTGTTCACAGCACAATAGTATAAAGTGTGAAAGCACCCTACACACACCTGTGTATTCCCAAACACTGCACCACAGGTGTAAATACACAGGGAACTTTTAAAATGTACATGTTGGGAGCTGCCATAGCTGTGATTCATCACCATGTGTTAGAGACTGACGGTGTTGTGGAGGATGATGCCGACAACCACCGCAGGCCTCGGAGGATGAGAAGAGTGTTCAGACCAAGGATAACCTACCAGAGGCTACATGATCTGGAGATAGTAGAGCATTACAGGGTGGACAGGCACATCTTACAGCAAATAGTGGAGCTGTGCCAGCCATGCCTGAGAACCAGAAACAACAGAGGGGATCCCATCCCAGTGGACACGAAGGTAAGTGTAAGCTTGCGAATACTAGCCACAGGTACCTTTCAAAGGCCAACTGGAGATATAATGGGGATCTGACAGGCATCAGCATCCAGGGTACTACACCAGTTCCTGGATGCCATGTTACCACATGCCAATGAGCATATATACTTCCCCCAAACTCAGGAGGAGTTGGCCAGCAATATGCATCACTTCCACCATGTGGCACACTACCCAGAGGTACTGGGTGCGATAGACTGCACGCACATACATATCAAGTCACCACCCAGTGAGCATGGTAGGCGCTACATAAACTGCAAGGGATTCCACTCCATCAACTGCCAGGTCATGTGCAATGCCCAGGACATTATCATGGATGTGTGTGCTGGCAGCCCTGGAAGCTACCATGACTCCCATATCTGGCATGCCTCACAGCTGTATCAGGTATTTGTCAGGGGGGACATCCCACATGGCCACCTTGTGGAGGATGCTGGCTATGCACTGGAGCCATAGATGATGATTCCCATCAGAAATGCACACACACCCATGCAAGAACACCATAATGAGGCACACGCACAAACCAGAATCATCATAGAGCGTGTGTTCGGGATGCTGGAATCACGGTTCCGTTGCTTGGATACATCTGGTGGAGCCTTGCAGTACTCTCCAGGCACGTGTGCCCACATCTTCATAGTATGTGCCATGTTACATAATATGATCCTGCGGAAACAGCTGCAGCAGGGACAAAATGGTGAAGGCCCACATAGCCCTCCGCAATTGCCAAGGCCATCACAGGCACAGAGGGATTCAGACCACGAACACATTGTGCCAGCCCCAGTAGGCAGATGGAGGCGTGCCCAATATGCCTACGCCTTGGCAAAGAGGGAACGTATAGTACATACTCTGACAGTGTAGGCCCCTACGGACTGACACACCTCTCCACCTGCACACACAGTAAAATGGATGGCACACACACACAACCACCTGTAAATTGTAATGTATAGATGGCCCACTGTGTGAATCCTACATAGGCAGCCCTCAAACATTGTACACACAACAGCTATTGGAACATGGAATGTCAACACCTGAACAGTACATGCGCCTATCAGCATATGTTGCTGCTGTGTGTATAGGTTCCCAGGTACACCGGTAGGTACATGCCCGATTGTCAGAGGCCATACACCAAATGAGGCAAACAGTGTCTGCTGTCGCCACAACATCGAGTAACCAACTGCTGCTTAGTGGAGCAGAGGCAATCGCGGGATCACATGTGTGTAAGCACTGTTCTGCACACATTCTGCACGGATTCCCTACTGCGTTAATGAGGGGCTCCACATAATGTAATCATGGATGTTGTGTCAAGGCATGGGGTGTACCCATGACAGGTATTCGTCACCCCAGCATGCTCCACCTATGGTAGTTTGAAGGTGTAGCACATTATCGTGTGTGGCTCACTGTGATATACATAACCCAATGCCGGAGCACATCCAGTAAACATCACATGGACATACCATTAACTGGACTCATCAATATGTAAACTAACTGAGTTACCATGTGAGTGCAGTATGAAGTAACAGCCGTAGTATACTTAGTATACTCCACATACAAAACGCCATAACACATGTACACATCCTAGATGGCCAAGTGGTAAATGCAGTGACTGTCGTGCATGTTCCCGGTCCCACGTCCTGCAAGGGATGTAACGTAATCCCGGAAGCACGAGTAATGCATGTCAGACGCAGGTCATCAGATCATGTTTAGCACACATTAGCGGGAATATGTGTTGCCCACTGCTGGTAAGAATCATTTAAATATGACTATACGGATATGCGCAAAACAGGGCTAAGCTTCCCCGAATATCACGCAGATCACGGTCAATGATATCCAGAACAGGTGATTAAACCAGCATTATTCACCCCTGTGCTAATAGCACCTGCTCTGAAGGGTAAAATGACCACTGCCAGGAGTAGAACATGCAATTATGCATACAATCACCTAACACTATGGTAGCCAAGATGTACCTACGGTAGGGTGCCACCTTTTCAAATGACCAATGTGGGACATACGTCAGATTTCTGCAGGCTGACACATACACCCGGCCAGTGCGAAAATCAGAACTTCACTTTTTTGGTTAGATAAAAGTTTATTCTTGTAATGTTTTAGTTACTTATTCTGTTTCTTATAACATTTAGGTGGTTCGGATACAGAATAATTGTTTTTGCAACTATTACATAAACTATAGGAAATAAGTTTGTCCTAAAATCTCAGGAAATTTGCCATTTTACAAATATTTTGCAGGACACAACTGCCCAAAGCGGGACTGTCCCTCGCAAAGTGGGACAGGTGGTAACCCTAACCTACGGCAGGTGTGTAATGTGACAGATACAGACACAAATGTGCGGAGTCCAGGAAACAGTATACACCGACAAGTACACAATGAAAGGTGTAGCTTGCTTGTCACTTTCCCTGTCAGATATATATATATATCTATATATATATATATATATATATATATATATATATATATATATATAAAATACAGATAGAAAGGGCGATAGAGTGATATATGTTGATATATACGGATTCACCGATATCTGCAAATATAGATAGGTCAACGACATTCATAAAACCTTGGAGGTACAAATAAATAGGATACTGCCAACTATGGAATGTGTCACATGCTGAAACGCGTAACCACGAGGCTGAAAGACCAAAACAACACAGTACCGGAACAGTAGAACTGCGAGTAATATTATGACGATATGAAGAGACATTTAGTTACCACTGCCGGTGTTGCGGTCCACCTAGGTACTGTGTTCAACTGTGTTTGTGAGTGCCGTAGTCTGTGTATGTGTGTGTTGAGGGTGCCTTGTGCATTTCCGTGTGACTGTAATGTGTGTGTTTGTGTGTCCGCATCGTGTGTCTGTTAGTGCCAACTCGGAGGTAGATCATTACGGTAGGTGTGGGTATAGCTAGCCGTAGGCATACGGTTACCACCTGTCCCACATTAGGAGGGACAGACCCTCCATGGGTAGTTGTGTCCTGACATAAAACATTACAAAGGGCAACTGTCCGAGATTGTAGGACATTATTATGTCCCATATATTATGTAATAGTTGCATGAAATAGTTATGCCTGTATGTAAGAAACGTAAATGTTACATGCAATATGATAAGTAGCCAAAGTCCCACAACAATAAGTATGTATTGAGGATAAAAGTATGTGCTATCCTGTGTACTGACCGTGGCTATGTGTCGGCCTGTAAACACCGATGTGTGTCCCGCAAGTGTCCAACAATGGCCATATGAAAAGGTGGCAACCCATGCCAAACAGGTTCTGTCACCAACACAACTGCAATGACTGCAAATATCTTGAACAGAAATACACGGGATAGCTGTCATTTAGAAATATCCCTTTACATATCGCTGTAATTCCGGAGGTATGGAAGTATCAACCTCACCTGCATACTATATAGAAACCAATTAACAACGGCCCAATGTATAATCCCGTAACATAAGTCTACTAACTGATAACTCTTTAATTAGGGAAGGAGCCCACACACATATATATGGAATATGTAGAAATGCAAGCCCCACAAACCTGTATATGCTACGTACACCCACCTACATCCCCCACACTAGAAACTATAGCAATACAGACTGTAATTACAGCACAAACATCCAGTCAGTCAATTACATCTGCAGAAGCATTAACATAACTTGTGAGAGACACATTTAAAGGCGCCGTGCAAAATTGTAGCCGTTGTATAGTGGAACAAACGGTGATGTTACAGGTTTTGTTTGCAATAGTCCGTTATCAGATGGTTGGGATGACAGGTACACTCATATGTAGAACCACATACTCTAGCCATCACACACAATCCACGGGGGACATGAATCCAAACTATACATGTCTCTACACATAGCAGTTGCAATTACACACAAAAAAACACAATACAGGCCGTCTCCCCGAAGGTAGGGCAAATGGGCAACGCCCAAGTGGAGAATTCAATTATACCCCACTGTTGCCGCATAATTGGTGAATGGAGTAGCTGCACAGCTGTTGTGGAAGTAATAAGTCACTCAGGAACACCAATTGGCAGCAGGAAACCACATGTTACAGGTATTGACGTATATAAGGATGACTTGCCAGACATTCAAACCATATGCTCATACCATAGAACTGTTTAAACAGTGTAAGAGAGATAGAGACGGAAGTCCTGAATGATAACAAGGTATGTAGAACACTCGGTATGTAAATGGATGTATAGCATGTTTCGTATTAATTATGTTAGTGGATGTATAGCCTGGTTTGCATTAATTAAAAGTGTCCGCAATGCGTAAAGTGGGGAAAGGTACTTATGTAGTGATGTCTTGCTGAGCATACTAATGTTTGTAGAAATATTGCGTCCAGCAGTGGGCCACAAGGTAAACATCACAGACACCAAAAGGGATGCTACATGAGGGTTTGAAACAGAACAATTCCATACCACCCACCGTCAGTGGTAGGGTATGTCCAACAAGTACATGCCATAGCAGGGGATAGTATATGTTGATATACTGTCACAGTAGGTATGTGTATGGGCATATAACAACAATGGCATGTCTAAGGTGGTGCCGCTGTGCAAGTATGCTTTGCATTATGGGATATTATGTAAAATATGTGTAATGTATAGTATTGTAGGCAGATATGTCAGATATGCTACACAGCATAACAGGCATATCATGCATACCAAAGGTATCGTCTATTGGCATGTACAATGTACAATAACAGGATACATATGGCTTGTAGTCACAGGACATTGTAATAGCATGATAGCTAATCTAAATGGAAGGGATACTCAAGTAACCATGCACAAAGGACATGTAATAGCTTCACAGGTTCATAGTGCGGTACTATGCAGTCTGGCAAGTCTATATGTAAGCACAACCACAGTGTTCACACCAGTGGCACCTCTCTATGGTAGTGTCCTGTGAACAGCAGAGCCATGTGTTACCTGCACCTCTGCACAGTACAGCCACTGCAGTGATCCCTGGTGTACATGTGTCTCCCATCCACCACGTGAGGTATCACATGAACAGTGCTACTGAGTATCCCTGCGTGATGTACATAGGAATCATGTTCCAAAGCATGGTGAGTGTCTGGTTTTGGAATGTAACCCTCAAGCACATCCCACTCATCGTTGCGTGTGTCCACATATCCATGAGCATGTTGCTCACAGTGGCTTTTGCTTATGTCATGTATGTGGAGTATATCCATTAATATTGTTCTGAACATGCGCCCTGTCTGTTCAGCAGAGGTCACCACTGAGTATGTAGTATGCAAATGTGTACAGACGTGGTGTCCATAGTTCAGCCGCATACTTTAACTGTCAGAGCTCAATAAATGTCATGGCGTGTTAATGTTGTGGTATGTAAAACCGTAGCTGTTGTGTAAGGTACACCCTAAACGGGGTGTTGTACCCTTGAATGTGTGTATATGTCTGAAGTTCAGAGGTACAATGGGTGCCTATGTACCAGCTACACACCCAGTACAGATAAGTGTGGCCAGGTAGAAGGATATCCATGCCACAGTGGCAATATGGTTATCACAGGAGTGGGTGCGACATAAGTGTGTACTATGAACACATACAATGTGTCATGTATGTAGGGGACTACAACCTATGTGATAGTCAGTGGGTGAATGGTGTAATGCAAAGGGGATGTTCATGCACCTTGTGTCATGCAGCTTGAGGCCATGATATTGATATCAGGTATCCGTCACAGTGACACCCTTATGGATGGAGTCAGTATCAGCTGGTGGAGCAATCATGGCACTTTGTATGCAGTGGTCTGTAAAGCTAGGCAGGGAAAGTCCCTCTGTGCTAGCCGGTACCTCAGGGAAGCATATACCGAACATGAGGGGCCCTATGACTGAGGACTGTGGTATGCCAAGTGTAACTGCAATACAGTAGGTACTATGGTATGCTACCCTCATTGTGTGTGTCCTGTCCATGAGCCACTTTGCATAACATCCTGAGACATAGGGTTCAATGTGCAGGTGGATGTGTATGTTGTCAATACCAGAATAGAGAACGGTGCTGAAAGGCAATGAGAGGACAATGTAGGCTGTGTGGACCCCCGTACCATCATCAACTACCCTGGCAACTGTATGAAAGGAGTCCACCAGGTGTAGGAGCCATGCTCTGGCCCTAACAAGCCCAACCTGGGTGGCATCAAAGGCCCGGAGCCCAACAATGTCTCTGTGAATTACGTCCATGATGATGTGCCCCATAGCCATGCAGAACATTCCAGTCAGGTGTTTAGGGCAATAGTCCCACTCGTGCATTGTGGCGCCACCTGTGTGGAGTGTGATAACTGTTGCTGTGTGCCATTCAGGGGCCACAATGTCTGATACAAGGCTATTACTGAATATGGTGGCCTAGTGGGGAGACATGTCGTTCAGAGGTTTGTGGACAGCACAGCCTTGGACTTTGGATGGTCACATGGGGCCAGTATCCCAGGACATATAGAGTGTAGGTTAGTACTGTGTAGGTGTGACTGCAGGGACACCACAATGTTCCTGCATGGATTGTGGCCCTGTAGGGTGCGAGAGGGTGTAATTTTAGCATTGAATCCATCCGCCAGCATGTTGCCAACATCACCTGGTTCTGTAATGTTCCTGAGTAACTGTTGTATGTGAGAGCAGATGTGGGTATTGCCATTGCTACTGACATACCACCATAATGACTTGTGGTACACCCCAGAATGTGTCGCAGTAATGTTTACGTGGCTAGTTTTGGAGTATGTGATTAGGGATCCCGTGGCCCTACCGAGGCTGACCAGTGAGCTACCCCACCCATGGGTTTGTACATCACTGTGCAACAGCCTCCACCTGTTGTTGTAAATTATGTCCATGGAACTGGACTCCCAGAGTGGCGTCTGTTATCTGGTGGGTACCATCATGGCACTGTGTGGAATAGCATGATCCATGCAGTCATGTACGTGCTAATGAAGTGCACTGGGGTATGTGTCAGCATTTGTATGTGCATTGTCCATCTGCACGGGTGTCATGACGTTAACTACCGCTGTCATAAGACGTCTGTAGTAGGTGTTGTAGTACTCATGTACTGTGTATGCCATGAAGGGTGTGGTGCCGGGATGTGGCTAACAAGGGTGATTAGCATATGTCCGGAATCAACCAATGATGGGATAACCCCAGGTGTGGAACACTAGTCACATGTTGGTAGTGTCCATGTCAAGGATATTGTTGGTCTTGGAGGTGGTGTGTATGGGTTGATCCAGCCGAGTGGAGGTTATGAATCACAGACAGCATTGGCCTAATGTGTCAGTACATGAGTAGCTATCCCAGTTAAGTGTGGAGTAGTGTCAGTCTCACATCAGTAGTATCTATTTGAGCCCTACTGTCCAGTACACCAACAAATGAGGTCTGGTAACCGTGGGGTATGTTGTTGAAGCCGTAGCTTGTTACAATGTGTATAGCAGTTCTGGACACAGTTAGTTGCATGTGGAGCACCTCTGATGCATTGTGCTATGTAACTAGCCAGGATGTGTGTACAACATAGTAGAATATGGGAACACCTCAGCCGTGGGTGTGCCAGTCCAGGTACATGCCTGAAAGGTATGGTCTGTGTATAACCTGTCATTGCAGGTGTGCTCTGCAGAGCCTAGAGGCAGGTCCCAGTGACTGCAGAGATATTGAAGTGGTGCATTATAACGTGTGCCTTGCCTGCATGCGTCAGAGATGAAGATGTCAAGCATTGCATCACATGACCCCATGTTTTGCTTGCCAGTTCCCATTCTGGTGGTGAATGTTATTGGAAACTGTGCAAGACAGGCAGTATAGCAGAAGCAAGAGCCTTACATGTGATCTGTACTCCCAGGGCTGACAGGTGCAGGTCATCTGTGCTAAAGCATTGTGTTGTTTGACCATGTCAGTCAAAGTGGGCAGATACCAGATGCCTGTGGAATGACAGCAGAAGCATAGGCAACTGTTGAAGTGACACAGTCAGTCATTGTACAGTGGTATCAGGTCCGGATGAATGCATAATGCTCCCCAGGGCTTGGGCTACAAGACTGGTGAGCTATTGCATGTCCCTGCACACGTAGTCTGTGAAGTTGCATCTCAGGGCAGTCACACTTACATGGAGAATGACAGTCACTTTGTACCTGGTGAGGTGTGGCATGGGTGCATAGGTTATGTTGCAGAACCAGTTACCCGACAGCAAGATGTAAGCGACTATCGCCTTGTGTAGCCCGCTGAGTGGAACAGCAGTTTGACCGCCTACAGAGTCACCTATGACAGGTGTGTTGTGTATGTTATAACACTCTATTGGCTTTATGTGATGGGCAGACATGAGTCTGTGGGCTATAAGTTGTTGTTGTTGTGTTTGGTGATTGGGGCTGCCTTTGGTGCCTACACAGAGTATGGAGAGGTACTGCACATGTTGTCCTCGTATGTGTGGCCTGTGGTGGAGATCTTGTGAGACTATGTGATGAGTGGGGTGTGTTGCAAATATTACACATCCCCACATAAGTGTCAGGTGCAGTCAGGGTTGATGACAGCATTACCCCCAGCAGGGCTGCATATGTGCATCCCCCACAGGCTGTAGTGTCGTATGTTGGGAGGTGAGCATTGACTGTGTACATGAGACAATTGCTCTATTGCCACATGTATGCCATATTCATCATATAGACAGGCATTAGCACTGGTAAGTGACAGTTGGACATGCTTGTATATACAACCATGTCTCACAAGATATGTGAGTTATGTGTGTACAACAGCTGTTGTACTGTAAGCAAGCTGGAAATGTAAGGACAGACAGTGTGCCTGCGAGAAATGGTGTGGAATGGGTGCTATATTAATCAGTAGCTCATGACATGCTCACAAGTTCTGAACAAGTGCTGAGCATGAACATACAATACAGATAGGGTGTTGGATAATATCAACCCACAAGTGGTGACGACAGTCATAATTGGTGGCACCGCACTATAACCCTGCTGAGTATGGTCTGCAAGTCCATGAACCATTATCAATGTAGATGTTAGCAGTACAGATGTATATGACAGTACGGATGTTTGACTACATATACCTTTGTATGTCACAGAAGTGTTCTACCAGTGGCCTGTTGACAGAATCACAACTACAAAAGGTGCCAGAGTGACATGTGCATATCACACCTGCGCCAGCTACAGTAAAACAGGGTTAATGTGTTGTACTCCACCATCATTGTAGCCCATACCACACAGACAAATGTCAGGCATCTGTGTATGTAAGGATGTGAATGGCTATGACCTATGAGCAATAGCTGTCTCAGTGTTGTGAACAACATACTGAATGGGCTGTGTGGGTAAGGTGTATGACATATGTGCACATTCTGAAGGATGATATCAGCATTGTCACAGCTAGGTGAATATCCCTGTACCCATTAACTACCACCTAGGCTGTGGTCAACATTATGGACACTGTGTAAGGGATGGTGCTGTGCAGTACACCTCCCTGAGTTGGTGATGTGTCCAGGCCCCTTAGGTAGTCATACAAGGTACCCATGTCATGACAGGGTGCCATCCATGAGCATGGATATCATTGGACAGGCATACACAGCACTTGGGTGACCAATATTGGATCACATATCACCTTTAAGGGGCATTGGCCATGCGTGGATGGGCGATACCAGCCTTCACAATCCTCACCTCCACTATGCTGCATGCTGTCTACCTTGCATAAAGACATTAGCTACACTATGATGTTGGACATGCTACATGTCCATATCCTGATCTGAAAGACATACATCATAGGCAGCCACCATCCTACTACTAGTATCGCCACATGCTGGACAGATCCCTGTGCCATACATGTGACATACTCCCACCATACCATGCAACCCTGTCCATCATAGCTGCACATGTCATCCCTGTCATACGTGGTGTGATGGCCGCATGGTAGATGTAGTATCAACTGTCTGGATCAGTAATGTGGCAGTGATGCACCTCACGGTGGCATAATGGCTGTCTGATACAGCTAGGAAACCTTGCCCATACATGCTATAGTTGGTAACCATCCCTGCGAATGACGTCCGAATAGCCATTGTCCCATGTCTATCACATGTGCAACACAGGCGATCCGTGGCAGGATGTTGAACAGCTGTACAGTGCCGTGTAAATGTATATGGGAAAACACATGTATGTAAAGGTTTCCATGCGTATGTGTGCATTGTCACTGTTCAAGTCCATTAAGGCTCTGTATGTGCTGATATTTGACATATACACAGCATCAAGGTCAACAGCATTACCGTGGACACATCCAGGCATGTGCAAATAGGTAAGAACACCAGTGCAGGCAAACAGACATGGTCACATCAAGACAGCATTCACAAGGAGTATGAACAATGTAAAGAGGTGACACACATATATGGTGGTAATATCCAATGCATAATTGGTGTTACATGTGTGTGACACAAACATGTCAGTCGTGTCAGTGTCATGATGATTTGCAAAGATAACTGTGCAGATGTACTAGATTTACTAGAAATGTATGTGCAGCAGTATCTCTGTACATCTCTGAAACTGTGACCTGTCACCATCATTATGTCTTACAGATAATGCCTCGTACATGCCTGCCAGCGTACAGCTGCCAGGAGGATGATGTCCTCATCCCGTACCTCCATGAGAACTATGAGGTGTTGTTCAGCCATGTGCCACAGCATGCCCAGCAGTGGGACGACCTGTGGCAGGATCTTCACAGGAGGGTGAATGATGTGCGTGGCCATAACCGCACCTACCAGCAGGTGCGCAGACACTGCATGGACTTGATACGACATGCAAAACAGCGTGCCACTGCAATCACCAGGGAACAAGGTGGAACAGGTGGTGGGCCACCAACGCAGCCCCCACTCACACACACCGAGGAGCTACTGACCAGTCTGGGGACACCCTCAGAACAGCAGCCACAAACACTAGCTGCCATCGTGGAGGTGAGTGTCTCCCAACCAATGAGCCTGGAGTTGTCTGATAAGTCAGTACTGCACATATGGCTATTATATCCCATTTAGTTGCATGTGTCACTGTACATTATGTAATGTAACAACATATGCAAGGAATGTGGACACACATGCTGCATACTACAGTATGTTACCCTGTGTATGCACACATGTGCATTCTATATGCTATTGTACAGGCGACTGTGTTAACATGCCCAGTGCACCCTGTGGCTGTCATACAGTCATGGATAATGTTCATATTGCTGTGTCACCCCCTATACAGGTACCTATGGCGTGCCGCACAGACATGAGTCCGTTGCAGGTGAGACTGTCATCAGTATCAGGCATTTTAAAGCATAGATCTATTCACCATGTGGCCAGTTAACACTTCTACACTTGATGTTCGTTCCAGTCATGATATACAGATCGCATCACCCATCATTCACACAGGCCACCCATGTGCAATATATACAAATGAAATGATACACCGACATGAAACCACAGTATTTGTCATTGCTACATGTGTGGACAGCTGTGCATACAACGGTGGAGGTGTTCTACAATGGATGCATATGTACTATACATTGGAACGACATGTGTGGTACGCAAACAGTACCACACAGTGAGCTGTGTTATGGGCAGCCCACAGGAGTTACCATTGTGTTATATGCCCCTGCAATGGGTGCACACATTGTGATGTGCCATCTGACATGTCCCAGACATGTAGTGTTTTGGCTGCAATATTGTCACACTATCCCATAACCCATACCCCATATACCAAACATACAACCCGTTGTCTGCATAGCCCTGTGGATGGTGACATATCTGACATCTATGGGTGTATGTCATATGGGACAACACAGACATGTGATAGATGGCCATCACACACATTTGTCCAACACATATGCACACATGGCCATGGGGATGGCCAGAGACACATAGCCACATAGTAGATGTGATGTGTATACACCCTGTTTCACATTGTCCACACATGGTCCAATTATAGCCTTAATTGACCGATTATACAGTTGATGTGGTACACTGGACATCCTAAAAGCCTGTGCACAGCTACCGGAGGTGTCACTGACGTCTACCATATAAGATGTGTTGAACATCACGACTGTGTCATAGCATGACAGTAGTCACCTGTACAGCTTCCACAGACATTGACACCACATCAGGCCACAGATACTGTACATTTCCCTTGCTGCTGTAAGACATCACCATTAGCTGTGCACCTCGTGTGTGTGGTACATCAATGTCACGTGGGACATGGTGAATTGACAAGTCTGCTATGTGTGGACATGGTTGCCAGGCAGCTAACACTCTGTAGTAGTTGTGCAGGGGTGTCAACTGTAGGTCCTCCAGTGACCTGTCACATGACACAGCATGGTTTGGTGTGTATACACCTCAGCATCGTGGTCATAATCCACAGTTATGTCATGGGTATGCATGCAGTTATGGCTATGCAATGTGTACATATTATGCACTGTATAGCAATATAGACGCCTGATGATGCCATGTAATGGCATAGTGTCTGTACTTCACACTGTATAGCAATGTAGACAGATCACACTAACCTTCCATGCCCATGCACATTTGCTAAACATACATTCTATCTGTAGGGCATACAGACAACACTGCAATGTGATGCTCATTATGATGCTGTACATATGTCAGGACACCATTGTGTCAGACATGTATGCATGTTAATGCACACATCAGCGGATTACATGTCAAGGTCAAGTCAGCCATGTGTACTGTTATCCTGTTCTGGTCCACATGGTGTATCACGGGGATGCATGCATACTACCATGATTGTGTGAACTGCATGGCTACTGATATGACACCTGCTTGCTGTAGTGTGCACCCCAGGGAGGTATGGTAACTAACAGTATTAATGTCTGAGCTGCATGCCGTCTGCTGTATCACAGGCATGCTGCATGTCGTCTGTCAAATCACATGCATGGTGTGTGTGTGTGTGTGTGTGTGTGTGTGTGTGTGTGTGTGTGTGTGTGTGTGTGTGTGTGTGTGTGTGTGTGTGTGTGTGTCTGTGTGTGTGTGTGTGTGTGTGTGTGTGTGTGTGTGTGTGTGTCCATGTGTGTCCATGTGTGTGTGTGTGTGTGTGTGTGTGTGTGTGTGTGTGTGTGTGTGTGTGTGTCTTTGTGTCTATTGTAATTTAGTCTTTCTTTGCATTCACAGGTGATGTAGGTGCGTTACCCTTCTGCGGTCCATCTGATGTTAGTGTCCCCACAGATACTAGCAGTGATGAACATATGCATGAGGTACAGGCAGTGTTGTCAGGGGCTGAATCTGTGCCAATGGTTGCCATCCCAGCTATGTCTCCCTCTTCCCCACACACAGTTCTGCTGCCAACACATACCGCATTACCAGTGGCCATAGATGGACAGTCAGCATCTGTTAGCATGGAATAGGAAAGTGTGGTGGCTACAGAAGGTGTGTCTCCACACCATGGTGTCAGTGTAATGACAGCAGATGTGCCACACAGGCATGCGGCCGGTGCTGCTCGTAGGAGGACCTCTGGCAGACATGCACCTGCAGGACAGATTGCAGCAGCTGGTATCACCAGATGCATGTTCCAGACTGTAATGGCGGCACAGGCACATGCTGAATGGCAGAACAGAGAAGGGCAGAGGCTGCAGAGGGCTGCTATCCGTACCCTAAACGACAACATCCAGGCACTGGCAAATGCTCAACAGCAGATTGCTGATGTTCTGGACAGGCGATTGCGTGACATGGTCGGAATCCTTGACCGTGGCATGGCAATCCGCGAGCATGAGCTGTCTGTGCTGGAACATCTGGTAGGAGTGAGGTGTAGGCCATGTGGATGTAGACCAGCTACACCACCTAGTGCAGGTCAATGTGAGCTTGCCACCTCACATGCCCGCTCCCATAGTGCCTGTAGCAGTAGCAGTGCAGCTGTTGCTACGCTGTCCACACCAGGACACAGCAGGCCATGTTGACGTGGCCCTGGACATTCCCAGTGGGGACACAGTTCAAGTGGACGTGTCGTTGGACAGTAGCCAATCTGTACCTCCACCTGGTAGTGCCCGTGCAACCCCTGGCAGGTACAGGTCACGTGGCTGTGGCCGGATACAGTGAGCTGTACAACCTGGTCTGTACAATCTGGAGCTGTCAATAATACCCCTGTGTAGGCCTCACAAAAGGAAGAACTGTGTGCACACATACACGCACACAGCAAACACATCTGTAGGGCACCACAACACCCACATGCATACTGAACAGACATGTCCAATCATGTCACCGGCCCTTACCCACACACATGATGTCATCCATTGGTGCAGCCTATGCCCCTGGCAAACATTATCACCCTGTGCATATAATGAAGCCTGTGCCACATCCCTGTAATCCACACCATTGGTGCAGGGACATGCTCAAAAGGTCTGATGCACAGGGTGAACAGAATAGTGAGAGAAGTGTGTAAAACATTAGTTGTGTATGAATAGTGAGAGAAGTGTATATTACATTAGTTGTGTACTGTTAACACACACCAGACATACCATGTAGTACAGGTTTAGCATGCATTGTTATATGTTCACAGTATGTGTCTTGGTAACAACAGTAACAGCATGTTGGTAATGTTGCCCTGGTTCCCTCTTTATGGTCTACTTGCATGTGCCTACAGGTAGCAGTGTTTGCAGTCTCCCATGTGTAACTGTGGAGTAATCACAGGCACATATGGCAATATCAGCATGCTATACGTAGCCTCAACCTGACTGTTGGAAAGGCTAACATACCACAGATGTCCACACATATACTTATCCAGACGCATGTGGGCAGTTTAATAGGCTACAGTGGCTAGAGACGTGACATCCATACCAGGTCACATCACAGGTATGTTGAAATGGTGCAGGGGTTGTACACAGTGGTCTGGCCGACGCTAAGGTTAGAGGCCACCTGATAGTATGAGGCCTCACTGTGTAGCAGTCATACCCTGTCACATTACAGGAACATGCACACACTCTTGGGGTCAACATCACTGTAACTCACACCCCATAGTGTTGAGGTGAGGACCCCTGCCTATGTGGTCATCAACCTCACAGTATTGTGCACCCACGTGATACAGAGAAAGAACATGTACAGGTAGCCATGTGTGTTTGCTTGTGTGACCATATATGCCACATATGGTGGGGAATACATCCCAATTGTTACACACCCCTGTACACTGCATCACCATGAGGGGTTAGGGATCCTGTGTGTTCTGTATGGTAGCATACACCCTCACTCCATGCAACAGACAGCCATACATACATACATACACACACACACACACACACACACACACTATGGAGACCACAAATGTCAAACACATATGGATAGCTGATGTGTGCGATACACACACCATACCTGCCTAAGTCATGCTGTCCACACTGCAGTATGTACAGATCTATACAACCGTGTACAGGGGTGTGTAACAATTGGGATGTATTCCCCACCATATGTGGCATATATGGTCACACAAGCAAACACACATGGCAGCACTGTGAATGATACACCTGCTATATGATGATACGTCTGACAGACATGCAGCAGTATTGGCCGCATTATGTGTACCAATGCTATGTCCGGCAATTGTGCTGCTATATGCACATGGGAGGATGTAAGTGTTACAGGTGTCAAGTGACGTACAGTCGGTAACACCTGACCACTGTGTAGATTTTATGTCTTCACCGTCAAGTAACAGTAACATAGCGTACTGTTTGCATATGTAATGGTAGGATGGCGTGTGACACACCTGTGAGCCATCCCCGGCAAACATCCATCTACTCAGGTGGATCACCACTTTATATACACACATCCATCCATATCTGATGTACATTCTACTGTACTGTCAGTATGTCACCATATACAGGTGAAAATGATGGGGCTGCATTGCAACCGCATGTTGTAGTTAGGCACAGATGAGTTACTTACATCAGCTACTGCACATGCATGGTAGCTGCATGCACACTGCAGATTGTACATGTGTGTTGGTCCTACATGCCTGTCATGTAGCCATGTTTGTATTCATTGCAATTGGTGGACATGTGTGTTGACATACATAACACATGGACTGTTGTATGATATGATGGGTGTCATGGGTAACTAGTACAGAGTGAATGTGTCCTTGGTCAACATTGCTACCTCATGTACTGTTAGCATTCAACAGCCATGGACCCACCTTCCATTTGCATGCGTATGATAGCTGTAGCCACTTGTCTGCACAGAGGACAGCAAAAGCTATGCTATGTACATATGTGTTGTGTGTGTGGTCCATGCACATATCCACTGCAATTACATGTATGACATATCCAAACATGTGTGTTCATTGGTGTTCAGCGACAGTCATCTGTCACAGCTGTGTAAGACCCAGGGCCCCTGGTATGTGTAGAGCTGACCTGGTTATGTACAGTGGTATCATTGCAATGCATAACACATGATGGAACCCTGTCGATACATGTGTAGTTTGCACAGTTGCTGTAGACCTATGTACAGTCCACTGGTCATGAGTCACATGATGTTGTGGTAATGTATGGCTGCGTATTGCTGGTCCAATTATATGATGATGTCTGAGGGCTAAATTGTAGACTGCGGTGTGTATCTCTGTGACCTGTACCTGAGACATCTGTGATGGCTCCTGAGTGTGTACTGGTCAATACATGTGAGTGGCTTTCATGTACGTGGGGACAGTAATACCATACTGTGCCCTTCCGTGTTTAGTATCTGTGTGCATGTAAGATGGCCCTTTGCAACTGCTGTGTGAGCATGCCCAGTATGCCGTTGTGTAGATGGACACACAGTACATTCCAAACTGCGCCCTTATGTGTTTAGAATATGTGTGCATGCAAGACGGCCCTTTGCAACTGCAAAGTGTGTGAGCATGCCCAGTATGCCATTGTGTAGATGAACACAGAGTACATTCCAAACTGTGCCCTTCCGTGTTTAAAAACTGTGTGCATGCAAGATGGCCCTTTGCAACTGCTAAGTGTGTGAGCATGCCCAGTACAACGTTGTGTAGATGGACTCACAGAACATTCCAAACGGACGTGTGTTACTAAGCGTGTGGGCATGGTGTGCCTCTGTGTATGGGCAGGGCCATTGACATCCTGTATAGCGATGGTAGTCACCCAGGCAACAGATGTCCATTTTCGACGTCACAATGGATGCCTACATTGAACACACTGGTTGACTGTCTTGAAGGGTGTACTGTCTGTGGCGCATCCCGTATCTATGTAGTGTTGTTGTAGTGCTCGGTAGATATTTAGTTGCCCCGATCACACCACTGCCATGTGTTTGTCTAGGTCTACCTTGGGACAGTAATATGCTTTCAGACTGCTCACTCTCTATACATTCCCTATCGGTGTCCTTGCCTTTGCGAATGATGTCACCCACCTAGAAGTATGCCTCTGGGAGTGCTGAGTTCAGTAATCTCGGTAGCGCATTCTGTAAATGCGTAATGCTGTAGTGTGATAAGGTAGTTAGGTGTATGTTCGACTCCCAGCCCTGCCAAGTGTGTGTGTGTGTTTCCAGCTGCCTGGGGACACAGTAATGCTTTTAGATGCCTCACGCCACATACATTCCCTATCAGCGTCTTTGCCTTTGCAGATGATGTCACCCACCTAGAAGTATGCCTCTGGGAGTGCTGTGTTTAGTAAACTTGGTAGCGCATTTTGTAAATGCGTAATGCTGTAGTGTGATAAGGTAGTTAGGTGCATGTTCAACTCCTAACCCTGCCAAGTGTGTGCCTCTGTGTGTGTGTGTGTGTGTGTTTCCAGCAGCCTGGGGACACAGTAATGCTTTTAGACACCACACACCATATACATTCCCTATCGGTGTCTTTGCCTTTGCGGATGATGTCACCCACCTAGAAGTATGCCTCTGGGAGTGCTGTGTTCAGTAATGTCGGTAGTGCATTCTGTAAAAGTGTAATGCTGTAGTGTGATAAGGTAGGTAGGTGTATGTTCGACTCCCAGCCCGGCAAAGTGTGTGCCTCTGTGTGTGTGTGTGTGTGTGTGTGTGTGTGTGTGTGTGTGTGTGTGTGTGTGTGTGTGTGTGTGTGTGTGTGTTTCCAGCTGCCTGGGGACACAGTAATGCTTTTAGACACCTCACACCACATACATTCCCTATCGGCGTCTTTGCCTTTGCGGATGATGTCACCCACCTAGAAGTATGCCTCTGAGAGTGCTGTGTTCAGTAATGTCGGCAGCGCATTCTGTAAATGCATAATGCTGTAGTGTGATAATGTAGTTAGGTGTATGCTCAACTCCCAGCCCTGCCAAGTGTGTGCCTCTGTGTGTGTGTGTGTGTTTCCAGCTGCCTGGGGACACAGTAATGCTTTTAGATGCCTCACACCGCATACATTCCCTATCGGCGTCTTTGCCTTTGCGGATGATGTCACCCACCTAGAAGTATGCCTCTGGGAGTGCTGTGTTCAGTAATCTCGGTAGTGCATTCTGTACATGCGTAATTCTGCAGTGTGATAAGGTAGTTAGGTCTGTGTTCTAATCCCAATCCTGCCAAGTGTGTGTGTGTGTGTGTGTGTGTGTGTGTGTGTGTGTGTGTGTGTGTGTGTGTGTGTGTGTGGGTGTGGGTGTTTCCCGCTGCATGACAACAGTACATTGCTTTTACACTATTCACTCTCCATAGAATCCGTATGGCATCTTTGCCTTTGATGTTGATGTCAGCAAGTTAGACGTATGCCTGTGTGAATGCTGTGATCTAGTAATCACGGTAGCTCATTCTGTGAATACGTAATGGTGTAGTGTGATAAGATAGTTAGGTCTGTGTTCTAATCCCAACCCTGCCAAGTGTGTGTGTGTGTGTGTATGTGTGTGTGTGTGTGTGTGTGTGTGTGTGTGTGTGTGTGTGTATATATATATATATATATATATATATATATATATATATAATATAGATAGATTTAGATATGTATGTGGATATTAGCACTATTGAATGTGCTGCATTATCTGTACGTGATCACCTTGGATGTATCTAAATCTGCTATGGCTCTGTGATAGTGCACATACTGTGTGCTGTAGTGATCCTGGGTTATAGTTGTGTAGTGACCAGTTATTTTGTCACTGGGTATTACAAGGGACATTAAAACGGTCGTATGCACATCTCAGCAGCAGTCAGCAGTGGTTATTACTTTGGAGGATGAATATGGCTCATATAACTATGTATTAAATGACAATACTATGCAAATCAGTTTAACATTACTGACTCCCGTTTATCCACAGGTTGTGATACAGATCCCAAGAATGTATGTGTATACAATGCCAGGTGCAGGACTGGAATATTGTTGAATGCATGGAGGGGTGTCCATGGCCAGAAATGGTAATCTGCACAGCCTGGCAGGTACGGTCTGTGACTGTCCCACAACCTCCTGTATATGGCTGACACATGCTGAAACTGTGCACATGCAGAGACACACACATAAAACAAACAGCTAGGGCTAACACATACACACACACACATTACATCAACATTGGGCCATGCAAAAACTGTTGTCCCTCACACACACACATACATACATGTTGATTGGATGTTTCAATGACAGGCTCTGGAAAAGAAACAACATACCCTGTGCATATGATGACACCTGTGCCACCTCCTGTAATGTGCAACATTGATGCAGGAACAGACTAACATGGTGCTGATGTACAGGGTGGCTTTATAGCACTGTATTAATGTTAAAATGTTGTTAAGACAAAGTGTGATATCCTTCTAGGTGTATGTAAACAGACATGATGCATTACAGCTATGATCATCAATGTAATATAGTTTACAGCACTGTTAATTCTGAAGATTTATTATCCATCCATGTGCCATTTGACTGACGTGTGTAGTATTGGCAGCATGTGTTTCAGAGTGTGCAGTACATGTGTGATGTGTGTAGTACAGATTTATATGTATTTATTTGTGAATATGGTGAAGGTGCACTGTCTGCATGTACATGTATAGTGGACACATTGGAATGGTGACATGCCCTGTATTACACACTGTTAACACTTCATAGTTTCTATTGGTAGCCAGTATGCATTATAATACACATATTGTTGTACTTGTCTACACATATGTGTATGATATGGTTTTACACTGTGCTGTGGGTGATACTGTTACTATCTGTAATTGTTTTGCATTATGGTAGTAGACATGACCTCAACAGTCTGAATAACCCATTGTTATATGATATCTTCACAAATGACCCACACATGTAGGACACACAGTAGCATGTGGATCCTTCATGTACTATACTATACCAGTAAGCACTGGTATTGACCGCCACACATTGCTGGGACCATTAATGTTTGACATATAGCCATGTTAGTTACAAGCAAAGACAATAGGGATATTCCTGTCCACATCTGAAAATCCATACTGTGGCCTACAATGCATTCTGCACATGACACAGTTATTCTACACAAGGGTATCATACAGACAGATACGTGTTATCCGGCCCATGCTGTAAACCTATAAGGCTAAAATGAGTTAGTCATCCACATTTACTACACATACTATACCAATAGTTACACATAGGTATTAGACCCCAATATGTATGATGGGTAACAATGTGTACATATAGACAAGTGCCATGTCATTTGTCCTTTGATATTTGCATTTACAATGGTATTTTGAAGTACATCACTATAGCACATAAGCAATGAGAGGTCTGCATGCATATCCACCAAGGTGGTTGTACAACTATGATGAATGTCCATTATTGACAGACTTTGCTGTGTTTGAACTGTTCTGTAGTAAAACACATACATGAACAGTCACTCACACTATCTATATAAACTGTCATGTGTGTGTGTGACACAGATGACCTACGCCACAATTCTGGTACATGTAGTTGACAAGTGCTTTAATGCTCCACCAGATGTGTCCAGGTACCAGAACTGTGACTTGAGCAGCACAAACACATGCTAGAGTACATTTTCTGTTTGTGCGTGTGCCTCATTATGGCATTCATGTTTGTGTGTGTGCATTTCTGATGTGTGTCATCAGCCACAGTTGAACTGCACATCCAGCATCCCGCACTAGGTGACCATGAGGGTTGTCCCCATTGCCAAATGTTTTGTACAGCTGTGTCAGATGCCACATATGGGAAGCATTGTAGCTTCCCGGGCAGCCATCACACACATTCAGTATTATGGGCTGGCCATCACACACAAACCGCTACTTGATGGAGGGAAGCCCTTGTGGTTGATGTAGGCCCTACCATGCTCACTGGCTGGTGCTTTGATGCATATGTGTGTGCAGTGTATTGCACCCAGTACTCAGGGTATTCCACTATTGTGTGGAAAAGACACATATTGCTGCCCAATACCTCACGGGGATTGGGGATATATACATGATCACTGACATGTGCTGACATGGCATTCATGAAATGGTGCAGTACCCTGGATGCTGATGTTTGTGAAATCCACATCATATCACCAGTTGATCTCTGGAAGGTACCTGTTGCTAGTATCCTTAGGGCAACACATACCTTGGTTTCCACTGGGATGGGTTTCCCTCTGTTGGTTCCATGTGTGAGACATGGCCTGCACGGTTCAACAATCTTCTGCAGGAGGTTTCTGTCCACTCTATAGTGCTCCACTATCTCCAGCTCATGTAACCCCTGGTAAGTTACCCTATGCCTGCACACTCTTCTCTGTCTACTCACTGTGTGTTGCTGAGCAGCATTCACATTGGCACAACCCTCAGCATGTTGCATATGTTGACGTATAATAGCAATAGCAGCCCCTAACATTATGTTGTCTCAGTTAAGCTTTTCCAGTTTTCATTTCTCTTAGTATACTACAGTGTTGCAGTGTGTCTGAGAAAAACATGGTGGAATGTTATTTGTAGAGTTGCAAGTGCTGTGCTGTGCTGGCCTACTGTACTGGCTGTGTAATATGCTTATTCTGATTGTTTTCACCTGCTAGCTGTGGTAGTTCTCCTTGGTTAACACTGCTATTTGTTTACCTTCCTTTTCACTGTCTGTTTCCACAGTGAGCAGCGCCGCGCATAGGAGCACAGAAAAGTGCACATCCACTTCCAGGCATGCACACAGGCTTATACATGCTTACAAACACTTACACTGGCTTGCGACATTACATGGGCTTCAACAATCTTACACTAGCTCACTCATTCTTCAACGCATGTACACGGGCTATCACACGTGCACACATGCTTACTCGGGCTTACAGGCACACAGGTGCAAACACACTGTAAGCAGGTTTGCAAGAAACTTCAGTGATATCCATGGTGTACACTGTCAGTTTCCTGACTTTACCTCGGATAAATCATAACACGCCTCTTCCACTGATGAGTAACTGACAGCAAACATGTGACACACTGCTCCAATAAGATTACAGTGTTTTATACATACACACTCATAATGTCACCTATCTTCTACTCTGATATTCCCCTTAACCTACTCTTACAGTGTAGAGGCTTGGCCCATATGGCATGACAAATTGTAATTCACTATCCTCAGCCTCAATTACATAGGATTGCCTACTAATGCATGGTTACATCTCTGAAAGAGCGCTTCCACACATAGCAACCAGTACTCAGTAGCCATGTTGTCTTCAGCTTGCCATTCACCTGCATGCCGAACTAACTTTTAACTAAAATTACAATTTGTATGTATATTTTAAATATTTTTCTTGTTGTGAAAGCGGAGCGAGTTTTCGCTGCTGCTTACACTTAAACACGGAGATTGGGGAGGACAAATAGAGTGTTATTAATTTCCAATGGTAAAAAATGCCACTGGCCTTATATTTGGCCATTTGCATGCTTCTTCAACTAAATTCATCCTTTATTTGCAGCTGACATTGCTCCGTTCAGCTACTTGCAGAACGTTACTCGGTTAACATCCGAGTACATTTCTGCACATAACTCTACTCTTGCACGGACAGCTTACTGTTTCATGTATCGCAAATTTTACATAATTTGCATAGCTTTCACCTACAAATGGGGTAATTTGCATATCCTAACATTGTCCGTAACGTTCATTTTAGGGGCTGTCTTACACTCCCTACAGGATATTGCTGAATAGCTCGGCAGACATCTTGCCTTGCTCTACTCTTACTCTACTTGTACACGCTGGCCAAGGCTTCATGAATCCTGGCCTAAGCTTTGCTGTGTACTAATATGTCTATTTGTGGAGTATGCATGGCTGTAGGTATGTTTTGACCTGCTACTTCTGACATTTCTACAGAGCAGCTCCCACTTTCATCATTTGTAGAGGTGACAGCCCTATAGGAACTATATAAACAGCTGTGACATTTGACAAGTCAACACATACCTGCGGTCAATACTAAACTGACTACTTCAGCACTTTTCATACCTTTAGATTTTTCTTGTAGTATTATAGTCGATAATACTGTTTCCTATAACATGTATCTGTTTCTGATGCAAGATATATCATTTTATTACACCACTACACACAATATATGAAGAAATCACAGGCCAGATGCCATTACATTCCTTTTGCAGGACACACCCGCCCAGAGTGTTGTGTTCCTCACAAATGCCAACAGGTGCTAATCAGAACATATTATGCTATCATCTACTTTATGGGTTCGCGGTATTTGGCTTTCTGTCAGTGGCAGAACTCACATGCAGTGGGAGACTGAACACCGCATAACACCCTGAGGGACACATTTATTTTGTTTCTATTAACCTTCCACTTTGACTATCACAGGGCATATGTATTCATTCACATTTACCGAGGTACATGCTTTTGACTTATACATGTTTTGTCATTTGTTATCACGTCTTTCTTCACACCTGTCCACCTAATATCACTAGTTCTGTACATTTATTTAGGACAGGGTTACCTTCATACCTCTCAGCTGTACACATTTTGGGTAAATGTCCCGAACTTAGACTTATAATTTTGTTCCTTTTTTCATAATATTGTGCCTTTCTGGTAAATTAGTGGCAAGTCATTAAGGACTGTGAAGTTAAAAAATAATGACAGACATTAGTATTTTATAATTAATAACTCTCAAAACATTCATACTAATGAATAATCCATTATTCTATCAACATTCTAACTTTGTAAGAGGAATATTTAAAATATTCCCTATTTGTACTTATTTTAAAATGCCTTTGTCCAGATGTCTTATTCTGAAAGGTTGAGAGGTATGGTTACCATCTTAGTCGATGCATGTACATCCATGATAATCGCTACAAGACACTGATATAAGTCCTTACGTCTTCCCCCAATCGTTTACACAATATCCAGTAGATGGGTTATTCATTTTGGAAGATATAGGTGTGTGCTATACCCACCTATGAATATTAATCACTCCCATGGGGCAGACCTAATAAATCTGTGCCAATCAACACCTAGGCACCTAGGCCCATTATTGCATACCCATGATTCCCATACCTGGCGCCCTCCATAAGACATATTTAATGTGAGTGATAAAGTATGAAGACACTTCTAAGCACTATCCACTCTCCAGTATCGGGACATATGTCATACATTCTGTCAACCCATGTGTTATTACACTTTCACAAGCTACTGTTGCATGTACAGCTATATTGTAGTTGTGGATTACACTTCTTTGCAGCAATCATTACAGGACGGTGCCTGTAAAGAATCACAGTTTTGGGGTCCTGCAAAGGACACCTATATCCATGTTTAAAGAGTAGAACTTGCAGATCTGGCACACTGGTACTTTCCGGGCAATGGTTTGGAAAGCAGCAGTGTATTTACCTTTATTGCATGTCTGTATGTCTATCCATAATAGCTATGACGTAACCTATTTATGTACATGTGTTATATCTACAAGGACATATGTTTATATGTTTGTTATGTATATATCAATTAATGTTGTATGTGTGTGTGTGTGTATATATATATATATATATATATATATATATATATATATATATATATATATATATAGATATATATATCTATCTATATATATATATATATATATATATATATATATATATATATCTATATATGGGTCACCTTTAGATGCCCGACAACGCGTTCCGCCGACACGGAATCCGACGGGACGAAAACACCGACAACGCAGATGACCGACAAGGTGAGAACCCGACGGTTCCTCGGTAAGTGTGCGTCGAGTGAGGGATTTAGTGTTAGGGGCCGGACATGTAAGTGTCGCGATAGTGAGGGACTGTGGGTTTAGGGGTGGGTTAAGTGAGTTAGGGTTAGGGTGCAGGTAGGGTGTGTGTGCGATAGTGAGGGAGGGACTGTGGGTTTAGGGGTGGGTTAAGTGAGTTAGGGTTAGGGTGCAAGTAGGGTGAGTGTGCGGTAGTGTCGGATCTTGGGGTTACTGGTGGGTAAGTGAGTTAGGGTTAGGGTGCAGGTAGGGTAAGTGTGCTAGTGTCGGACCTTAGGGTTAGGGTTTGGGTTAGGGATAGTGCATATGTTATGTAGTGTACTGTGTTGTTTACGTGTAGTGTGTTGCTGTAATGGTTTTCGTGTTTAGCATTGTCGCATTTTTTGTTGTCGGTCTTTTGGTGTCGGTTATTAGTGTGTCGTGAAAAACGATTTCAGGTTTTAAAGGTGATCCATATATATATATATGTCTGTACATTCTTTATTTCATATATTTATTTAGTTTAAGTCTGTGGATATATATCTATACACAAATATATATATATATATATATATATATATATATATATATATATATATATATATATATCCATATATAGATATATAAATAACGTAGAAAACAGCATTCATTTCCTATGCTGTGAGCAGATTACACATGCAGGCACTTGAATATCCTTATTGTGGGTTACATATGTTTACTAAGTCTTTGTGCTTACGTGGGCTTTATTAATTGTGACAGTACCAGTAAAATATCTGTAATCCGGTTAACGGACATATGTGAAACACACGTTCACCTTTACATATTTAAATGTCTTTACAGTACAGACACATTCATTACACTTTAAAATTATATGTGCTGTAGTCGTAGTTAAACCGGGACTGCATTCACGTTGGCCAGATGCTGTAACCACTATACTATTGGTGTTCTGACTCATTTATATGGATACCTATAGTACATAGCTACATTAACATACGCCTCACCGCTTCACTTACAACACAGGCATCCGTTCTCCTGCTGGGAAAAATGTGGTACTACATATTACACATTCCCTATTCCCTACTGCTCTGGACCCAAGCTGCATATTTAATCAATTCAAGGATATTCAGAACTCCAAGGCTTATAGTCCTGGCACATACAAGTCTTTGATTGTCAGGGTGTTCATGTGGTGATCTGGGTTTAGGCTTGTCCACCTGGTGAACGGAACTGCCCTGACCGTGTTCAAATGTCAGACAAAGCACATGGACAGAGTTTGTCCATTTTATACATTTTTACCTGTGTTTACAGAAACAGGTGTTTGGGCACCTGTCAGCAGCTTATTATGTTGGCAATACATAATATGGGTGGGGTGGTTACAATACATAATTCACGATGAGTGGTGATTCCATTCACATTTGACTATTTCCTGTATTCATTCATATGAGAATTATTATTGTGGACATGAATTAACTACAGGTATGCAGTAGTACAGTAAACAAATGTGAAGGTTTGTTACTGTAAATATGTACGGACCTCTGTAATACTCAGGAACTACCCCATATCCTTCACAAAATTCATGCTAATGTACATACTATTATTCTGTCAACTTTTGAAGTTTGTGAGAGCAATATTTACATCTGTCCCTATTTGTCCACCCATCATTTTAGGCTTTGTCCAGATTTTGTTGCTGTAATAGGTTGAGAGGTGTGGTGTCAGTATGTGATTGAGTAGAATATATTCTGTCGATAATTCATGTGGGGAGACCTGCATGGTGGACAGGTGTTCCATCCTGCGTAGTATGTTATGCATGTCCGTCTAGAACCTGAACAGTACCGTGACTACACATACAACTTTTGTCCAGATGTGTACAGTACTAGACATCGTGGCATGTAAACAACTCTGATGTTTAAACAGGTTACTTATCCCATGTGGGATATACACAAATTTTGCCAAAACATGAACACTGCCTAGGATGATACTTCCTACTACATATGGGTAATACTCGCTATGTGTAGGTGTACGGCTGCGCAAGGCTGGTAGCCTAAGTATGGCTGGATTTGGTGGACATTCGGACATGGGTGCAGGTTGTGTGCTATACAGGGGATGTTGGGTATTGCATTATGCATGCATGGGTTCTGCATTTGGATGTCCCGGTTCCGCATATACCATCCTATGTGTATGTGCCGGTTACGTTCCTGTTCATGTGTATAGCACATTTTAATATTCATATGTTTGTGTGATTTTGGTATACAATATGGACTGTCAGGTTACTTTACGATTGTTGTATGTTTGCTCTTTGTGTTTCTTTCTGATTCACATTGGATTGGCACATTTTCCATTGGGCAATGTGGGGGTAGTTGTAGCATTACTACGTGACTTTGCAGTATAGCATATACCAGGGACAGTGCATGGGACAGAACTTCACTTCTTTGACAATAGTATAGGTTATTTGTTTAGTATTTAAGCTGCTTACACCATTTCATTTAGGATGTAGGTGTTTAAAATACGACATCACTGACTTATGCATGTATCACTAATATGTTAGGGAATATATTTTGTCATAATATCTCAGGCCAATTATCATTTGTTTTGTTATTGTCAGCAGGACAACTCTGGCCACAGACAGACTGTCTGTCGCACAGAGGTGCGGGTGATAACCCTCACTTCGCACACTGCTCCGTCATACACCTCCAGTTTGGTCTATTGTGCATCCGACACAGTCTCGCTTTTAAGGATTATTACAGTTTGCATACACCCACACACATATTACAGACACTTCCATCCATCCCTTGTTTGGTTGCTGTCTCATGGCATGGTCAAGGGAACACATTGCATAAAGTACATATGTCAGGTAACTGTATGGTTATGAGGACTACTGTGGCATTTTCAAATTTAAACATGGCTGCACAACATGCACATAGGTACACACGCAAGACTTATCTTTCATGACATGTAATGTCCACCGGGTAATTCCGTTGTACCTTCACACATGTGGACAAGAACAGCTTGGACCGCATATGTCCAGAGTTTGCTGACATGCTATGGACATTGTTAGTGTTGCCACCTTTTCATGCAGCCGGGATGGCATATCTTCTGGAAAGTACTCAGATTGAATGACAGAACACATATCCACAGACTGTACTACGGATGCTGCTGTCATTTTATGCATACATGTTGGCTTACTTTTGCGGCGGTTTATATGCCCCGTCTGTTTAATTTCCTTGTTTATATTTGTTGTTATATGTCATGTCCAGTACGGACATTTGTCGTATGTGATTATGATGCGATGTAGGACAAATTATATTATACGGTCGCAGGGTACTTTACACTTGTGATGTTTTGCTATGGCCACAACTGCCCAGCTGTGTACTATCACTACCAATGTGGGACTGCTGGTGACCCTACCCATGGTGCTGGAAGTGTGTATTGGCGGTGCGCTGACATGATGTGCTTCACTTCCACTGGGAATAACTACTTACAGTGAAGTACATTATGGACACACGATTTTAAATATCATTTGTTCCAAGGATGGAAACTCCATATTGTGTTGCGTACATTTCTGTTTGATTCTCAATTTTGTGTGGCCAAGAACTGTCTTGCATGCTTTGCATATGTTTCATTATCCATGGACACTGATAGGTGTGATTACTATTGCAGGCAGACTATAATATTCAGCAGTTTAGGTTGCTCATCGACAGCCAGCATTGACATGCCTCCGAGTGCAACTTAGAAACACGCCATGCACTCCGCGACGTTTCCTATGCACATGGATGTGGCAGCAGAACACCTTCATTAATATGCATATGGCACTACTACACCATATATACGCCGCACGGCCGGCGCAAACCTTACACCAGCCTTGCGCCGAGCTTCAAGAATCCTGGGGTCCATGTAGGCTCTACACAAACCCTACATGGAGTTGCTTGAATCCTGGGGATAGTTATGCAATAATCAAATTAATTTTATAATTCCATAAAAATTGAAACAAACAAACTTTCTTGAAAAAATTCTAACTCCTCAATTTTGGATAACAAGGCAAAACTGAATAACATTTCAAAACAAGAACTTATGATCACCCTTGTAATATTTTAATAAAAAAATAAAAGAATGCTTTATATAAACATACCTTAGTTTGTGGCTCTTTTCAAAAATTCTATTTTGAAATTTTGCAAAAAGTTGTTCAAAGTCCACATGTTGGTGATTGGAAGTCGCTTATTGCACCTATACTGCAATTGAAGGCTGAACAATTATAACTGTGCTAATAATTTTACTTATTACAAAATAAGTCTGGAAAGGTTTTTTCATAGTAGTTTTAATTAATAATTTTACTGCATGCTGGCAGCTTGGGTGAATTAAGGGTTATTAGAAAAGTCTTTTAGGGTTATTTTTTGTATGGATACTATAAATGTTTGAATTTGTCCATGAATTAATTCACCTATTATGTAATTAACAAATGAAAACAATTTGTAGTGTGTATAAACAGGTGGTTATTATTTATGTCCACTATTCTGATGAAGCCTCCTTTGGAGGGACAAACGTGTTCAATACATTTTTGTTTTAAATCCATGGTGTGAACTTCCTTATGGTGATATTATAGTTTTCTGTTACTAGTGTGTTGCAATAAAGACTCACCTTATTGTGAATTTACATCAGTTTCATATGTTCATATGTAAATACTAGACTATCAGTTTGTGGACAATTATAAATCTAGTTAGCAGCCAGAAGATAGAATCAAACCTTGTACCTTTGAGGTAAAGACCTTAACCATTATGGCAATATCAGCATGCTATACGTAGCCTCAACCTGACTGTTGGAAAGGCTAACATACCACAGATGTCCACACATATACTTATCCAGACGCATGTGGGCAGTTTAATAGGCTACAGTGGCTAGAGACGTGACATCCATACCAGGTCACATCACAGGTATGTTGAAATGGTGCAGGGGTTGTACACAGCGGTCCGGCCGACGCTAAGGTTAGAGGCCACCTGATAGTATGAGGCCTCACTGTGTAGCAGTCATACCCTGTCACATTACAGGAACATGCACACACTCTTGGGGTCAACATCACTGTAACTCACACCCCATAGTGTTGAGGTGAGGACCCCTGCCTATGTGGTCATCAACCTCACAGTATTGTGCACCCACGCGACGTGATACAGAGAAAGAACATGTACAGGTAGCCATGTGTGTTTGCTTGTGTGACCATATATGCCACATATGGTGGGGAATACATCCCAATTGTTACACACCCCTGTACACTGCATCACCATGAGGGGTTAGGGATCCTGTGTGTTCTGTATGGTAGCATACACCCTCACTCCATGCAACAGACAGCCATACATACATACATACACACACACACACACACACACACACACACACTATGGAGACCACAAATGTCATACACATATGGATAGCTGATGTGTGCGATACACACACCATACCTGCCTAAGTCATGCTGTCCACACTGCAGTATGTACAGATCTCTACAACCGTGTACAGGGGTGTAACAATTGGGATGTATTCCCCACCATATGTGGCATATATGGTCACACAAGCAAACACACATGGCAGCACTGTGAATGATACACCTGCTATATGATGATACGTCTGACAGACATGCAGCAGTATTGGCCGCATTATGTGTACCAATGCTATGTCCGGCAATTGTGCTGCTATATGCACATGGGAGGATGTAAGTGTTACAGGTGTCAAGTGACGTACAGTCGGTAACACCCTGACCACTGTGTAGATTTTATGTCTTCACCGCCAAGTAACAGTAACATAGCGCACTGTTTGCATATGTAATGGTAGGATGGCGGTGACACACCTGTGAGCCATCCCCGGCAAACATCCATCTACTCAGGTGGATCACCACTTTATGTACACACATCCATCCATATCTGATGTACATTCTACTGTACTGTCAGTATGTCACCATATACAGGTGAAAATGATGGGGCTGCATTGCAACCGCATGTTGTAGTTAGGCACAGATGAGTTACTTACATCAGCTACTGCACATGCATGGTAGCTGCATGCACACTGCAGATTGTACATGTGTGTTGGTCCTACATGCCTGTCGCGTAGCCATGTTTGTATTCATTGCAATTGGTGGACATGTGTGTTGACATACATAACACATGGACTGTTGTATGATATGATGGGTGTCATGGGTAACTAGTACAGAGTGAATGTGTCCTTGGTCAACATTGCTACCTCATGTACTGTTAGCATTCAACAGCCATGGATCCACCTTCCAGTTGCGTGCGTATGATTGCTGTAGCCACTTGTCCACACAGAGGACAGCAAAAGCTATGCTATGTACATATGTGTTGTGTGTGTGTGGTCCATGCACATATCCACTGCAATTACATGTATGACATATCCAAACATGTGTGTTCATTGGTGTACAGCGACAGTCATCTGTCACAGCTGTGTAAGACCCAGGGCCCCTGGTATGTGTAGAGCTGACCTGGTTATGTACAGTGGTATCATTGCAATGCATAACACATGATGGAACCCTGTCGATACATGTGTAGTTTGCACAGTTGCTGTAGACCTATGTACAGTCCACTGGTCATGAGTCACATGATGTTGTGGTAATGTATGGCTGCGTATTGCTGGTCCAATTATATGATGATGTCTGAGGGCTAAATTGTAGACTGCGGTGTGTATCTCTGTGACCTGTACCTGAGACATCTGTGATGGCTCCTGAGTGTGTACTGGTCAATACATGTGAGGGCTTTCATGTACGTGGGGACAGTAATACCATACTGTGCCCTTCCGTGTTTAGTATCTGTGTGCATGTAAGATGGCCCTTTGCAACTGCTGTGTGAGCATGCCCAGTATGCCGTTGTGTAGATGGACACACAGTACATTCCAAACTGCGCCCTTATGTGTTTAGAATACGTGTGCATGCAAGACGGCCCTTTGCAACTGCTAAGTGTGTGAGCATGCCCAGTATGCCATTGTGTAGATGAACACAGAGTACATTCCAAACTGTGCCCTTCCGTGTTTAAAAACTGTGTGCATGCAAGATGGCCCTTTGCAACTGCTAAGTGTGTGAGCATGCCCAGTACAACGTTGTGTAGATGGACTCACAGAACATTCCAAACGGACGTGTGTTACTAAGCGTGTGGGCATGGTGTGCCTCTGTGTATGGGCAGGGCCATTGACATCCTGTATAGCGATGGTAGTCACCCAGGCAACAGATGTCCATTTTCGACGTCACAATGGATGCCTACATTGAACACACTGGTTGACTGTCTTGAAGGGTGTACTGTCTGTGGCGCATCCCGTATCTATGTAGTGTTGTTGTAGTGCTCGGTAGATATTTAGTTTCCCCGATCACACCACTGCCATGTGTTTGTCTAGGTCTACCTTGGGACAGTAATATGCTTTCAGACTGCTCACTCTCTATACATTCCCTATCGGTGTCCTTGCCTTTGCGAATGATGTCACCCACCTAGAAGTATGCCTCTGGGAGTGCTGAGTTCAGTAATCTCGGTAGCATTCTGTAAATGTGTAATGCTGTAGTGTGATAAGGTAGTTAGGTGTATGTTCGACTCCCAGCCCTGCCAAGTGTGTGTGTGTGTTTCCAGCTGCCTGGGGACACAGTAATGCTTTTAGATGCCTCACGCCACATACATTCCCTATCAGCGTCTTTGCCTTTGCAGATGATGTCACCCACCTAGAAGTATGCCTCTGGGAGTGCTGTGTTTAGTAAACTTGGTAGCGCATTTTGTAAATGCGTAATGCTGTAGTGTGATAAGGTAGTTAGGTGCATGTTCAACTCCTAACCCTGCCAAGTGTGTGCCTCTGTGTGTGTGTGTGTGTTTCCAGCAGCCTGGGGACACAGTAATGCTTTTAGACACCTCACACCATATACATTCCCTATCGGTGTCTTTGCCTTTGCGGATGATGTCACCCACCTAGAAGTATGCCTCTGGGAGTGCTGTGTTCAGTAATGTCGGTAGTGCATTCTGTAAAAGTGTAATGCTGTAGTGTGATAAGGTAGGTAGGTGTATGTTCGACTCCCAGCCCGGCAAAGTGTGTGCCTCTGTGTGTGTGTGTGTGTGTGTGTGTGTGTGTGTGTGTGTGTGTGTGTGTGTGTGTGTGTGTGTGTGTGTGTGTTTCCAGCTGCCTGGGGACACAGTAATGCTTTTAGACACCTCACACCACATACATTCCCTATCGGCGTCTTTGCCTTTGCGGATGATGTCACCCACCTAGAAGTATGCCTCTGAGAGTGCTGTGTTCAGTAATGTCGGCAGCGCATTCTGTAAATGCATAATGCTGTAGTGTGATAATGTAGTTAGGTGTATGCTCAACTCCCAGCCCTGCCAAGTGTGTGCCTCTGTGTGTGTGTGTACGTGTTTCCAGCTGCCTGGGGACACAGTAATGCTTTTAGATGCCTCACACCGCATACATTCCCTATCGGCGTCTTTGCCTTTGCGGATGATGTCACCCACCTAGAAGTATGCCTCTGGGAGTGCTGTGTTCAGTAATCTCGGTAGTGCATTCTGTACATGCGTAATTCTGCAGTGTGATAAGGTAGTTAGGTCTGTGTTCTAATCCCAATCCTGCCAAGTGTGTGTGTGTGTGTGTGTGTGTGTGTGTGTGTGTGTGTGTGTGTGTGTGTGTGTGTGTGTATGTGGGTGTTCCCCGCTGCATGACAACAGTACATTGCTTTTACACGATTCACTCTCCATAGAATCTGTATGGCGTCTTTACCTTTGATGCTGATGTCAGCAAGCTAGACGTATGCCTGTGTGAATGCTGTGATCTAGTAATCACGGTAGCTCATTCTGTGAATACGTAATGGTGTAGTGTGATAAGATAGTTAGGTCTGTGTTCTAATCCCAACCCTGCCAAGTGTGTGTGTGTGTGTGTATGTGTGTGTGTGTGTGTGTGTGTGTGTGTGTGTGTGTGTGTATATATATATATATATATATATATATATATATATATAATATAGATAGATTTAGATATGTATGTGGATATTAGCACTATTGAATGTGCTGCATTATCTGTACGTGATCACCTTGGATGTATCTAAATCTGCTATGGCTCTGTGATAGTGCACATACTGTGTGCTGTAGTGATCCTGGGTTATAGTTGTGTAGTGACCAGTTATTTTGTCACTGGGTATTACAAGGGACATTAAAACGGTCGTATGCACATCTCAGCAGCAGTCAGCAGTGGTTATTACTTTGGAGGATGAATATGGCTCATATAACTATGTATTAAATGACAATACTATGCAAATCAGTTTAACATTACTGACTCCCGTTTATCCACAGGTTGTGATACAGATCCCAAGAATGTATGTGTATACAATGCCAGGTGCAGGACTGGAATATTGTTGAATGCATGGAGGGGTGTCCATGGCCAGAAATGGTAATCTGCACAGCCTGGCAGGTACGGTCTGTGACTGTCCCACAACCTCCTGTATATGGCTGACACATGCTGAAACTGTGCACATGCAGAGACACACACACATAAAACAAACAGCTAGGGCTAACACATACACACACACACATTACATCAACATTGGGCCATGCAAAAACTGTTGTCCCTCACACACACACATACATACATGTTGATTGGATGTTTCAATGACAGGCTCTGGAAAAGAAACAACATACCCTGTGCATATGATGACACCTGTGCCACCTCCTGTAATGTGCAACATTGATGCAGGAACAGACTAACATGGTGCTGATGTACAGGGTGGCTTTATAGCACTGTATTAATGTTAAAATGTTAAGACAAAGTGTGATATCCTTCTAGGTGTATGTAAACAGACATGATGCATTACAGCTATGATCATCAATGTAATATAGTTTACAGCACTGTTAATTCTGAAGATTTATTATCCATCCATGTGCCATTTGACTGACATGTGTAGTATTGGCAGCATGTGTTTCAGAGTGTGCAGTACATGTGTGATGTGTGTAGTACAGATTTATATGTATTTATTTGTGAATATGGTGAAGGTGCACTGTCTGCATGTACATGTATAGTGGACACATTGGAATGGTGACATGCCCTGTATTACACACTGTTAACACTTCATAGTTTCTATTGGTAGCCAGTATGCATTATAATACACATATTGTTGTACTTGTCTACACATATGTGTATGATATGGTTTTACACTGTGCTGTGGGTGATACTGTTACTATCTGTAATTGTTTTGCATTATGGTAGTAGACATGACCTCAACAGTCTGAATAACCCATTGTTATATGATATCTTCACAATGACCCACACATGTAGGACACACAGTAGCATGTGGATCCTTCATGTACTATACTATACCAGTAAGCACTGGTATTGACCGCCACACATTGCTGGGACCATTAATGTTTGACATATAGCCATGTTAGTTACAAGCAAAGACAATAGGGATATTCCTGTCCACATCTGAAAATCCATACTGTGGCCTACAATGCATTCTGCACATGACACAGTTATTCTACACAAGGGTATCATACAGACAGATGCGTGTTATCCGGCCCATGCTGTAAACCTATAAGGCTAAAATGAGTTAGTCATCCACATTTACTACACATACTATACCAATAGTTACACATAGGTATTAGACCCCAATATGTATGATGGGTAACAATGTGTACATATAGACAAGTGCCATGTCATTTGTCCTTTGATATTTGCATTTACAATGGTATTTTGAAGTACATCACTATAGCACATAAGCAATGAGAGGTCTGCATGCATATCCACCAAGGTGGTTGTACAACTATGATGAATGTCCATTATTGACAGACTTTGCTGTGTTTGAACTGTTCTGTAGTAAAACACATACATGAACAGTCACTCACACTATCTATATAAACTGTCATGTGTGTGTGTGACACAGATGACCTACGCCACAATTCTGGTACATGTAGTTGACAAGTGCTTTAATGCTCCACCAGATGTGTCCAGGCACCAGAACTGTGACTTGAGCAGCACAAACACATGCTAGAGTACATTTTCTGTTTGTGCGTGTGCCTCATTATGGCATTCATGTTTGTGTGTGTGCATTTCTGATGTGTGTCATCAGCCACAGTTGAACTGCACATCCAGCATCCCGCACTAGGTGACCATGAGGGTTGTCCCCATTGCCAAATGTTTTGTACAGCTGCGTCAGATGCCACATATGGGAAGCATTGTAGCTTCCCGGGCAGCCATCACACACATTCAGTATTATGGGCTGGCCATCACACACAAACCGCTACTTGATGGAGGGGAAGCCCTTGTGGTTGATGTAGGCCCTACCATGCTCACTGGCTGGTGCTTTGATGCATATGTGTGTGCAGTGTATTGCACCCAGTACTCAGGGTATTCCACTATTGTGTGGAAAAGACACATATTGCTGCCCAATACCTCATGGGGATTGGGGATATATACATGATCACTGACATGTGCTGACATGGCATTCATGAAATGGTGCAGTACCCTGGATGCTGATGTTTGTGAAATCCACATCATATCACCAGTTGATCTCTGGAAGGTACCTGTTGCTAGTATCCTTAGGGCAACACATACCTTGGTTTCCACTGGGATGGGTTTCCCTCTGTTGGTTCCATGTGTGAGACATGGCCTGCACGGTTCAACAATCTTCTGCAGGAGGTTTCTGTCCACTCTATAGTGCTCCACTATCTCCAGCTCATGTAACCCCTGGTAAGTTACCCTATGCCTGCACACTCTTCTCTGTCTACTCACTGTGTGTTGCTGAGCAGCATTCACATTGGCACAACCCTCAGCATGTTGCATATGTTGACGTATAATAGCAATAGCAGCCCCTAACATTATGTTGTCTCAGTTAAGCTTTTCCAGTTTTCATTTCTCTTAGTATACTACAGTGTTGCAGTGTGTCTGAGAAAAACATGGTGGAATGTTATTTGTAGAGTTGCAAGTGCTGTGCTGTGCTGGCCTACTGTACTGGCTGTGTAATATGCTTATTCTGATTGTTTTCACCTGCTAGCTGTGGTAGTTCTCCTTGGTTAACACTGCTATTTGTTTACCTTCCTTTTCACTGTCTGTTTCCACAGTGAGCAGCGCCGCGCATAGGAGCACAGAAAAGTGCACATCCACTTCCAGGCATGCACACAGGCTTATACATGCTTACAAACACTTACACTGGCTTACACGACATTACATGGGCTTCAACAATCTTACACTAGCTCACTCATTCTTCAACGCATGTACACGGGCTATCACACGTGCACACATGCTTACTCGGGCTTACAGGCACGCACAGGTGCAAACACACTGTAAGCAGGTTTGCAAGAAACTTCAGTGATATCCATGGTGTAAACTGTCAGTTTCCTGACTTTACCTCGGATAAATCATAACACGCCTCTTCCACTGATGAGTAACTGACAGCAAACATGTGACACACTGCTCCAATAAGATTACAGTGTTTTATACATACACACTCATAATGTCACCTATCTTCTACTCTGATATTCCCCTTAACCTACTCTTACAGTGTAGAGGCTTGGCCCATATGGCATGACAAATTGTAATTCACTATCCTCAGCCTCAATTACATAGGATTGCCTACTAATGCATGGTTACATCTCTGAAAGAGCGCTTCCACACATAGCAACCAGTACTCAGTAGCCATGTTGTCTTCAGCTTGCCATTCACCTGCATGCCGAACTAACTTTTAACTAAAATTACAATTTGTATGTATATTTTAAATATTTTTCTTGTTTTGAAAGCGCAGCGAGTTTTCGCGCTGCTGCGCTACACTTAAACACCGGAGATTGGGGGAGGACAAATAGAGTTTTATTAATTTCCAATGGTAAAAAATGCCACTGGCCTTATATTTGGCCATTTGCATGCTTCTTCAACTAAATTCATCCTTTATTTGCAGCTGACATTGCTCCGTTCAGCTACTTGCAGAACGTTACTCGGTTAACATCCGAGTACATTTCTGCACATAACTCTACTCTTGCACGGACAGCTTACTGTTTCATGTATCGCAAATTTTACATAATTTGCATAGCTTTCACCTACAAATGGGGTAATTTGCATATCCTAACATTGTCCGTGCAACGTTCATTTTAGGGGCTGTCTTACACGCCCCTACAGGATATTGCTGAATAGCTCGGCAGACATCTTGCCTTGCTCTACTCTTACTCTACTTGTACACGCTGGCCAAGGCTTCATGAATCCTGGCCTAAGCTTTGCTGTGTACTAATATGTCTATTTGTGGAGTATGCATGGCTGTAGGTATGTTTTGACCTGCTACTTCTGACATTTCTACAGAGCAGCTCCCACTTTCATCATTTGTAGAGGTGACAGCCCTATAGGAACTATATAAACAGCTGTGACATTTGACAAGTCAACACATACCTGCGGTCAATACTAAACTGACTACTTCAGCACTTTTCATACCTTTAGATTTTTCTTGTAGTATTATAGTCGATAATACTGTTTCCTATAACATGTATCTGTTTCTGATGCAAGATATATCATTTTATTACACCACTACACACAATATATGAAGAAATCACAGGCCAGATGCCATTACATTCCTTTTGCAGGACACACCCGCCCAGAGTGTTGTGTTCCTCACAAATGCCAACAGGTGCTAATCAGAACATATTATGCTATCATCTACTTTATGGGTTCGCCGGTATTTGCGCTTTCTGTCAGTGGCAGAACTCACATGCGAGTGTGGGAGACTGAACACCGCATAACACCCTGAGGGACACATTTATTTTGTTTCTATTAACCTTCCACTTTGACTATCACAGGGCATATGTATTCATTCACATTTACCGAGGTACATGCTTTTGACTTATACATGTTTTGTCATTTGTTATCACGTCTTTCTTCACACCTGTCCACCTAATATCACTAGTTCTGTACATTTATTTAGGACAGGGTTACCTTCATACCTCTCAGCTGTACACATTTTGGGTAAATGTCCCGAACTTAGACTTATAATTTTGTTCCTTTTTTCATAATATTGTGCCTTTCTGGTAAATTAGTGGCAAGTCATTAAGGACTGTGAAGTTAAAAAATAATGACAGACATTAGTATTTTATAATTAATAACTCTCAAAACATTCATACTAATGAATAATCCATTATTCTATCAACATTCTAACTTTGTAAGAGGAATATTTAAAATATTCCCTATTTGTACTTATTTTAAAATGCCTTTGTCCAGATGTCTTATTCTGAAAGGTTGAGAGGTATGGTTACCATCTTAGTCGTATGCATGTACATCCATGATAATCGCTTACAAGACACTGATATAAGTCCCTACGTCTTCCCCCAATGGTTTACACAATATCCAGTAGATGGGTTATTCATTTTTGGAAGATATAGGTGTGTGCTATACCCACCTATGAATATTAATCACTCCCATGGGGCAGACCTAATAAATCTGTGCCAATCAACACCTAGGCACCTAGGCCCATTATTGCATACCCATGATTCCCATACCTGACGCCCCTCCATAAGACATATTTAATGTGAGTGATAATAAAGTATGAAGACACTTCTAAGCACTATCCACTCTCCGCGTATCGGGACATATGTCATACATTCTGTCAACCCATGTGTTATTACACTTTCACAAGCTACTGTTGCATGTACAGCTATATTGTAGTTGTGGATTACACTTCTTTGCAGCAATCATTACAGGACGGTGCCTGTAAAGAATCACAGTTTTTGGGGTCCTGCAAAGGACACCTATATCCATGTTTAAAGAGTAGAACTTGCAGATCTGGCACACTGGTACTTTCCGGGCAATGGTTTGGAAAGCAGCAGTGTATTTACCTTTATTGCATGTCTGTATGTCTATCCATAATAGCTATGACGTAACCTATTTATGTACATGTGTTATATCTACAAGGACATATGTTTATATGTTTGTTATGTATATATCAATTAATGTTGTATGTGTGTGTGTATATATATATATATATATATATATATATATATATATATATATATATCGATAGATATATATATCTATATATATATATATATATATATATATATATATATATATATCTATATATGGGTCACCTTTAGATGCCCGACAACGCGTTCTGCCGACACGGAATCCGGACGAAAACACCGACAACGCAGACGACCGACAAGGTGAGAACCCGACGGACTCGGTAAATGCGATCGAGTGAGGGATTTAGTGTTAGGAGCGGACATGTAAGTGCGATAGTGAGGGACTGTGGGTTTAGGGTGGGTTAAGTGAGTTAGGGTTAGGGTGCAGGTAGGGTGTGTGTGCGATAGTGAGGGACTGTGGGGTTTAGGGGTGGGTTAAGGAGTTAGGGTTAGTGCAGGTAGGGAGGACTGTGGGTTTAGGGTGGGTTAAGTGAGTTAGGTTAGGTGCAAGTAGGGTGTGCGGTAGTGTCGGATCTTGGGGTTCTGGTGGGTAAGTGAGTTAGGGTTAGGGTGCAGGTAGGGTAAGTGTGCGGTAGTGTCGGACCTTAGGGTTAGGGTTTGGGTTAGGGATAGTGCATATGTTATGTAGTGTACTGTGTTGTTTACGTGTGTGTTGCTGTAATGGTTTTCGTGTTTACATTGTCGCGTTTTGTTGTCGGTCTTTTGGTGTCGGTTATTAGTGTGTCGGCGAAACGCGATTTCGAGGTTTTAAAGGTGATCCATATATATATATATGTCTGTACATTCTTTATTTCATATATTTATTTAGTTTAAGTCTGTGGATATATATCTATACACAAATATATATATATATATATATATATATATATATATATATATATATATATATATATCCATATATAGATATATAAATAACGTGTAGAAAACAGCATTCATTTCCTATGCTGTGAGCAGATTACACACATGCAGGCGCACTTGAATATCCTTATTGTGGGTTACATATGTTTACTAAGTCTTTGTGCTTACGTGGGCTTTATTAATTGTGACAGTACCAGTAAAATATCTGTAATCCGGTTAACGGACATATGTGAAACACATGTTCACCTTTACATATTTAAATGTCTTTACAGTACAGACACATTCATTACACTTTAAAATTATATGTGCTGTAGTCGTAGTTAAACCGGGACTGCATTCACGTTGGCCAGATGCTGTAACCACTATACTATTGGTGTTCTGACTCATTTATATGGATACCTATAGTACATAGCTACATTAACATACGCCTCACCGCTTCACTTACAACACAGGCATCCATTCTCCTGCTGGGAAAAATGTGGTACTACATATTACACATTCCCTATTCCCTACTGCTCTGGACCCAAGCTGCATATTTAATCAATTCAAGGATATTCAGAACTCCAAGGCTTATAGTCCTGGCACATACAAGTCTTTGATTGTCAGGGTGTTCATGTGGTGATCTGGGTTTAGGCTTGTCCGCCTGGTGAACGGAACTGCCCTGACCGTGTTCAAATGTCAGACAAAGCACATGGACAGAGTTTGTCCATTTTATACATTTTTACCTGTGTTTACAGAAACAGGTGTTTGGGCACCTGTCAGCAGCTTATTATGTTGGCAATACATAATATGGGTGGGGGTGGTTACAATACATAATTCACGATGAGTGGTGATTCCATTCACATTTGACTATTTCCTGTATTCATTCATATGAGAATTATTATTGTGGACATGAATTAACTACAGGTATGCAGTAGTACAGTAAACAAATGTGAAGGTTTGTTACTGTAAATATGTACGGACCTCTGTAATACTCAGGAACTACCCCATATCCTTCACAAAATTCATGCTAATGTACATACTATTATTCTGTCAACTTTTGAAGTTTGTGAGAGCAATATTTACATCTGTCCCTATTTGTCCACCCATCATTTTAGGCTTTGTCCAGATTTTGTTGCTGTAATAGGTTGAGAGGTGTGGTGTCAGTATGTGATTGAGTAGAATATATTCTGTCGATAATTCATGTGGGGAGACCTGCATGGTGGACAGGTGTTCCATCCTGCGTAGTATGTTATGCATGTCCGTCTAGAACCTGAACAGTACCGTGACTACACATACAACTTTTGTCCAGATGTGTACAGTACTAGACATCGTGGCATGTAAACAACTCTGATGTTTAAACAGGTTACTTATCCCATGTGGGATGTACACAAATTTTGCCAAAACATGAACACTGCCTAGGATGATACTTCCTACTACATATGGGTAATACTCGCTATGTGTAGGTGTACGGCTGCGCAAGGCTGGTAGCCTAAGTATGGCTGGATTTGGTGGACATTCGGACATGGGTGCAGGTTGTGTGCTATACAGGGGATGTTGGGTATTGCATTATGCATGCATGGGTTCTGCATTTGGATGTCCCGGTTCCGCATATACCATCCTATGTGTATGTGCCGGTTACGTTCCTGTTCATGTGTATAGCACATTTTAATATTCATATGTTTGTGTGATTTTGGTATACAATATGGACTGTCAGGTTACTTTACGATTGTTGTATGTTTGCTCTTTGTGTTTCTTTCTGATTCACATTGGATTGGCACATTTTCCATTGGGCAATGTGGGGGTAGTTGTAGCATTACTACGTGACTTTGCAGTATAGCATATACCAGGGACAGTGCACGGGACAGAACTTCACTTCTTTGACAATAGTATAGGTTATTTGTTTAGTATTTAAGCTGCTTACACCATTTCATTTAGGATGTAGGTGTTTAAAATACGACATCACTGACTTATGCATGTATCACTAATATGTTAGGGAATATATTTTGTCATAATATCTCAGGCCAATTATCATTTGTTTTGTTATTGTCAGCAGGACAACTCTGGCCACAGACAGACTGTCTGTCGCACAGAGGTGCGGGTGATAACCCTCACTTCGCACACTGCTCCGTCATACACCTCCAGTTTGGTCTATTGTGCATCCGACACAGTCTCGCTTTTAAGGATTATTACAGTTTGCATACACCCACACACATATTACAGACACTTCCATCCATCCCTTGTTTGGTTGCTGTCTCATGGCATGGTCAAGGGAACACATTGCATAAAGTACATATGTCAGGTAACTGTATGGTTATGAGGACTACTGTGGCATTTTCAAATTTAAACATGGCTGCACAACATGCACATAGGTACACACGCAAGACTTATCTTTCATGACATGTAATGTCCACCCGGGTAATTCCCGTTGTACCTTCACACATGTGGACAAGAACAGCTTGGACCGCATATGTCCAGAGTTTGCTGACATGCTATGGACATTGTTAGTGTTGCCACCTTTTCATGCAGCCGGGATGGCATATCTTCTGGAAAGTACTCAGATTGTATGACAGAACACATATCCACAGACTGTACTACGGATGCTGCTGTCATTTTATGCATACATGTTGGCTTACTTTTGCGGCGGTTTATATGCCCCGTCTGTTTAATTTCCTTGTTTATATTTGTTGTTATATGTCATGTCCAGTACGGACATTTGTCGTATGTGATTATGATGCGATGTAGGACAAATTATATTATACGGTCGCAGGGTACTTTACACTTGTGATGTTTTGCTATGGCCACAACTGCCCAGCTGTGTACTATCACTACCAATGTGGGACTGCTGGTGACCCTACCCATGGTGCTGGAAGTGTGTATTGGCGGTGCGCTGACATGATGTGCTTCACTTCCACTGGGAATAACTACTTACAGTGAAGTACATTATGGACACACGATTTTAAATATCATTTGTTCCAAGGATGGAAACTCCATATTGTGTTGCGTACATTTCTGTTTGATTCTCAATTTTGTGTGGCCAAGAACTGTCTTGCATGCTTTGCATACGTTTCATTATCCACGGACACTGATAGGTGTGATTACTATTGCAGGCAGACTATAATATTCAGCAGTTTAGGTTGCTCATCGACAGCCAGCATTGACATGCCTCCGAGTGCAACTTAGAAACACGCCATGCACTCACGCACGTTTCCTATGCACATGGATGTGGCAGCAGAACACCTTCATTAATATGCATATGGCACTACTACACCATATATACGCCGCACGGCCGGCGCAAACCTTACACCAGCCTTGCGCCGAGCTTCAAGAATCCTGGGGTCCATGTAGGCTCTACACAAACCCTACATGGAGTTGCTTGAATCCTGGGGATAGTTATGCAATAATCAAATTAATTTTATAATTCCATAAAAATTGAAACAAACAAACTTTCTTGAAAAAATTCTAACTCCTCAATTTTGGATAACAAGGCAAAACTGAATAACATTTCAAAACAAGAACTTATGATCACCCTTGTAATATTTTAATAAAAAAATAAAAGAATGCTTTATATAAACATACCTTAGTTTGTGGCTCTTTTCAAAAATTCTATTTTGAAATTTTGCAAAAAGTTGTTCAAAGTCCACATGTTGGTGATTGGAAGTCGCTTATTGCACCTATACTGCAATTGAAGGCTAGACAATTATAACTGTGCTAATAATTTTACTTATTACAAAATAAGTCTGGAAAGGTTTTTTCATAGTAGTTTTAATTAATAATTTTACTGCATGCTGGCAGCTTGGGTGAATTAAGGGTTATTAGAAAAGTCTTTTAGGGTTATTTTTTGTATGGATACTATAAATGTTTGAATTTGTCCATGAATTAATTCACCTATTATGTAATTAACAAATGAAAACAATTTGTAGTGTGTATAAACAGGTGGTTATTATTTATGTCCACTATTCTGATGAAGCCTCCTTTGGAGGGACAAACGTGTTCAATACATTTTTGTTTTAAATCCATGGTGTGAACTTCCTTATGGTGTTATTATAGTTTTCTGTTACTAGTGTGTTGCAATAAAGACTCACCTTATTGTGAATTTACATCAGTTTCATATGTTCATATGTAAATACTAGACTATCAGTTTGTGGACAATTATAAATCTAGTTAGCAGCCAGAAGATAGAATCAAACCTTGTACCTTTGAGGTAAAGACCTTAACCATTATGCCAACCCTTCCCCTAAAATAAAATGAATACTAGTCTATCAGTCTGCAGACAATTAAAAGCCTAGCCAATAATCAGAGGTCAGACTCACACCTGACACATCTGTTAGGTAAAGACATTGATCATTATGCCAACTCCGCATTGTATGAGAGAGGACTTATTTGCTCCCTAAAAGTTACTTATTTTTTGCATTTGTTTGTACTGTGAGCTAGATAATTATTACACAGGGACTGGTTTACATTCATCCTTCACTTGAGTCTTCATGCGCCCGTGTAAAGAGGACAATCATACCTGATTTGTAATCAACCACACACCTAGAAATCCAAAGGTTGGCTGTAGCAACCTAAGCATCTAAGAAAAAAGGTGTAGAGGATGAATTATCAACTGTGGAAGCACCTTATTGATGACATTGCTTGTGTGGCTTGCTGGCCACCAATTACTATTACATGGGTTCTTTCAGATGACCAGATAACTATTCATCAGATCACTTTACTATTAACTTCCAGCTCTTTGCATTTATTTCTAATACCTGTGTAAGGAACTATATTGGACTTTTGACAAAATTCAGATAAGCCAATAATCTCTCCTCTAGAGCAATTAAGACACCCTCAAAGCATATAAGTAATTTTAAAAGGCAATTTCTGGTCTTGACAAAACCATGATAATACAGTATATGTCTTGGAGTAACAAATAAGCAATAGCCTTCCAGTTTCATTCCATGAACAATCTACATTTAACATTACAGATGTCACTGGTTAGACTATGGTTCTGTAATTTCTTAGATCAGATGTGGATTCACGGCTGTGGACAGGAGCTACTATGGCCTATTGACACATTTTAGGGGTGAAACCAATGACTTTTTTGTTCAGTAGAATTCTGAGTTTTGCTACAGAAATTCCAAATATTTGATATGAAAGATTCTACCACTGACATAGAAAGTAGATATGCAGAAGGAGACCATAACATTGATATTATTCTTCAACAAAACAAGTTTTTGGAAAAAAATCAATGACTTCAAAAATAGAATGAGAAGGAATAACATCCAGATTTATGGAGTCCCTGACCATCTAGAAGGAGACAACGTGGCCAACCTTTTATCCTCTTGGATTCCTAAAATATTAAACCTTACAAAATCCCTGTCATATGGCATAGAGAGGGTTAATAGATCTTTGTCTGTCGTTACCTCAAGCAAAAAACTTTCAAATCCAAGATCTATAATAGTCACATTTATTTCTAGCCAAGACAAGGATTTAATTTTGAAAACAGCCTGGTCTGCATCACCCATAAAGCTTGCTGATTGTCTAATTAGATTTGACAATGCATATTCCTCTCTGGTGGTTTCAAAAAGGAAAGTTTGTATTCCTTTGATAAAAATCACTGAAGAAAGCTGTAATAAAAACTCACTTAATCTGCCATGCAAAACTAAGATTATTCTTGCCTGATGGGAAAACCCAATTGATTCCCAAGAAAACGCAGTTTTCTTCATCGAGAAAAATAATTTACTTCATTCCACTGATGATATGCACTTGAGTGCATCATTAAAATGGCAGGCTACAAGGAAAGCTTGGACAGTTAAAGAGAACAAAAAAAAATCTCAGAGACAAATAAATCCATTTTTAGTAGTTAATATTTGTAAAGTAGTCTGTTTTTGAAACACCTTTTAAATGAAACTGACCTAAAGGTAATGCTTTTCTATTATCTTTATAATAATTTTAGCTTACAAGTATTAGCTTCTCTGTTCCTTTAATACTGATGTTTTTTTTCAATATAGGGAGTAAAAAATATAGCAATAAGTTATTTTAAATATACAATTATGAATTTAAATGGAAATACTAAAGTTAAACATTTTTAATTTCATTTATTTTCTTTTCCTTTATGTCCTCTCACCCTTCCCTTTTCAATAATAATTTAATAACTGAGTGACTTAAATAGTATAGTCCTGGTCTGGGGGTTGGTTTGACTGTTGGTAAATGTATATATGAAGATGGGAATGTAAAATATCTACTTTTTTATTTAACACAAGTTTTTCTGTAGTGCTACTGATGGTGGGGGATATGGTTAAAATGTGTACGGGCAGGATTCACGAAGGCTTGCACGGAGTCTAAGAGTAGTGTAAGACTCCATGCAGCCTTCGCGATCCAGGAACAGCCCAAAGTCCGTGTAAGAGACAAGCTAAAACATCTCTTACACGGAGTGGGCATGGATAAGCTAGTCACCTCACTTGCAGCCGAATAGCATGCAAATGAGGATGATTAGTGATCCAGGAAGCCCAGAGCAGCCCGTGTAAGAGCCGTTTTAGCTGCAGAAATGTACTCAGTTGACAACTGAGTACGTTTCTGCAAAAACCGTAATGGAGCCATGTCAGCCCCAAATAAAGGGTGCATATGTGTCAGGCAGCATGCCAATGGCCAAATATGTGGCCATTGGCAAGGTAACCTGATGCAAATATATTAAAAATATAATTTTTTTTACCCAGCACAGCCCCGCGCAAACGGGCTGCGCTGTATAAAACATAAAAACGAAGGTTATAAACCCAGAAATGTGGGTTTTATGCAATACATGGAATGTCAATGCAGGGACCAGCAGACCAAAACCAACATGGCCACAGTGTAGTGGTTTCTAAGGGGGGAAGCTGAGTCTAAGAGATGTAATTAAGCATTAGTAGGCATTCTGATGCAAATGAGTGTTAGGATACTGAATTCCACTGTCACATAGCAAATGAGCACAGTCTGAGTAGTGTAAGAGTTACAGAAGGGGGAGGAACAGAGTAGGAGATAGGTGACATCACAGGGGGGAATGGTAGAAAGAAATGCAGTTCATTGGAGGTCAGAGTTACATGACAGATGTCAGACAGATATCATGGAAAGAGGTGTGCCACTAGATAAGCATGAGAAAGTCAAGAAATGGAAGGTGTACACTGTTGCCTACACCAAAGTTTCTTGCTGGGTGTGCATGCGCACGTGTGCACGCCATGAAGCACGAGTAAGGCAGTGTGCACACGTGTAAGGCAGACTGAGCATGTGGGAGCGTGTTGGGAGATGTTTAACACTGTTTGCGTGGGTGTGCACGCATTTTAATCTGAATAAGCAGATTCTGAACCGTGTAAGCATGTGTGCGCGTGTGTGAGCCACTGTGAGCGTGTTTCTGCTGGTTTGCACACGGCTCCTCCCTGAGGAAACAGAAAGGAAAAAGGAAGCAACAGATTTAGTAGGAAGCTAGCAGGGAATATTGCTGGAGCTAGCAGGTGAAAACAATTAGAAGCAGGCAATTACACAGGCAGAATAGTAGCCCAGCCCAGCACTTAAAACTCTGCAAACAGCAGTGCGGGATGTTTCTCTCAAGAGACACTGCAAGACAGGAGTAAGTTATTAGAAGTGAAAACTGAAAAAGTTGAACTCAGAGCAGAAATGTTAGGGGCTGCCATAGCTGTCATAATGAGACATAGGCGACTTGCTGAGGGTGGTGACAATGCAGATGGTGCCAGACAACCCACAGTGAGGAGACGGAAAAGAGTGTACAGGCCCAGGGTCACCTACCACGGGTTACATGAGCTGGAGATAGTAGAGTGCTATAGAGTGGACAGAGACCTCCTGCAGCAAATAGTGGAGCTGTGCAGGCCACACCTCACACACAGAACCAACAGAGGGGAACCCATCCCAGTGGAAACCAAGGTATGTGTTGGCCTAAGAATACTAGCAACAGGTACCTTCCAGAGACCGACTGGTGATATGATGGGGATATCACAGGCATCAGCCTCCAGGGTACTGCACCAGTTCCTGGATGCCATGTCAGCACATGTCGGTGATCATGTATATTTCCCCAATGCCCGTGAGGTATTGGCCAGCAATATGCGTCTCTTCCAGCAAATAGCGGAATACCCTGAGGTAGTGGGTGCAATAGACTGCACGCACATACGCATCAAAGCACCAGCCGGTGAGTGAGGTAGGGCATACATCAACCGCAAGGGCTTCCCCTCCATCAACTGCCAGGTCATGTGTGATGCCCAGGGCATAATAATGAATGTGTGTGCTGGCTGTCCTGGGTGCTACCATGATTCCCACATCTGGCATTTGATGCAGCTGTACCAGACATTTGCCAATGGGGACATCCCACATGGACACCTAGTGGGGGATGCTGGTTATGCACTGGAGCCGTGGCTGATGACACCCATCAGAAACGCACACACACCTGAACAGGAACGCCATAATGAGGCACACACACAAACACGTAATGTAATAGAGCGTGTGTTTGGGCTGCTCAAGTCACGGTTCCGGTGTCTGGACACATCTGGTGGAGCCTTGCAGTACACACCAACTACATGTACCCAAGTTGTCATGGTATGTGCTATGCTACATAATATGATCTTGCGAAAACAGCTGCAGCAGGACCAGCATAGGGTTGGGCCAAACACCCCCCCCCCCACCATTGCCAAGGCCATCACAGGCAGAGTGTGACTCTGAGGAGGAACAACGTGAGCCTGCCCCAGTAGGCAGAAGGAGGCGTGCCCAGTATGCCCTGGCCTTGGCAAAGAGGCAACGCATAGCACATACACTGGCTCAGTAGGAACCCTGGGAATGATACCCCCTCTGACTCACTCAAATAATAACATGGATGCCTACAATGACATGACCTGCTCACAAACATGTACAGGGAAGTGTAATATGCGCATCTGACAGAGGCAGCCCTGCAGCACCACCTGAGGCATGAATGCCATGTGTTAAGTAATGTAACACCATGTACTATATGCACACCTGAGGACCCTGACTAACATCCTACCCTCACCAAGCATCATGCCACAATATGACAATGAGATGATCAAGTGCAATAATTGACTGAAGTATCGCAGTTAGTCAAAGGGGATCCAATGTGTGCCAGTCTGGGATGACATGCTGAGCATGACATGATGCTCCACCTGCTAGGACTGGCGTGCACCTATCAGTGCAGGCTGTATGGATACTGGCAAAGGCTGTTGTTACCCACAGTGTGCCCTGAATAGGTAAGGCTCAAAACACAAACCTATCTCCATAGGTATCGAAGGGATAAGAATAAGATAAGGGATAAGTCAAAACAGCAAGATGCATGCAGTCTAAACTCACCCAGTATGGAGAATGTTGATATCTGTGCTGTAACAGAAAACTGAGTCAAGGCTCACAACAGCAGCCTAACACTACCAGGTTACACCTCATACTGTGCTGTACAGCTTCAAAACATGGAACAAGCTACAAAAGGAGGGTGACTAGCAAGAATTGTCAAGGATAACCACACCCCCATGTTGGTACCACAACAAGAAGCAGCATGGACTAGCCATGGTCAAGTAACAGTGGCTAAAACTGCCCCCCAGTTTATAGCCTGCTACGGACTACTGTCCCAACACCAGGAACTGCACCTGGCCTATGCTGGAATACATGAATATATCAAGTCCTCCAAACCACATTATATTGGGTGACTGAAAATACCCAGACATAGACTGGGAGCATTATACTAGCTCCAACAGTGTAGGACAAAAGTTCATAGAATCCATAAACCAAAAGGCCCAGGAACAACGTACCACTCCCACAAGAGGGGTAAGCATACTGGATGTGATAATCAGCAACATGGGTACTGCATGGCAAGACGAGAAGTGTATTGCTCACTGGTAAAACCAGACCATAGAGTAATCACACTGGATATACAAATCCTTACCACAGTCCCTGGCCAGAAAACCACAGTGGAAAACATGTGTAAAGCAATATTTGCACTCCTCCAAACTGATGTGGAATCCATTAAAGGTCCTGTGCAGGTGCAAAATATGGGCCACACCTCAGAACCTGTAATACAGCCATTCCATGAACACTGCCAGGAATGCTTGGATTATGCAATCCTAAATTAAAACAAGACACAATGCCATACATGCAGGCATTTGGCATGGTGGACACCAGCCATAACCAAACCATGCAAGAGAATGAGGAAGCTACTACATGATAGAGCAAACATAAACAATGAAGTAATCACTGATCAGTAGTATGGCAATAAAATATGTCCACACATACAATCCACTAAGGCCAGCCACAACAAGTTGAATCTGTAAATCCTGAGGCAATGTTACACCTGCCCCAAGTACACAGACAACCCCCAACTCCACCCAAGAAATACAAATATATGTGAGAGATGCAACCATCTATCCAAACTGGAGGCTGAGCTCCCTCAACTCAGTACTCCCAAAACTAGTCAGGAGGAGAAGGTAACCACACACACCACAAACACAGTCCCACATAGACCTATCACAACTGCAAACCAAACACATAAACACAGAAAAACATTCCCGGAGGCACAAATTACAAACACAGCACACCAACATAGGCCTCTAAAGCAGACACCCAATCAAACAACCTCCAAACATAACACATGCAACACATAGTACACAAAGCTGGTGTGCCAAACAGTCACAGGCCAGAAGGAGAAACAACATGCCTGATACAGTTGTATTAGGTGACTCCATAGTCAGACACACTGCTGTCCCACACACCAGACTGAACAAGGGAAAGGGTACAGTAAGCTGCCTGTAGGCTGCCACAATTTGCCACATAACAGAAGTATGCAGGTCACTCCAAAGCAAGTAGAAATATGATGCAGTCATAGTCCATGCTGGTGTGAATGACCTGAGATGTACCTCCCTAGACTACATGAAAAGAGACATAGATGAGCTCTCTGATTATGTAGTCCAGGCCGGTATGACACTCACCATTTGCAGCATCCTACCCTTACCAAGAATAATGCCACAGTACAAACACGGAATGATCAGTCATAGCAAGTGGCACACTTACTGGTGTCATTCCAAGGGGATCCAATGTCTGTCTGCTTGGGATGTCATGCATGACAAGCCACGCAGCTGTTCTTGGGATGGCTTGCACCTGTTACCCCTGGGTGTCTGGATATTGGATAAGGCCTTTGCCACCTCTATTGAGCCTTTTGTAGGCAAGGCTGAAAAGACTAACCCACCACCCTAGAAAACATAAGTGAAAAGAAACATAAGGGTAATGCTGACCAATGCCAGATGTGTAAACCCCAGTATGCATGCTCCCAAGGCCATCCCCAGTATGGAGAACATTGATGTATGTGCAGTGACAGAAACCTGCTGCAATCCTCCTGACAGCACACCAGCACTACCAGGTTATACCACATATCATGTGTCATGACCCCAAAACCTGGAACAAAACATAAAAGGAGGGTGAGTATCCATATTCAGCACAGACACCCATACGTCCAGGTAACTGACAATGCACAAGGCATTGGAGTCCACCCATGTGCAACTAACTGTAGGCAAGACTGCTGTACAGTCTGTAGCATACTACAGACCACACTCTCACACACAGGAATCCCACCCAGCCATCCTGAAGACACTGGACAGCATGAATGTCCCACCAAATACCAAACAAGGTACAACAAATTACCACATAGGTGGTAAACCATTATATATGGAAGGAGTAATCAGGGACCTAGGGACACAAGTGGACAGTAACCTGTTATGTGACACTGCCATTGCCAATGTGGCTAGGAAGACTGTCTATATTTGACACCGTAACAGGAAAGGATTCACATCTACGTCAACAGAGGTCTTTGTGCTCCTATACTGTTCTCTTATCACACCCATAATCTAGTACAATGCCTCATATGGGATGTACATTACCTGACACCTGCAGCAGTTAGAAAGACCTCAAAGGTACCTTACCAAGAGGATAAAGGGTCTCAAATACATGTCATATGCTGCCTGGCTGTAGACACCCCAGCTGAATGCAGTCACATACTGCCTACACAGAGGCATTGCATGCCTGTTGTAGAAGGCCATGCCCAACACAGGAGTAATGGACATGCTCCACTCCAGAAAACTCAAAGCCATCGAAGCTGTGAGAGTGAGAGATGTCAACCTCAACAAATAATGAAATAGGATGTGCTGGGGGGACAGCTACATAATCCAGAGGCTCCCCACACCCTGGACCAGAATCCCACTCCATGTTAGGCAGAGCCCCTCACTGACACTCTTCAACAGGAATCTTGCCAAGTGGATGGATGATTGTAGAGTTACACTGGGGGTCTTCACTGTGTCATGTCCAGACAGAGGCACAACAAAGCAAATCATAAATGGCCATAATATTCACATAGCAAGGGGTGGCAAAAGCCACACACACTCTGGCTAGGCTAACAAATGCCCTAGGGTGGATAGCCTAGTATGAACCTATGAACCTATGAAGATACAAATTGTACAGGACACTAAGGATAATCCCAAAGCTTTCACAACTGATGGTAGGAACCATGTTGGGAATTCACAGATATGCTCTGAATCACACAAATATCACAAACACACACACATATTGCCAACATACATCCTGACAGGTGCAGTGCAAACCCCCCCCCCCAGAATGCAGAATATCTATCCCAGCAGACTGCTGGCCCCCTGACATTGCAGATTCTGAGGTAACAGCCAGCATCTACAAAGCAAAACACACAGCAGCAATGGTATGAGATGGTGTCCTGGGCTGAGTGCAACATGGACTCCAATATGAATGGAATGCCAAATCACACTACTGCTCAATGTCAGCCTTACCACAGAATATGTACCCAAAGAGCAGTGTACAACAACAGTGGTCCTTCTCAACAAAGGTGTTGCCTGAATGGATACTGAAAACTACTACCCCAGAATCCTGAGAAGCTCGGTCTGCACAGCTATGGAAAGGATAAGCATGTACCACAGACATAAAGATATTGGGGACCTACTGACACCAGACCCTACCCAGTGTGGCTTTCTTAAGTGCAGATCCTTCCCCTAAACATGTTTGACTCAATTGAAACAGTCATTAAGGTCATTGATGAGGGCAATGTGGTCCACACAGCGTAGCTGGACCTTGCAAAGGCTTCTATACAATACCCTATGTGTTCATTATAGATAAGCTCACCAGCTTAAATATAAACCCCTATGTCAGTAGAGGGGTTGCAAACCAGACCAAGGACAGAACAGACATGGTCAGACATGATGCAGCCATGTCAGACTACAAACCAGATATAACTGGCATCCCACAAGGCTTGGTCCTGGGATCTCCCTCATCTGGTATATATGTCCCATAGGTACAGGCAAACATGGAAGGACTGTGTCTGAACATGTTTGCAGAGGACTACAAACTGCTCACCATATATGATCCACCATCTGACACAAGCATCCCACAAAAGGGCCACATAGAAACAGACAACTGGTGCCATAGCCATGTCAGCAAGCTAATTTGCAGAAAAGTGTATAGTCAACCCCTGTGGATATACAGTAAGTGCCCACCAATTACCACATAGGTGTTAACCCATTATGTAGTTAACACGTAATGAGAGACCTGGGGGCACAAGGTGATAGATATCCTGCATTGGACAAACATGTGCTGTAGTGTTTACAGAAACATACCATATACCCACCTAATCATGAAGGTTGTCAGATCTAGATAAGGGGAGGTCATTGTGGCTCTGCAGTCATCCTTCATCAGCGGTACAATTGACTACAATAGCCCCTGTGGGATGTACCTCAGCAGACACCTCCATCAACTGTAAAGTCCCCAACAGTACCTCACCAGGAGTATCAAAGAGCTTGCACAGATGACATGTGTTGCCTGTGTTGCTGGTATCAATAAACATGCTGCACCTTGTACAATCTGAATGGCAGTGAGCTATGCACATGAGAGACCTGAACCCCAGCACTGACTTACATAGGACAAGCTGTACTGCATGATCCATAACACAGAAGCCACCCCACCCATGAGTGAACTCCCAGTACAGGCTACCCATAGAGTCACTTATCAATTTTCCTCAATAGGAATCTTGATGAGTGGATGGGAGATGGTAGCTTTATCCTGGGTATCACTGTCATGTCACAGGTAGACAGAGGCACAGTATACTAACCATGACATATGTCATGGCAAACTCCACTTACAATGTGTGTTGAAGGACAAACACACTCTCCAACTAGCATTAGACATGGACTAGGGCACATCGCTAGTGTTTGCAAATGTACACCTATGTTGTGGAATACACTACCAATGTTGGAAAAGCCTGGTTTAAGTAGTTCATATCTGAACAGAATGCAACATGGTCAGATGTACACAACTGGCCCCTAACCAGGCTGCTGTGCTCACTATCAAAATGTAAAGCAATGATAGCACTAAAGCCCAGGATACTGTCCACCACAGTCAAAGTACTACCAGTACACTATACAGTACTACAGTGTTAGGTCAGTGTGAAAGGATGTTGACAAATGTATGCAAGGTATCCCATGCAAACACTGCAGGCACAGTATAATCCTGTTGTGTTCACACACAAAGCAGTTGTACAGTAACTACACAACATGACACACAACACACAACCATAAACGGGTGATATTTGTTGAAGTTCACACTCATCCACAAATGTGGTGGGCTGCAGAGTTCAACATATGGAATGCTCACACTGGGCATGCTCACACACTTTGATAAATGAGACATATGTCAGACAACATGCCATGGGAAAGCTGAACTGGGCATGCTCACACACTTAGGCCAAATCTCAGTTTAGCAGTTGGACAGACATATCTGGTATTTTTACGTGTTATTCCAGGAACCAACCACATTACAGCAGTCTGCCCAGTGCACACAGTTAAATGACTACAGAGACATACATGATATAGTGGATCCCTCCCATATGCAAACATCTTCCTCAGATGCACAAGTTGTTCATACAAACAGGGAATGCTATGGCAATAAAGATGTGCAAACAGTCTATCAGCAACAAATAATGTGCATTTGACAATTAAACATATGGGTGTAGAGGTCAACACTAGGCTGTTTGCCCTAGGAAATGACAGCTTAGCCAGAGTGTGCTTGGCGTCTGCCTCCCCACAGGATGCACATTCCCCTTTCTAAACACCGATGATGTCAGCATCCTATAAGTAAAGCAGGAGAAAAGAAACCTCCCAGTAATGCGAATAGCGCATTCTGCTAATGCATACGTCACAAGTGTCATAACATAATTAGGTAGGGATTTGAATCCTGCAAATGCTCAGTGTGTGAGTGGGGTTGGTGTGTGTGTAAGTCTGTGGGAGAGAAATGTCCATTTTGGCAACTGGGAAAACACACTGCAGGATGCACATTCCCCTTTCTAAACACCGATGATGTCAGCACTCTATAAGTATAGCAGGAGAAGGGAAACCTCCCAGTAATGTGAGTAGCGTGCTCTGCTAATGCGTCCGTCTTGAGTGTCATAACCTAGTTAGGTAGGGGTTTGAATCTGGCAAGTGTGTGTGTTTGTCTGCGGGGGATTTGTGTGTGAGGAAAATGTCCCTTTTGGCAACTAGGAGAACAGACTACAGGATGCACATTTCCCTTTCTAAACACTGATGATGTCAGCACCCTATAAGTACAGCAAGAGAAGGAAAACCTCCCAGTAATGTGAATAGCACACTCCGCTATTGCGTCCATCTCAAGTATCATAACATAGTCAGATAGGGGTTTGAATCCTGCAAATGGCAAGTGTGTGTTTTTGGCTGAGGAGGGTTAGTGTGTGTGAGGAAAATGTCCCTTTTGGCAACTAAGTGAACAGACTACAGGATGCACATTTTCCTTTCTAAACACTGATGATGTCAGCACCCTATAAGTACAGCAAGAGAAGAGAAACCTCCCAGTAATGCGAATAGCAGACTCTGCTAATGTGTTCATCTTGAGTGTCATAACATAGTCAGATAGGGGTTTGAATCTGGCAAGTGTGTGTGTTTGGCTGAGGGAGATAATTGTGTGTGAGGGAAATGTCTCTTTTGGCAACTAGGAGAACAGACTACAGGATGCACATTTCCCTTTCTAAACACTGATGATGTCAGCACCCTATAAGTAGAGCAAGAGAAAAAACACCTCTCAGTAATGTGAATAGCACACTCCACTAATGCGTTTATTTCGAGTGTCATAACATAGTCAGATAGGGGTTTGAATCCTGCAAATGGCAAGTGTGTCTTTTTGGCTGAGGGGGGTTAGTGTGTGTGAGGGAAATGTCCCTTTTGGCAACTAGGTGAACAGACTACAGGATGCACATTTCCCTTTCTAAACACTGTTCAGCTGAAGGCCATGGCTCTGGCACAAGTTGTCTGTTCCTATGATGCCCCTTTGGAAGATGCTTGTGTCAGCTGGAGAGTCGATTATGGTGGCCAGTTCGCAGTCATCTGCATATTTGATCAGCCACAGTCCGTCCGTGTTGGCCTGTACCTCCAATAAATATATACCAAACAAGAGAGGTCCCAGGACTGAGCCTTGTGGGACACAACTCGTAACTGGTTTGGAGTCTGGCATGGCTCCAGCAATACTAACCATGTGGGTTCTGTCCTTGAGCCACTGTACAATCCATCTAGTGACATAGGGGCTTATATTTAAGCTGGTGAGCTTCTCTAGAATGCCCAAGTGGGGTATTGTTGTGAAGGCTTTTGCGAGGTCCAGGTAGGCTGTGTGAACCACCTTCCCCTCGACAATGGTCTTGGTGACTGTTTCAAAGAAATCAACCAGGTTAAACCTGGTAGTGCTGGTGTGCTCTCAGTAGCCCTGAACCAGGCATCTGTTACTGCACAGATATCGATGTTCTCCATGCCAAGGAGAGTTTTGGGTGCATGCATCTGGAGGTTTAGACTTCTGACGTTGGGTAGCATTACTCTTAGTTTCTTATCCCTTGTGATACCTATGAAGGTAGGTTTGTCATTTGAGCCTTGCCTAACATAGGCACTATGGAGGTAGCAAGTGCCTTTGCCAATATCTGAAAGCCCAGGGGTGACAGGTGCAGGCCATCCCTAGTGAAGCAGGTAGTTTAACAGAAGATGAATATGTGAAGGTGTAGTGCCTGTGATTAGTTAGCAGTAGCATATATGACTGCTCACGTGGACACATGCCAGGTAAGTCATATGCACTGTGTCACAGGCAATGTACATGTGAACAGGACAAACAGTGACATCCTGTCAAGTGGGACATGGACATACATATAGTAAGCTATGCAGATGGCACTAGGAGTCCACAGAAGCTCTATAACTATGCATTGCAGGTGTGATCAGTATTCCAGTGTAATTGCAAGCAAACATGCATGCAAACAAAGCTACAGTAAACAGGGCTGCATGTAGTCCATTGTACAACAAACAAGCTGTACCACTTCCAATAGATAACACTGCAAATTTGCAGGCACTATGCACATGTACATGGAAATACACGGGTCAGATGGCTAGGGTCCAGTCTCAGCGCACACAAGTGTACAGACCATGTACTGTCAGGATGTACAATAACTGGATGGAAACCCATGTGCTCATACCTGCAGTAATACACATGTCAAATAACAGACACTGAGCCTTCACTCAGTGGTTCCATACTTAGTAGGATGTATGCTACCTGGCCTGCCACCACTGCTATCCCTGACATATATGGGGACTCTCCCTCCTGTGACAGTTAATTTTGTGTGTTGGGGCTGTCTAGCATGGTATGAGATGTGAGCATGCAGTGCTAGGGTGCTCCTGTGTGTCCTGTACCAGTCGTGTAGTACTGCATACATATCAACATCCTCAAACATCTGCATTGCAGAGTCCAGTGTGGGCAACATGGCACTTGCAATTTACATGTCCATCATTGCATATTACTACATTCATTACCTTACCCCCTGTGCTACCTGTGTATGTAGCCTCCTGTTGACATCATTATCACCAGTATGCCAACATGTGCAGATGATACACTATGGTACTTACCATGGGTGTAGACAACAGTACATGACAATCACACACTTACTGCATCAGGCATCCTGTGATATACCCACAATTAATTCAACACACAGTACTGTTAACAACATTATACTATTACTACACATCTATGTGGTCACCCTGTGCATCAGCAACATGTTAACCTGTACCTCCACAGTTGTTACAGATTGCAGGAGATGGCACAGTTTCATCATATGCACAGGGTGTGAACTTGGTATGCCTGAGTCAGCCACCGATACCACCGATTGACATGTATGTGTATATGTGTTGGTGAGGGACAGCAGTAGAAGGTGGGGCAATGTTGATGCAGTGTGTGCGTGTATGCGGTAGCCCTAGGTGTTGTCAATTTTCATGTGTGTATGGATGCACACAGTTCCACCTCATGGTTGCCATATACTGGTGTTTGTGGACAGCCACAGACTGTACCTGCCAGGTCATACAGATCAGTGTCTTTGGCCACAGACACGGTACCTGCGCCTTGCAGGGGTGCTACGGACCATATCCTGTACCAACCCAGACTGGGTACTGTCATCAGAAGCAGGTGTTTGTTGACTGGACACAGATCCCTGTCGGGCCTGGCCAGAGCCATGTGCACGTGATCTCCTGGGGCGGTCTGATGACAGCACAGACCCAGCATTGCTGGTGCTGCTGCTGGCACTACGGGGGCAGCCATGGCCCTGTTGTCGTCCGCGATGACTGCCAGCTGCTGCTGTTGCTGGCATACGGCCACGTCTATGCCTCAACCGCCCACCATCGCCCTGGCTCATGGACATGTAGTTGTGGAACCGGTCTAATATGTCCCCACAACGTCTGCCTATGACATCGGTGAAATCACGGATGGCAGCCGCAATGTCACGCATACTGTCAGTCATGGCTGTGCGACATGCTGTCAGCTCCCTCAGACCCTGTCTGGTGTACCGTTCCATACGTGACTGTGCCTGCATGACAGCCCGAAACATAGCTGAGGTTGTAAGACCTCTGTGGGCACATCTGACAGGGGCAGTACGCCCATGGATGCTCGCACGAGAACCCCTGGACATCTGTCTGTGTGGTACCATCTCTGGGCCATGCCCATGGCTGCTGTGTGGGGAGGCATGTGCCACAGATACCACATTACCCTGGTCAATGCCCACTGTATGCTGTCCATCACCTAGGGACATCGGTGACAAAGGGAGTATTGGCAGGATAACTGTGCGCATTGATGGGGTCGACAGCTGTGTACTGTCAATCGGCTGACCAATGGCGGACCCTGGCATACCTTCCTGTGCCATTACACAGATGTCATCATTATCAGTACCCACGGCACCTGGTTCAGGTTCCCTTCTACATGACACCAGAGCAGCACCAGAACCTGTGGGAGGGAAACAGGAAACACAGTTTACAATGTCTACACATTACCAGTGATGCACACATGCACACATGCACACATGCACACATGCACACGTGCACAGGTGCACACATGCACAGGTGCACACATGCACACAGTTTCACGCAATTGTACAGTACTCAGTATGCGTGATATCAACACATAGACACAGACAGACCTACATGCATACAAAGAGCACTACTAAGTGAGCCAAATAGTACTATTACTATCAAGACTATTACAGGAATTGTTAATACACACTCACCAGCATGGATAGGCTGTATTGCTGTTATACCAGAGGGACCTGCAGACGTGAAGAAACTAATGTCAGTGTTCACAACTGTGCCATTGTTACTGAGTATGATACAGGTCAGTAGTACAACAGTCACCTTTCACAGGTCAGCTGCTAATATTGAGGATATCACACTTGCACATTAAATACTATGGTGACAGCTACAAACCAAGGACACACCTCACACATGCATTAACTACCAGTGTACACAACAGTCAACTATACATATGGCATATTACCTGCACGTTCACTTTCTTGCTGCTGCGTGGCTCCAGCCTCCATCATAATGCATGTCTGCTGCTGTTGTTGTTGCTGGCGGACTGGAGCCACTACACTCATGAGCAGTCCCTCCAGTCTGGTGAGTGGGGGATGCGTAGCCACCCCACCACCTGTGGCAACCTGTTGCCTGTGGATATCCGACGCACGCTGACGGACATGTCTGATTAAATCACTGCAGTGATGTCGTACCTGCTCATATGTCCTATTATGCGTGCCTATGTCATTTACCCGACGGACAAGGTCTTGCCACAGTGCAGCCCTCTCCTGCTGATTCTGGCTGGTGCGGGAAAAGAGTATTGCATAATCCCGCACCAGGCTTTGGTCTATCTCCTCATCCTCAGCTGTGGAGTAAGTGGGATTCCGCAGGTGGGCCATGTACCTGAGAAAGAAAATAACCTGATATCAGCAATATATGTCAGCAGAATTTGGCACACATACTACACATGCTACTCGACTGTTATGATACAACATATCTCACATATATAGCATCTGTCTGTCTATTGGTGGATACACATGTAAATGGCCAGGTATCAGTGCTCAGCCAGCAACTGTGCAACAGTACATGGCACACTCCATATGACATACTACCAAACCTCAGCAGTCAGAACACTGATTCAGGTCAAGAGCACCTCCTCACTATGGGGGTTTGTATCTAGGTACTGTATGGCCTACATCATCAACTACTGTGAGCTGACCACACACTGATTGCCCTGGATATACATATCCCACCTCCACCACCAGCACAAATGACTATAGTGAATAACATTACAGATGCAAACTTTACACTTTGTAACAGTGACATGGTATCCTTTCAGCCCACTGGGCCAGTGGCAGATACAACCCACAATGCTGACCCTTACACAATTGCTTTCTACAGACATCTCCGAGAATGCATGGATCATGCAATCCCATATATGACCAAGACACTCTCCACAAAGGGACATCATCCTGTCTGGTGGACCCCAGCCATAGACAGATTGTATTACAGAAGATGGAAACTACTGCAAGACAGAGCATAATTCCATAAAGGGAGGGCATGTCTGAGCAGCACTAGTAAGGATCTATTTTCCATCATACAAAATCCATGGGCAACTTTGAGAGGGAAATCAAGAGGGACACTACAGATAACCAGAAGGCCTTCTTCAGTTATGTTAGCAACCTGGTCAGGATCCATCCTCTATGCCCATAGTTAGTACACAACAACAAATATTTCACTGATACCACAGATATTGACAACATTGTGGCAGACAGGTTCAGTGCAGGTGTCACCCCGCCCTCTCCCCAAAATAAGACATAGTTATCCCAGCTGACTGTAACCTCCCTGTCATCACAGATGTCCAGGTGAGAGCCACCATCAGGACAGCAGAATACACAACATGAATGGGACCTGATGGTATCCCCAGTTGCATGCTACATAAACTCTGACAGGAGCTAAACACACATATAGAAGTGCTATGTAACACTAGCCTGACTACAGGATATGTACCTGTACACTGGCGCACAGCAGCAGTGGTTCCACTCCACGAAGGAGGCACCTCAACATACCAATACAATACAACACAATACATTACATTACAATACAATACTATACAATATGCTATTGCCCCTGGGACTACAGCAGCATACTGTTCTGCTACCCTGACCATTGTGACACATGTGGTGTGATGGTACCTGCTGCTGTCACACAGTTACACAGGGTGACTCATATGGCATATTACCTATCTGAGTAACATTCAACAGGGGTATGTGTGACATGTACTCATGGAGAGTCTTGCTTCTTAACACTGTGTGGTTTATTGCAGGGTATGTCTTATCTGTGGGTAGGAACTTTTACCTCCACATGTGCACTCTATTGCAGTGGCACGGACGACACACAGCAGTCATATAGGTTGTGGATGGTGTGAGGTGTTACTATGGTTGTTGGACATCTGTCATGGGTGTGACTTACATATGTAAATCCGGGAGTGGTAACCTCTATGTGGGTAGTATATGTGTACTCTGTGGTGTTGTCAGTCACTGTGCATTAGTAATGTGTTTGAGTGCATTGTCACAGTGTTGTACATGTCACTGTGTCCTTCTCCATATCTGTAGCTGTCATGTGAGGTCCATACCATGGCATCCATTATGTGGTGTGGAGGGGTACACCGACCTACATGTCCATAGCTGACACACCATGTTCGCTGACACATACCATGTGCAGGTATTCCAGGGATAGTGTGCCACTGTGAATATCATTGGGGCCACTATTGTACACATTTATGACCCTGTTCACCCCTGACACATGCAGTGGTGGGCAGCCAATCACATATCTGGTGATTACTGGTGTAGGTGATTTGAAATGTGGTATGGTACTCCGGTTTTGACACTGGTGTTCACTCCATGCCTTTGTCACCAGGCACCTGTTGCAATACATCTGTACACATGTGCCTCACTCAGAATCTATATACATCTCTCTCTCTCTCTCTCTCTTTATATATATATATATATATATATATATATATATATATATATATATATATATATATATATATGTCTGTATACATATACACATATATATTGATGTACATATATTGCTATAGATGTGGAGAGGGGGGACACAGAGGGGGTGAGAGTGACAGAGGGGGTGGGACAGGGTGTGCTGAAGGTCGTCATATACCTTCATACCTGTAGATAGTCAGATCAGTCTGTCTATGTATATGTATCTACATATATCTATATCTGTATGTGTGCATTACATATATATGTTTGTACAATATTCTATCTACATCTGTCTATGTATTCCTATATCTCTCTCTCTATGTACGTATACATATATGCATATCATATATATATATATATATATATATATATATATATATATATATATATATATATATATACATATATATATATATATATATATATATATACATATATATATATATATATATATATATATATATATATATATATATATATATACACATGCATATGTTGACATACATACCCATCCATATGATAGACAGGTATATCAACATGTTTGTCTACCATACTGTATACACACACTAACATACTGCTAAACATGCATAACTGTGAAACCTACTTTGTACATGACACTACAACCTACAATCAACCAACATTGATATGTGCACATAGATGCTCTCACATACAAATGTATGTACAGCCTTCACTGATAGTTGCTGTATGTCCCCTGCCCTTTTCACATCTTCATATACATATGGATACAGACCAATGACACATATGGAGGGTTCACAGTATGTAGACCTTTATAGTATTACTTTACATTACCTGTGTTTGTCACAGCTGCTTGTGTTGCTGTCTGGTTCTCTGTCCTGCTGCTCCACTTCCCAGTTGTCAGCTTTCAGATGGGTGTTGCTGAACAATTTGTTTGTGTCTGCTTAATTGCAATTTTCTCTGTCTCTGTCTCTCTCTCTTTCTCTCTGTCTGTCTGTCTGTCTCTCACGTCCTTCTCAGGGTGCAATGAAAGTATTGCATGTGTGGTCTGGAAGTACAGCATACTTTTGTAGGTATCTGCATATGCCCATGTGATGGCCTCTGCACCAATTGTTAGCCAGCATTTGCTAATTGCATGCAGCCAGTTGTGTACTGATTGCAGTTCTCACTGTGATTTCAGAACAGTGTTATAAAAAGGTATGTGAGATAGGCACAGCCCTTTCAGATTTTAAGGGAAGGGACCATGCTGTTATGCTGTGGGCAATGTTCTGTGAGTGTAAACGTTGGTATCTCTCTCATATTTCCAGGTGTGTTGTAGATTAACATTCCTCCATTCATTTCTCCAGTTTCCTGTACTAACTGTGTATGTACACTGACACCTACAGCTACTACTACTACTACTGTTAATGTGCATGTGTGTGCTTTCTTTTCACTTTTGCTTGCACTTTGTTGCTAAGGCTTCAATATTTGCCCTTTACAGTCACTACTTGTATGCCTGCTAGGTGTCCTGACTGTAGTGTGCTGCTGTAGCTTTCCTATTTTCCATGTACGTTCACATCTTGGAATGCTTGCTATATCTGCTAGGGTGTGACAGCATGCAGTGTGGTCTGGCCATGGTGTGGGCCTTGACATCTATTAGGGTATTTGAGTATGCTGCTGAGCAGGCCCCAGAGACTTTCAGGTTCATCTGTTATCTGCCTCATGGAATGGTACATATTAGTGGGGTACACCCATTAAAATGTCTGGTATGCTGCAGTTGTGACTGTGGGTTAGCATGAGCATATGTATTACTACACTTTTTCTGCCATGCAAGTGGTGAATACTTTCAGGACTCCATAGTTACCATTGCATGTGTTACACCTTTCTGCCTACTGTTTGTACATTTCACATGGAGTCTGTGGGGCATCCCTGTAAGTCATTCACTGTTGCTATGTCTAGGCTCTTAACTATTCAAATATGGTGGTGTCAGACCCATCATGTGTACGGATATTTGCAGGTTGTCCACATTTCTGCCTCACATTTTGGTCAATATGTCATGCACACCTTTTTCTGGCAAATCACTCTGGGCTCAAGTCAGAATATGGTGACAAACATTCAAGGTCAGACTTCATACCCTTCTAAACATCCCACAAAATGCAGACCCTGTTACTCTCTGAACTGTCTGCGTTTGTTGTAACATTATTTGTAATGTGTCCCTGGTTTTGGGCCTTTGCTCCACATATTTTATTACTTGGTCCAGATGTGTTCCTGTAAGAGGTTGTGGGGTATGGGCAGTGATTATCCTGCTGTGAGTATGTGTGTGGCTTGCAAGGTGCTATAGTGACATTATTACCTACTCGCTACCAACTAGCATGGCTGTTTCTGTTCACACACTACTATTATGGAAATCCAATAGTTTTGATAGTAATTCTAAATGGCATGCTTTGTGTACTACACATCTATATTCCCTTTACATTCATTCCTACTATTACATGATATATTTATTTTAGCACAATGCTTTTGTATAAGAGTCATGGCTTAGTGGTAAGTCATGCAGACTACTGTTTCCAAGGTCCTGGGTTCAGGACTGCCAGTGGGATTTTATGTTGCTTCTGAACTGACTACAAGACCTGTCAATCAAAGTGACTAAGGCACTTTTAAGCAGTTGTAACCGGGTTAGCGCTGGTTTGCACGGAGCTCACGCATGCGCACTGGCTGTTAGCTCCGCGCACACAAGCGCACACCCGCTTACAACCACTTATCGGTGCTTACTCTGGCGCACACCCGTGCTATTTTCTTTGAAAGAAAAGAAAATGGGGAGACAGGAAAGTGGTGAAAAAGGGGTCACAAAGAGGGTAAGACAGTAGGGAAACAAGCTTGGGATGTGCAGGAGGGATGTAGGTAAGGCCCATAGCTGCCCATTTCTTCATCAGCAACAGCTGTGCATATGTATGTAATTTGGTGTGACATTTGAAAACTTCCACCCCTGAGAGAGGTGTCAGGACAACAATAATACTTGTTGTACAGCCAGTTGTTATTGATAGGTTCCATGTCCAGCAGACATGTGTGCGGAATGGGCAGCTATGTATGGGGCGTAATTTTTTTGTGGGTACAGAGTGCCCTTTTTTTTTTCAGGTGAGAGTGGTATGTCAGGTGAAGGAAATCGGTACAGCTGGGGAGGTAGGTTGGGTAGGTAAACAGACAAGACAAACAAGACGCATATAGGGGCGGTGTATGACACGTGTGGGGGGGTTACACAATTGACGGGGATGGAGGTTTGGATATCCAGAGCCCATGAGCCCACAGATGGCAACAGTGGAACTGATATCCCCACCCATAGGCAGTTGCCACTGTTCCTTCACTGCCCAGGACGGGGCTGTGCTGGGGGCTGTGTAGGCGGGGCAACAGGCATGCCCGTTAGTTGCGCCACCCATGCCTCAAGCTGGCGTAGGGGCTCGAGAACAGAGTCCCGAATCTCCCTACGCACCACAGTCCGGACGCTACGGAGGGTGAGTGGTGGTTCTCCTCTGGCCACACTTGCAGACGGGGGGCGAGCCCCATCCCCTGCAGTGCTTCCATCCACAGGTGGCACAGAGCCACTGGAGGAGGGTCCGGACTCGGCACTAGTGTCAGGTGCACTCGCCAGCTGAGGTGGGAGAGGTGGGTCCGCTGGAACCCGCCTTCCCTGTCGTCCTATGTTTTGCATTATGTCATGACAGTTTGGGTTAGTGACATATAATACCATTCACAATTAGTTGTAACAGCATGCATTAGTATTCCCATTAACCAAACACCCAGATATTCACACCATTGAACAGCGTGCATAACACATGCATATTTGAAGAGAAATACACAGTCCAACAACATGCAGGATTAATTGATGACAACAGGCCATCAGGTGTGGATCTATGAACAGGGCAGATGCATCAACTGACATGCAAATATATATGACCCAACAGGACAAACGTCCAGGGGTGTTAATTGTGATTGCACATACCATTTTCACGTGGAATGGGTTATATGTGGTTATAGGGTGGGGTAAAGAAAGTAATATTAACACCTTCGAATAACAATATATATGCTGTACATTTCTAATAGCTACAGTTATATACACACTACTGTTCTAACTACAGTTTCCTATATGATAACTATTTCAACTTGGTGATATGACTGTTACGGCAACATCAATATACATTTTATGGTTCTTCATACACATTCATATCTAGCTTTGTTCAGCTACATCATCCTGCTACATTTGCTTTATATAGCTGTAGACAAGTGTGGATGTTTGGTATATCAGACAATCATCCTATCTGCATATTGCAGACTGAGAGCAACATATCCAGATTTTGGGATACACATTCCAGATGCAGCAACACTTTGAACAGATTTCGCTGTTTGGTTTTGAATCTCACATGCATTTCATTCTGTCTTGACTGCAGTATACTTTATTCAGGGGTTATTACTACTGTATTGCTGGATTCATGACATTTTCTCACACTCTCTCACTTGCTTTCATTTTACTATTCAGGATGGTACTTACTTCTAGGCTTTATTGACATGTTTTACCTGTAGTTATTACAATCCTTTCCAGCAGTCTCACTTCTGTCATGTTTCAGTATTTCCACAGGGATATATTTCACACATGTGATTTCATCATCTTCTGCAGCTATACTTTTCAGCCTGCTGCAGGTTGTGTACTATTTTCTTACAGGTAGGGCATTTTTATTTCAGAATATATGTCAGACAGTTTAATTTTTCGGTTTAACTTACAGGCTGAAACACACTTTTGTAATCAAGCAATACTTGCATACACTTTCACACTGTTACTTGCAGATTTTATTCCTTACTGACTACACTGCACTCTTTTGCTGACTGTTATACTTTTATATTTCTTTACAGTTACTGGTAGTGGATTACTGACCTGCCTGGTGGTGCAACCGCACCAGCCTATCGCCATAGGCACTGCGGTTCGCAGAACGGACACCTGCAGCTGTAATATAAATGAAGTAATATTGGAATACACATCTCCATAATATCAACTAGTTTAATTTCTTACATACATAATTAAATGTTACTTAGTAGTGGGGCGTTGGGTGTTTGCCGGGCCTCCTGGATCCAAAGGTTCAGTTGGTCCTGCTTGCGTCTCTTCAGGTCCGCATGGTGGTGACGGACCTGCTCACCAGTCCTTGGAATCCCTGTGGCACTGGTGAGATCATGAGCCAACTGGTCCCACGCCTCAGCCCTGTATGCTCCCCAGAGGACCTGGCCCTGCATGAGTTGGGCCTCATGATTATGGACTAGGAGCCAGACCATGTACCTGGACTCCTCAACACCCCACCTCTGTGCTCGAAAGCAACTACCCTCTCCTACTCCTGTCATTCTGTCTGCAGGTCAGTTCTACAATTGTTTATGCTGTGTATTCCCGCCTATGGGGCTTATATAGTCCGTTTTTCCCGCACATATCTGTGATTGGCCATTTTGGAATTGTATCAACTTCAGTAAACCTGCATTGTCATGCTCCAGTTTGCATTCATTCCTATATATTAGCTATTATTGCATTTCTAGGTACTGCTGTCATGGCTTAGTGGTGTAGTACCTTGACTATGGTGTATAGTATCCTGGGTTCGAACCTGGCCACTGCTTTTTATTTTTCATGACTGTCTAGACATGCTGAGGGGTGTGTCTGTGTAAAGGCAGTTTTGATACGGCTTGCTCAACGTTGCCCGTCGGTTAGCTTGTTTGCGCGGTGCACAGCTCCGTGCAAATGGGGTACGCTGCTTTAAGCCTCATTTGGCTATCAGCATGCATATTACGCTCAGCTCAGTTAGGGGCACATAGATTTAGTGTGTTAGACCACTGCTCAGCTACGGGCACTCATTTTGCACCAGTTAAACCACTGCTCATCTACGGGCAGATGCACTCACTCCAGACCTCTCAACCGCACCGAGTTACTCAGTTTTTACCAAGTTTTAGGGTTCAAATGAAGGGGTGCCACAATTCCCGAGTGGCACCCCTTCATTTCCATTTTTTTCTATGTATTTTTAATGTTTTTTTAATATTCTCGCTGTCAGAGCTGACGTCATCACATACGCGATGATGTCAGCTCCGTCAGGGCTACCAGCCTATCAGATTTGAGCTCCTTGGAGTGTTATTCATGCAGAGCTCTAATGCAAGCAGGCGAGATTTGGAAATTGGAATTGTAGCGCTAAACGGAATGGTATGGATTATTTTGTCGGTGGGAGCAGCAGAACTGAATGTATATGGATTGGAGGATTATTAATACGTCGGGGAGCCGAACAGATTATGTCGGGGCAGGCAGGAATAAACAGATGGCAGCACTGAACTTTGTGTGGAAAGCAGCACACAAGTAAGTGTGTGAGCATGCAGGAACGAACAAATGGTGTGCGTGTGTGTGTGTGTGTGTGTGTGTGTGTGTGTGTGTGTGTGTGTGTGTGTGTGTGTGTGTGTGTGTGTGTCTGTTTCTGTGCACACTGATGTTGCGACTTGCGAGAGTGATAAGTGTTCAGGTTTCATAGTTTCAGTCTCCTGTGTTTGTTTACCTAAATGGTACTGCTAACTCGGTTCTCTTCACTAAAACAGGTATGCATACCTAAATATGTTAATTATTATGAAGGCCCTAATTCCATTACCCTGCTATGGCTTCTCTGACTCCATTAATTCTGCTCTGAGCCTCATTTATTCTGATAATATTGCCAGGATTTCCTTGTTTCTTTATTACTGTTGTTGTTGGCTCACCAAACCAGTTCTGCTGTAACCGTTGACTCTATTTAGGTGCTTGGTGTCCCCATTTCAGATCATTCTGTTAAGGCACTAATTTTATAATTTTCGCTTTGGGCGTTTGAACTGGATAAATGTGGTAGACTTTCTAACATTGTTAACTCTGTTGAAATCACTCATTTCATTTAACTTTGTTGGAAAGTCTTTACAATGTTGTTAATACTACAAAGAACCCTAAAGCTCCTCACTCCTTTAACCCTGCTATAATCAGAAAGATTCAGATACTTCTACTGTGAGTCCATTGCCTTGTTAATTGTCACAGGACACACTGAATGTTAAAATGGCAGAAGCTCCTAAAGTAATGAAGACGGTCCTCCCTACCACACAGTTATGTACTTAGTCTGGGAACTCAGTAGTACAAAACAATGCCCTCTGGATATCCTACTCAGAAGCATCAACATTTTATTTAGCCATTTGCTGATTTGTAGTTGCCATTGTATATGTTTTTCTTATCATAAATAATAAAAATAAATGATTCTTGCTGCTGTATTTGACTATTGAAATGTCAGTTAATTATAGCAGAAATATAAAAAATTATTATTGACTTTCGGTTCTGAATTTAAAAATCAGTAGTTTATCTTTATACTGTGAATACTAGCATGATAAATCATATTTTGACCAGTGTCTATGCAATATATTTAGGTAGCACAGCTGCTGTCTGCCAGTTAATAAGGCTTTGTCTAATAATATTAACATATTATATATTAAATATATTTAACCACTGGGTGAATACGGAATTTATGTTTTTTATTTATGTAATGTCTTCTATACAAACTGTTCTTTACCCAAGTAATTTTTCAATTATATTTTATTGGATAATTAATTTATTAATTATTTCAGATGGAAAAGCTATAAAATTATTGTTTCAGCCTCATTTTGGGTTTGTTTCTGATGAAGTTCGAAAACGGGTCTGTATAGACAGCATTAATTCTGTGTTGTGTGTGGCTTCACAATAAAATTACGTGTACCATAAGGTCTTGGTGCCCTTATTTGGTTCTCCTGGGAACTTTTCATTTGGTTTCAGATATCTATTAGTGTTTGTGCGTTGTGTTATAAAATGTAAAATCAAATCCAAAGTAGAAGTAAAGCAGCATGCATGCACACAATAATGTTTATGGTAAATTGGGCAAAATAGCCATGTAATGGGACATTGGAATGGCTACAGGGGGACTCTGGTGCCATATTTGTCTGTTCTTCAGTTTGCATTTGAAAGTTGGTATCCCAAAATTCCATTGGAGTGGGCGGGGTTTCATTATTATATATGCAAATGTTATGTTAATCAGTGTACAGATTTGTACCTATTTTTCATGAGCCTTGTCCAGATTTTTGATGTTTCCAGGTTGAGAAGTATGACTCACTCTGTTAAACTGTAGCTCAGCTATGAGCACATCTGGCATTTTTTATTCTTTTGTTACCTCACATGTCTTCAATATAAATGGGCTATTTCATTACATTTTACATAAATTGTGGTTTTATGTGTACATATTTGTCAGGGACTTGTTTCCTGCTTATTTTGAAAAAAAAACGGTGTTGTGGGGGCTCAAACCATGAATGCCTGCTCTTCAGCCAACATCTCTACCGCTATGCTATTGCTTCCTGGCTTATTTTGCATATTTATTTCTTATATGCTTTCACACTGACTGCTAACTGTAGCTGCGCTACGGGCACGCCCGCGCAAACGAGCGCACTCACGGTTAAACATCTTTACAATTTAAAAAATATATATAACATGTTCATTTATATATTTTATGTTCATAGTCTGTGGGGGCATGTGTTGTGTTGTGTTTATTCACATTTCCGTGGACTCTGTTGTGGGTGTTTACTTTGGGCACTTTTACACTTCTGGGGGCGTGTCCGCTTGCAGGGCTCGGCCTACGGACACGCCCCCTACTGTCTTACATGGACCGTGTTAGACTTAGGTGTGATTCAGCATGCTCTCATGAATATGCAAAGCATGCTGACATCACTCCGTTTAACTGCAGCCTCTGTGTAAGAGTTATAACTCTTACACGGAGGCTTCGTGAATCCTTGCCTACATTAATATGTTTACAGTCTCCCTTTTCTTTCTAGAGATGTTGCTAATGATGTCTAGCTTTCTCTTGCTTATTTGCTGTTGAAAAACACCTTTAAGTTAAAATGCAGCTTGCAGAACATGATCACAAGCCTTCTGTATCTAGAGGTTTTCTTTTCAGCTTATTTTCCAATGAATTATTTGAGAATAGCTTGGGGAATGTTAACTGCTTGGCTTGAGCTTCTGTGTGTCTTTGCATCACCCTGAATCCATATTGAACAGTTCCTGATTGAGTGAGGATGTGCTTTGCGACCTTTAACCCATCAGAAGCAGGAAGCAAACAGAATACAGAAACAGAATGCTAAAACTGACTTTTTAAATGATCTAGATTTTGAAATGACATTTTTCTTGTATTAAAGAGAAACTGCAAGTAGTATAATTTAACATAATACCAATTTTATTAGCATTCTGAAAGGCTCATTTTAGTTCTATGCTCCTGGAACATCTGCTTAAGAAATTGAAGCAGGGAACAAGTGACATGTTGCACAAAGGGTACATATTTGATGTGGAACACATAAAGGAGTTTTCATTAAAGTCTCAAACACAACATATAAGTGTATTCATAATAGTTAAGTAACAATATTATTTTTTATAATATTAATATTGAATGCCTATTCCTTCTGCAGCTGGTACACTAAATATCATAAATGGAATCCTGCCATTTCTTATGAGTATTATACCTAGATGAAAGCATTTGTCCATATTAGATAATGTTGTAGCACTACTTTATTAGCCAGAAGACTCAGATATGTGTCTTGTACAGGGAAATAATGGAAATAACATAATTTGGATCACATACAATGCCATTAAGATATGTTACATTTCTACATAATCTACAGATATCAGCAGTTCACTAAAAAACTCAACAAAAAATTTCACCAAAAAAACTCACCAAAAACTCACCAAAACCGACAAAACATCTTACTGCCAAAAGTTACAGGATAAGCACAGGAACAACCCACAAAAATTTTGGGCAGCAATTAACTCTATTCTACAACCAGGTAAAACAACTACCCAAACCCAAAAATAGATAACAACCAAGAAGACATCCCCACTCAATTTAATAAATACTTTACAGAAACCATCTAGACCATTGAAAACAACCAACCATATGACAACATCCCCACCCCTGCAAATCCACCCCCTCACCCCCAAATAACAATTGTCCCAAGTTCAGGTTCCACCCAGAACCAACCAAATCCATTGAAAAACTACTCTGCAAGCTCAAACCAATGGCTCTAGCCACAGATAAATTATCCGCTGAATACCTCCACCTGGCTGCAGAAGCCATATCATATCCTGTCTCCATCCTAATTAACAGATCCATTTCTGAGTGTATAGTACCCAAGCTATGGAAAATATCACATATTATCCCTCTACATAAAGAGGGAACCTCCCTGGAACTCAATAACTACCACCCTATAGTCATACTACCCCCTTTATCTAAAATTTTAGAGAGGGTAATACACAAGCAACTAATGAAATATCTCCTAGAAAATAATCTAATAGCAACACAACAACATGGCTTTAAACCCTTTCATGGCACCTCCACCGCACTAACAGAATTTACCAGCATTGTCAATGCTCACAAAAACAATGGACTCCTTGTATCTGCCACCTTCCTTGATTGACCAAAACATTTAATATGGTTAACCACAATAAACACCTTCTTTCACTAGCAACTCTAAACCTTACCACCCCTGCCATCTCCTGGTTCAAAAACTACCTAGAGGAAAGGAAACAAGATGTTATGTGGCAAAACCAACTCTCCCCCTCCCTACCAGTCTCCCTAGGAGTACCTCAAGGCTCCATCCTGGGGCCACTTACCTCCTTCACCAATCAGCTCCCAAACAGCATTCCTAAAGCCTCAATAGTGCAATATGTAGATGATACCACCATAATATATGCAGCCAAATCAATTGATATCCTTCACTCTATAACACAATAATGCTTTTCTCTAGCAGAAACTTGGATTACAAACCAAAGGCTCATTCTGAACCCAAGTAAAACAAAGCTAGTACTCTTTATCTCCCATGGAGCCACATCTCCTCCTTTAACAAGACCACAATCACCCCCACAAATCATACCAAACTTTTAGAGGTTGAAATGGATAATCACCTTAGATTTGATGTACATATTTCTATAACCATAAAAAAGTACATAAAAAACTTGGCCTACTGTATCACAATAAAAAATTCCTCACTGATCACTCCAAAACTACTATAGCAATGACTCACCTACTATCCACCCTACTTTATACCTCCTCCGTGCTTACAAATCTCTGCAAATCCGACCTAAACAAACGTGATAGTTGTTATAATAAGATAGCCAAATTCACTACAACCTCTCCCATCAGAACACATCACTGGGAATGCCTCAAAAAGCTCAATTGGCTAGAACTACCACTATTACTTTAATTCAATCAACTATCACTAGCCCACAAAATAATACATGACTCTGAAAACACCCCAGCCCTCCAAACTATTTTGCAACCCTCTACAACTTCCAGGCCCTTGAGGTCTAGCACACAAAACCTCCTCAAAGTAACCAAATATAACAATGAAGCTGGTAAGTCTGTCTACAGCCACTGTATAGCAAAAATCTGGAACTCCCTCCCTGCCCACATAACTGACAACAAATCCCCATCACAGTTCAAGAAACTTGTTAAAACTCACTTTTTGAATAATCGACTGTGCTCCTGTATCTCCCCTGGCTAATTTCTCATTAGAACACTTCACCTAACTTAAATAACTATGCTAAGCCAACCAATCATAGTACTGTACCCACTTAGGACTGTTAATCTACTGCTCATCCCATCTCTCCAGGAGTTAGGGAAAACTACCCCAGCAATGTTGAGCTCTCCATAAGCAACTAAAACCAGGATAAGGCATATTGTAAATCAATTTGTTATCCTTTTCAACTAAAACCAGGCAAATACATATAGTGAATCAATTTGTTATCCTTCTCAACTATAGCGAGCATCATCTGATCTCTCAGAGCCTTATACTACATCTCTGTGCTTTTACTCTGATGGTAAATCAATCACAGGAATCCTAAACTTAGGAATATCTTCTAAAATCTAATATTATATTGTAGAGAACAAATGTATCCTATCTGTAGTTAATATGTATGTCAAAATCTCTTATATGGAAATTGTATGTCAAAAGTCTGTCTTTAAAACTATGTTTTTTAAAACATTGTTCTCTTGGAGCTTTTCTCCCCAGGCCTCCACTGAAAATGGACTTGTAATCCAGTTGGACTCTCTCGGTCAGTCAATAAATAAAAAAAATAAAATAAATAACAAGTTGTTCATATGTTAGAGTAATGCTTAATGCATGAAATCATTGCATAGTAGTTTTTAAACCTTATGCTCCAATAGATGCCTGCATATAAGTGCCTTTTACTAAATATAAATGGGTTAAATAACCCATTAAAGAGAAGCAGTTTAAATATGCATTTAACTCTGCATAAAGCAGTATTTTTTTAATGGAAACTCATTTAGTGACTGAAGATTTAAATAGGTTGTTGTTAAAAGTTTATTCAGGTTTTAATTGGTTCCCAGTTTGGTTCAAAAAGAAAAGATATGCTCATTCTCTGGAAAAAAAATTAGGTCTACCTAAAATAGTGGATTTTTTTTTTTTTTTTTTTTTTTTATAAGAATGTATGCTCGGATTGGTGGCAATAGAAACTGATAAAATATTATACTCTTATTAATAATAATTGCATTCTTGGGAATTGATACCAAAACAGTTAAGAAATATTTGGATATTATAACACTATACTCTAAAGGAGAAATTATCATAGATGGCGATTTTACCTACATTTTATTAGACAAAGGCATCTTAAATGTTAAACAAATGTGGCTGACTTTGGTAGTGAAGCACTTAAACCATTATATTAATACAATAAATATGAGAGATATATCAGATTTAAAAATAGCTTGTTGTTTAAAATATACTTACTATTCTTTTAGACTTGGGACTCAAACCAATATTGATGAAGTTTTGGTATCCAATGCATTATAATCCAAAATAGAGGCTGTATTGATAGCTTCATGTCCCTTATCTGACCATAATGCTATTGCATTTAATTTAAATTTAAGTTAAGACAATTTAATTTTTAGCCAAAGACTCCCGACATATATAACTAAAATAAAAGGTTGTAATGGATGCTTTTTGAAAGACATAAATCAATTTATATAATTTAATAATAATGGTGAGGTCACTGATGTAATACTATGAGACATGTTAAAAAGTTTACTTATATGGTAAAGTTAAGAACTGGTATATATGTAAAAGAAAGGAATGCGATAAGGAGTTAAATGCTCTGAAAGCTGAAATTGATAAATAAAAATTAAGCCTTAAACCCAATGATAAAGCTGTGAATGCACAGCTGAAAAATCTAAATTAGAAATATCAAGAAATTTTACATCTTAAGAGTTCCATTAATCTAGAAAAAAAATAAATTACAGTTGTATTCAATAAACCCTAAGATCCTTAATAGAATACCTATTAGATCAAAAAAAATGAATAAATATATCATATTAAAGATATTGTTTATAAAAAAGAAATAAATCCATTAAAACAATGGATTTGAAGGATATATTAAAATATTTTAGCAAATATTATGAAGAAATTAATAAAATAAAATCAAGTCAGTTTAACAACATCATAATGGATAGTTTTTAAAAGAAAACATCCATAATAAACTAACCAAAGAATAGAATAACAAGACTGACACCAAATTAAAATAAAAAAAAATCTGAAAACTAATACAACACCATGACTGGATGGGATAATCATGAGTTGTATAAACTTTTACCTGATAATATCTTAAAAAAATTACTAAATACTTTTGATGAGGATAAGAGTACCTCTCATACCCCTTCATGGAGATATTCTCTTATTACACCCATTTTAAAATCAAATAAAGACCCTGCTCTATGTTCTTCTTTCTGAACTATATCACTCCTAAATATAGACTACAAGATTTGTATGTCTATATTAGCAAAAAGGGTAAATCAAATACTTATTGGTTTAGTAAATTAAGATCAAACTGGGTTTACAATCAATAGGAAAGTTCAAATAATATAATAAGACTCTTTTCCTTGATTAATATGGCAAACAAAAATAAAAAAGTGTTATCAATAATAAGCTTAAATATGGATAAATCTTTAGACTTTGTGAAGTGGCCATTCATGTTCAAAGTACTTAATGGATAGACATTTTCCACTAATTTCAAGAAGTTAATTAAAAAACTTTATGATAATTCAATATCTTTTGTCAAAATAGGCTATTCTTGTTCAGAGTATTTAAAGGATATAATTTTTCCACTGATTTCATGAAGTTAATTAAAAAACTTTGTGATAATTTAATATCTTTTGTCAAAATAGGCTTCTTTATATCTAGCCCCTTTGATATCTTAAAAGGGACCAAACGGGAGTGGCCTTTATCCCCTTTGTTATTCATACTTATTATACAGCCATTTGCTAATCATATAAAATCTAATATAAACATTAAATGTTTTAAAATAAGGCTACAAGATTTTTATGTCTATATTAGCAAAAAGAGTAAATCAAATACTTATTGGTTTAGTAAATTAAGATCAAACTGGGTTTACAATCAATAGGAAAGTTCAAATAATATAATAAGACTCTTTTCTTTGATTGATATGGCAAACAAAAATAAAAAAAGTGTTATCAATAATGAGCTTTGATATGGATAAATCTTTAGACTCTGTGAAGCAGCCATTCATGTTCAGAGTACTTAATGGATAGAATTTTTCTACTGATTTCATGAAGTTAATTAAAAAACATTATGATTATTTAACATCTTTTGTGAAAATAGGCTCCGTTATATCTAACCCCTTCGATATCTTAAAAGGTACCAAACAGGGGTGGCCTTTATCCCCTTTGTTATTCACACTTATTATAGCGCCATTTGCTAATTGTATAAGATCTAATATAAACATTAAATGTTTTAAAATAAGTGAAGACTTTTCTTCTAAAATTCAACTTTTTTCTGATGACATTCTGCTCACTAGTGGTAATATTAAACACTTGTTGGGTCATATAGTCAGTTCTATATATTAAATCTCTTTTTGGCCACAGAAACAAACCCAATATGTTCAAAAGTGTTGCAACTAATATTATTTATAAACTGACATTGCTTACAGTCGGTACATGCAAAAGTACCAACTGTTCCATTACCAAGTATGAACTCACTAACCAAATCCAGTTCAAGTAATAATTTAAGATTTACAACTTTTAAACACAAACTGTGGACATGCACCTATAACTTTAGTAAGTTTTGGATTCCCTAGAACAATCTTCCAATTATTTTTAACAATATTAATAATTTCTGAACTAATTATTGTGACACGAACTTGTAAAGCACATCTCATTTAATCATTCACTTTAACAAATCCCCTTAGCCAAAATTGAAGGAAATGAAATGTCCCTTTTATTAAGGACTTCAATTTTAATTTTGTGAAGCTCTTCAATAGGGTAGCCTCTTTTTAAAAATAAAAGAAACAAAAAAACCTCAGCTCCGGAATAGGACCTGGAACACCACGTAGTTAAATGTTACTCAGTTGCTGTATTTAACAGTAAAGAGTACACCAGTATCCAAAGCAAGTGCACATTTTTCCAAATGAGTGAGAAAATAGAAAAGTAGGGATATCCAGAGCAAGTTTAATGCACAATATCGTTTTTAATAAAACTACCAAAACAAAATCCATATAAATGTTAAGTGCTTTTTGTTCGGGTTATACCCGAACTTCTTCAGACATCTTTCCCTAATTACTGTTAAATAGTCGCTTCCTTCGTCCCTGTCCTATCAGGAAGAAGTAAGAATCAACTTTTTACCAACAAACCTCAAAGTGTTGTTGTTTTGTATATACATAAAAGAGTTTGTGTATAAATCCAGTGTAGTAATTAATACACATAAAATTCATTTAAATGTCCTTTTCTAATTTTTTGTAATTACACAGTCCATTGATTAAATGGTCATACCTTTGTTAAACAATAAACCATGTCAGTTATTGAACTTCTCTTAACTTAAATGTTCTTATGCAGTACAATTTATTAGTATATGTAAATGTGTAGTGAACACCCTGTTCTTTCCTTTACGTTTCAGTAATAATAATAATGTCCTAAAATACAAAAAGGACATGCAAGTAGTGTAAATAAAGGTGTTGGTATTGAGGAATAAAATGTTGTTGTTGTATCTACTCTCTAAAGTGTCAACAGTTCCCCCTAGTGTTTTAATGTAGTGTTTACCTTAAGGGTTTTTAGCCTAATAGTTGTTAAAAACACTCCTTTTTTGTACCTACCTAGGTAAAAAATATATTAACTTGTACGAAAAATATATATGTTGAAAATGTTTTAAATTTATTTAATGTGTATGTATTTAAAAATGTGTATTGTATATGTATATATAAGTACCTCCGTGTTTGTACAAAAAGTCTATATTATTAAAAATATATAAAAAAATATATAAAAAGTTACAGGTGTATATGTAATTAAATTATTATATATAAAAAAACATATTTACAAAACTATATCTTATATTTAATTTGGTTATTTTCAAAAAATAAACTGATTAAAATTTCAACTTCCTTATATAATCCATTTTCATTACTAATCAAGTGACATAACCTAATCATTTCTCCACAGAAAATGTTCAATTTCATCTCTTTTGGATGGTGGCTCCTATAGTGGAGATAATTATTTGTAAAAGTCTCCTTCCTATATTAATCAATGTCAAACTTAAAATTTTCAGAATCCATAGTAACTCTAACATCCAAATAATTATCAGTAGAATCAATTCCACTAATAGTACACTTTAACCAAGAGACACTGTTACTGAGTTGATCAACAAATTCATAAAATAATTGTTCATTATTTCCCCAAATAAAAACAAAATCATCAATGTATCTCTTATAGTATTTAACATATTTGAGCAAAGGAACAGTCTTAGTCATACTTTCCTCCCACCAACACATAACAAGATTAGCAAAAGTTGGGGCAAGACTGGCCCCCATGGCCACTCCAGTTAGTTGTTGGTAAATGTGATGGTTAAATAAAAATAAATTATTTTTAAGTACCATATTCATCAACATTATTATAATATTAATATCAACCTGTTCCATTTGATCATAATGTTCAAGTTACTTTCTTACAAATTGTAACCCTTCTTTTTGCTCATATATAACAAATTCACATATATTGTGACAAGCCTAGTCTCCCCGCCTGTGAATTTATATTCCCTTAAACTGTTCAAAAATGATCACGGATTCTTAAGAAAATATTTACTGGCCTGTACTACAGGGTGAAGTAAGTGATCCAAAAAATACAAAATATACACTGTTTAGTTTTTGATAAAGAAACAATTGGCCTGTATGGGGGTCTTTCTTTATTGTTATGGATTTTTGGAATCCCAAAAATCTTCCCAAATTCTGATTGATCAACTGTTAAAAATTCTTACATGCTTAAGTTAATGTATCTTTGGTTAGACAACTTAACATCTCCTGATCTATTACATTATGATACTTTTAACAAAATATTTGCTGACAATCCAATAATGCATTCTGTTCAACAACAGAAAATCCATCTCTTTGACATAATTAGCCTGTTCAACTATAACAATACCACAACCTTTGTCAGCTTTCATATACCTTAAATCCTTGTACTGATAAAGCAGCTTAAGGGCTTTCTGTTCATTCAAATCTAAGTTGAACATTTTATGTTTGGGTTTTCCATTCATTAAATTATTAAACTTAAATTCACAGAATTTAGGAAGTATACTTAAAGTGTTATTTAAAAGAGGATTATAAAGACTTTTTTTTAATTTCATTTTCTTCATACGATAAATTAACATCACGTAGGATATACTTCAAATTCAGTTTCCTTATAAACATCCTAAAATCAACAATTAGATTGGTATAAGAGGCTCTACAACAAAGAATAAATGTAAACCCTTTTGCCAAGACTTTAACCTCACATGATGTAAAAACATGTTTAGATAAATTAAATACTGGACAGTTATAACTTAACATCTTCTCCCCCTCCCTCTGTCTCTTTTCCTCCCCCTGTTCAATCTCTTGTTTTTGTCCACAAGAGGAGCCTGAGTCCCTCTCCCTTTATGAAAAAAAGATGAGGATGCCTGAGGCTGGGGGGGGGGGAGCAGGATTGTTGTAGCTCTTTGATAGTTGTTCCCTTCAATACTGTCCATTTCTGGTAGCACCACAAGCTAAAATATAATATATTATTTACTGCTTTTGTTATGGAAACATTATTGCTAGGCATTGTACCTTGGTCTCCATTAACTGGAAAATCATCTAATTGGTTAGCATTGTCACCAAGTTCACCATGCTGTCTTTCTTAGAAGCCCTCAGGCACTTTAACACCTTTAGTTATAAAACCAAGTTGGTTGGAATATGCCTTAGCATCTCTGTCAAGTTTTTTTATTTTTACGCTGAACCAGATTGCTGACATGCTGCTAGACTTTCCCAGAAATGTTGTCATAAATTTCTTGATGCATGTTGAAAATATGATGTTTTACAATATTTTCATTTAACTGCCTTATTTCTTCCTTAAAAATGCAAACGAGCCACTGATTATTTTGTTATTAATGCTTGCATAGCCTCAACCCCAGTTTTGTTGTATATGTTAACCAATTCATGGAAAACACCGTCAGAGTAACTAATACCATTTGAAAACTTGTATACCCTTAGACCAAATGGTATTTGCTGAAGTTAAATACACCTTTCCAAATAAAAGTTATATTCAAGGGACTTGAGCTTTAGAAACTTCTTTTGTAATTAAAAAATAAAAGATTTACAGTCATTGTCAAAAGATACGGTACCTTGTTGAATTTGGCTTGGCAGACCTCCATTGTTCCCAAATGGATTAAGACGTGGTCTGTTGACTAAATGGTGAACAGCATCAAATTGTATAACTCTGTCACTGCCTTTTAGAGTATTAACAAACAATCCACTTGATCCACTAGATAGGGATGACTGGGAAGAAGATCATAACCTGGACACTCCATGGTTGTTTGGAATACCTTCCATGGCATCATTAGCAGAATGTAAGCAATGGTACCTCTTTGGTATTTCATTGACTTGCTGAAATTCTGCCTGGAAAATGTGACTCAAAGCTTCCAACTCTTGTGACATTGAATAAGCAGAACAATCCAATGTGCAACTACCCAATATCATTGGTCTCACTAGAGGAGGAGAAGCAATTGATATCACTGTGAATCTCTTCAGCAGAGGACGGAGAAGACATACAAACAAAATCACATAAGACCACTAGGCAAAGAACACTAAACTTAAAACAAAAAAATTGTGCACAACAGCTTATATCCTTAGTAAAGAACCACACAATCATTTTAGTACTGTTGTTCCTTTTTAATAAAGTGGAACTTCTTCAGAAAAAACAAACATAAAACCTCCACATTTAAACAGTCCAACAAACAAAATGTTACATCACTTCCTTTTAAAACATAATTTTCTTTTGTAACATCACCTCCTTTTAAAGAAACATGCTAAGCCTGTTAAAAGTCCTTACAGTCACATACCATATCTCCCATAATGAAAAACTTTGAACATACAAAAATAAAAGTAAGAAATGCATCAAACAATTAAATACAAAAATGATAATAATAAAAACATATTTGCCAATAATGTTTTGTCATATTTAAGACGATCATGTAACTTTAAATTTCAACAAACATTTCAAATTTAAATTTTCATTTAATCTGCTGCTTTTTCAGCCCCCCAAAACACTTGTCATTTGTATTTTCTTACTTCTAGTGTATTATTACAGCTAAATACAAACTTTTTCATCATCATTTGTTCAAGCGCAGTGAAATTAAACTTCTTAAATCCTGAGCATTTTACAATGTGCTTGGCCAGGGCATTGCAAAAATTTGTAATCTTAATGGCTTTAACATGTTCCCTTATTCTGTACTGCAAGGAAGTTAGGTGACACAGGAGTACAGATGGGGGGGGGGGTTGGTAGGGAGGAGCCAGGTCAATCAGGGGGATAGTTACACTGACATAGTCTTGTATTGCTTAGGTGTTTTTTTACTACATTTTTGAACTGGAGTTTAGGCTTAGTATTTTGAATATGTAATGGAAGTTTATTCCAGCTATTTGCTGGAATTATTACATTATTATTAATTATTGTTAAAGCAATACTCTTGTGGCTTGACTCCTCATATGTTTTTTCTTGGAAATCAATACATGAAAGTATATTAATACATAAGAATACATATGTAACAGAATCTTATACAACTTTGGAGGTCAATACTTTTTGGGGGTTTGAAAATAATATATATTAAATGAAAGACATAAGTTTGCTCTCTATCCCTTCATAAATCAAGTTATATTAATCTTTCAGAAATGTACTAATTTGAATTATCTAAAGAACTAATAATGTTATTATTTTCTATAGCTTTCATAAATGGATGCTTTGCCTCTTTTAATACAAGGAAAATAATTTATTTAAAGAATAGTAATTTAATATATTGGCATCAATTTGTTGATGGGAATAAAGTACAGTCAGCTGATTATTTGATAGCTAGATACATTCTGGGAAACAATAGTTGGCTAGATATACAAACATGTAAGGAATACATTCAAGATAAAATTAAAACATCTTTAGACAGTCAAACTAAAACTATTCCAAAAATTCTAGACTTTTTTCTAATATAAATGATAATACATGTAAAGGTAAGTCATACTTATCAATCACATATATTATTAAAATTGAATTTGTTCCCCCTGAATTATCATTTTGAAATTACTCAACAAAAATAAATAAAGAATATTTTTCTGAGAAAAGTAAATAACTATCCTTAAAATCTGCAGGAAAACCAACATCCTTACTATACTTGAAAATATATACATGGAAATTTCTACACAGAGTTTTTCTAACACCCCACAAAATGACTGCTATATATAAATCACAAAAAAATAAAATGCTGGTGATGCAAACTGGGTTCATATGATCATAGAATGTGACATAGTGCCATCTTTCTGGACTGATTTTAGAAGCATGTGCCAAGCATTGTGATCAGATAATTGTACTATTACAGGTTCATTAATTTTGTCCAATGACCCCATCCCTGATTCCAGTATCTCAAACACCTCTTCTTTGGTCTATCCTAGCTATTGATAGGAAATTTATAACTAAAAACTTGAAATGCAAAAACTACTCTCTCCTTTACTACTGAATTTATTTGTCAAACTAAATCTGTTTGTAAAAATTAATTATCAACTATAAAAGAGAAAACTAGAAACGTAACTCATCAATACATATCCTGGCTGTAACTTAATGATCTATTAGAAAACTACTGGTTTTGTGTATTTAATATTCTTGTTGTGTACTTTTGTATTTAGTTTTGTTTTACCTTGTTATAAACTGGAGAACTATTTTTGGATTATGGAAAATCAGATAAAAAAAAAAACGATTAAGATAATCTTTTTGCCAGACTTTTCCAGCTTTGTCACTTAGTTTTATCTTTGTGAAAATTTCTGGGGTTAACAAGGAGGTAGAAAATCTTTAAACTCTTGTGGTTTTTCATAGGATATACTTTGTCTAGTATTCATGCAAGCAAATTGTAGAATGTTGATAGTGCAGCGGTGGCATCTATGTAATTGTAGACTGTTGCAAAGTCACTATCAAGCAATTCTGCAATGAGATTTTCCTATGTGTACTGGCTGGTGTCTCTATAATGCAAAGAATTTGGGGGCAGCTGTGTGCTGTTTTATTGACCATGTGGTTATTAAAAGGTTATGGTCACTGTGAGATTCAGAAAGCACATGCAGCCAGTGCAGCCATTCAGAAATATTTGGTAGTAGTAGTAGTAGTATGTCTAGAAGAGTGGCCTTTTTATTTGGTGATTTGTATTTGTTCCTGCATAGACCATCTAAATGAACCTTAGGCAGTTGATAAGCCTGCTCAGCTCAGCTTTGTGGTTACTTTCCAGTCTAGACTGAGGTCTCCAAGAATGATTGTTTTGCTGTGCTGGTTATATTCAGGATAGGGTTTAGCATTTCTTGAATGCAGGCCAAATTGGTGGATGGTGGGATATAGATAATTCCTATGTAAATCTTGGTATGACCTCCAATCAGAATCTGTATTAGTATCCAGTTGGGGGTCAGTGTCTGAGACTGACTTGCTCATTGTGATGGGATGCTATTATCAAGCAGCATGACACTCTCACCTGTGTGAATGCTGCATCTGTTGTTAGCGAGCATAGTATAATTTTGGGATATATCAGAGGGTGCCAATGATGAATTCTTTAACCAAGTCCCAGTAATTGCAGAAACTTTAGTTCTATTAGCTCTAGCCCAGTTTTAAGTAAGTCTATTTGTTAGTAAGGCTGCAGGCACTTATGGAACCTATGAAAAGATTTTTAAGATAAAATACTGTAGGTCCTGTATTAAGTCCAATGTCTCCTAATAAGACCAGTGATAGTGGTAATTAAGATTGACACATTGGTAGTGAGTGTGATGGGGCTACAGCAAGTGCTCAGTGTGTTGGAATGGGGAGGTGGCTTTGACTCCCTTGAACCAGCTCTACCTGAAATAGGGTAGGAAAGACTGAGGATGGAGTATTTGTTAGGGGGTGCATAACGCTAAAATTGATGGCATAGCAGGTTAAAGTCAGAGGGAAGTGGGTGGATAAATATGGTATAAAGGAAGTATAAGTTATGATAAAGCTAGTTCTAGATGACTGGTTAAGTTGATTTGTACAGAGGAAAATATGATGCAGATAAGGGAGACACTTCTTGGGTATAAAGGAAATGAGACAGGAAGTGGGTGGAAATTGGGTAGGGTAGGCTAGGGTGGTGTAGCAGTGAGGATAAGCAGAGCATGTTTCACCTCTAAAATATGATAACAAGAAAAAAATAGGTAGGTGCTTAGCCTGCATGGCTAATCAGCTATATGGGAGTAGGCTTAAGTATGTTGATGGGCATGAAGTGAAAGGGGGACAGCTTTAGTGTTGCAATACTCTTGTTGTAACAAAGGTGTTAGAGTAGGGAATGATGTTCTGTACTCTGCCCTTGTCCACAGCAGATAACACTGATTCTTATCTTTAAGCCAGTGAGCATACTATATGGGTCGACTTCACCCTGTCGAAGGCCGACAATATCGAAGTTGATATTGTCGGCACCAAAATGTCGAAAGCAAAAGTCATCACGTGTGTAAACGGAAATCTCCATAAGGGGAGATTTCCATTTACTGCAATGTAGTGCGATCTCGAAGTTGGTATATTTAAGTAACGGGGGTGTGGTAGGTGCAGCCCCCAATATGGGGGGTGCAGGGGGGCATGCCCCCCTGCATAGAGCAATTTGTGTTGTGTTTGGGTGGGGGTTTTTTTGTGTGTGTGTTCTATGTTCGGGGGTTTCGATATTTCCATGTCAATTATTACGCTGTCGACAGTTTGAGTTTTCTACAGCGTAATATAAATGCTACTATATAGCACCCTTGTGCACAGCAGATAACACTGATTCCTACCTCTAAAACAGTCAGCAAAGAAAGAAGTACTGCTATATAAGGAGTACAGTAGTTCAATACAGGGAAGGGTCTTACTTTAAAGAGTAGAGTTCATTATTGAATTCTGCAGTGCCAGTAATCTGGACACCCCTACACTGCTGGATAGAGAGGTCATCAGGGTGATTCCTTACAGCAGCATTTCCAGGTAAGCTTATCCACCTGAATCACAGGTCATGGTGTATGTTCTGTGCAGAGTAGTGTTACTGCCCTGTTAAAATCAAAATCTACTTGAATCTATCAAGACGCATCTGAACATGATGGTTTTGGGTGACTTCAACTACCCATCCATTGACTGAGTTAATTATTCATGCTCAAACTCACTTGCCCAAAGGTTTCTCAACTTTGTTAATTCGAATGTCTTGGACCAGCTGGTTGACACCCCCACAAGGAGTGCCAGCATCCTGGATCTGATGCTTACCAAAATGGGGACCACTATAGCACCCCTACTGTGAGGTCTTCCCTAGTGAGATCTGACCACAAGTCGTCTCATTCAAAGCAAGTATCATACCTGACCCCCCCCCCCCCCAGCAGCAACAAGACTAAAAAAACTTCTCCACAGCAGAATATAACCTCTTACGGGATGGTATAAATAGTTTTACTGCACCACCTCCTCAGATGGAACTGGCAACAATGCTGACTTCTTCACCAATGGTTTATATAAACACCTGTATAAGTGCAATGACTCAGCCATACCTGATAGGACCAATACAAGCTCTTCGAGGAAGAGCAATCCTACCTGGTGGACAACTGCCATTAACAGGCTTTACAACAAGAGGAAGAAATTGCTGTCTAAGAGTAAGAGGGAACGAGCTCTAAACTGAAAACACTCCCTCCTCAGCTTAAACAAGCAAATAAGACTTCTTGTGAAGTCCTACAAAGCAAACTACAAATCCAAATTAGCTTACTCAACTAAGGATAAACATAAGGCATTCTTTAGTTACATCTGTAAACTAAAAGGAAAGGACCAAACTTGCACTGAACTGGTAGTGAATGATACCACATATACTGAGCCTGTTGACATAGCTACCCTGTTGGCTGACAGGTTCTGTGAAAACTTTACTCTCCTGTCCCCATGACATCCCTACCACCTGTCCCCTACCTTGTATCTCAATAGAGCAGGTAATAAATACCCTAACTAAGGCCACAAACACAGCATCTATGGGACCTGATAGCATCCCTGGCTGCATCCTACATGGGTTCCAACAAGAATTAGCAACACCATTGGGTACTATTTCCAATCATAGTCTAAGCACTGGATTCTTCTCAGCTGAATGGAAAACAGCCACAAGGATCAGTCCTGGGACCTCTATTGTTCACAATCTATTTCTCTAAAGTACAAGCAAGAACTAAAGGTCTGTGACTGACAAAGTCTGCTGCAAATTGGGAGCTGTCATAGAATCTCCAAATTATGTCAACATCCTACAAGACGTTCTTAAGCAAGCAAATGATTGCATATCCGCAAGTCAAATGGTACGTGGGTTACTCACTGTAAAGACCTTAACATGGTATGTCACATTAATAGAACCTGCTGGAGGGACAGATCTGTCTCCCAGAGGTTACTACACATTTGAAAGAGACTAACACTTCAGATCAAACAGAGCAGCTCATTGGCTCTCTTCAAATGCAATCTAGATGATTGGATAGGTAACTGTAAACTCACCCTGGGGTTCCAGTTGTGCCCCTCTTGGACAGGGGCAATATGTGCTGATTGTGGAAATAAGGTTATAACTTGGCAAGGCTTGTAAGTACCCTAGGGCCATTAGCCTATTAACTTCCAATGATCCTATGATCCTTTAAAGTCTGATCTAAATGCAATGTAGTTCAAGGAACTGACACATACCAGCTATGCACACAATCATAAATTTGTAGTGCAGACTTCATCAAAGAGGACCAAAATATCAGAACTAGATTTACACAGCCAGCAGTGTCAGTACCCAGTTCAGTCATTTTGCAAAGACCAATAATTGGAATGGCAGATACAACTAAACAATAAACTTTCTCTGTGCTGGAGATACCAGGAGGCTACTATTATGTCAAGCCTCATAGACTATATCATACAGTAGATGCTAAAAAATACAGATCTTAGTCCAGAAATATAAAATAAAATGCAGTATCAGAAAAGCATGTGTGCTCATTGTCTGAAGCAGCCTACGTTGATTAACAGACTGATCATAGGTTAATAGGTTCATAGTTTTATACTAGGCTATCTGCCCTAAGGCATTTATAAGCCTAGCCCAAAGTTCTGTGGCTTACGCCACCCCTTATATGAAAAAATACTGTACCCATTAGTTTGTTGTGCCTCTGTCCAGCAGTGACACAGAGATGATTCCTGGGGTAAACCTACAATCTCCCATCCACAGGTCAAGATTTCTCTTGAACAGAGCCAGCGAGGTGCTCTGACTCACATGAACCGGGATTTTATTCCACAGCATAGGGAGTCTCTGAGTGATAAATCTATCCATCCAGCACGTCCTATTTATATCCGTGCTAAGGTTTAAGTCACTTGCTCTAGTGGTTTTGGTGGATTTGGATTTTTTGAGGTGGAGCATGTCCATTAATTCCGGGTTGGACATGGCCTTGTATGTCACGCACATGTCACCTCTGAGCAGACGGTATGCGACTGAATAGAGCTGGAGTTTCTTCAATCTGGCAGCATATGGCAGATTTTGGAGTCCCTTTATCCTTTTGATGAGGAACTTTTGGGGTCTCTCCAATTGCTGCAGATGTCGGGTGAGATACATCCCGAATGGGGCATTGTACTCGATCATTGGTCTGATAAGTGAAGAGTACAGGGGAACAATGACCTCACTAGATCTGGATGTGAATCCCTTCATGATCAGGTGGGCAATGTAGAAGGTCTTTCTAACCACTTTAGCAACGTGAGTGTCAAAAGAAAGGCCACTGTCAACCTGGGTCCCCAGGTCCCTGATAACCGCTTCTGTGCTTAGTGGATTGCCACCTATATGGTAGCTTGGGGTTAACTTGTTTTTCCCGAAGGGTATGACTATACATTTTTTGGCGTTTAACTTCAGGCCATGGCTCTGGCACCAGCTATCTGTTTCCGTGAGTCCCTTCTGAAGGATATCCGTGTCCGATGCACTTTCAACTATGGCGCCCAGTTTGCAGTCGTCTGCAAACTTTGTCAGCCAAAGTCCTCCCATGTTGGCCTGTACTTTTGAGAAGTAGATGCCGAACAATAGGGGGCCAAGGACCGAGCCCTGTGGGACACCACTTGTGACCAGCTTGGAGTCTGACATAGCGCCAGCAACTCTAACCCTGTGGGTTCTGTCCTTAAGCCAGTTTGCAACCCATCTTGTGACATATGGGTTTACATTTAAGCTGGTAAGTTTTTCTACAATACCCGAGTGGGGTATTGTGTCAAAAGCCTTTGCAAGGTCAAGGTAGGCTGTATGGACTGCCTTTCCGTCATCAATGGCCTTGGTGACTGTTTCGAAGACGTCGACCAAGTTCAAAAGGCATGATCTGCCCTTGACGAAGCCAAACTGGGTCGGGTCCAATGTCTGCAAGTCCCCTATATATTTGTTTATGAGCTCCATTATGATCCTCTCCATAGCTTTGCAGACTAGACTTGTTAAGCTTATGGGGCGGTAATTACCAGGGTCCGTAGAGGCACCGCCTTTGTGGAGTGGGGCCACAGTTGCCATACGCCACTCCTTGGGCACGTATCCTGTGGTAAGGCTGAGATTAAACAGCTGCCTTATGTGCGGGTTTAATTCCTCATTTAGCTCGTGTAGCACACAGCCGGGGACACCATCTGGTCCCATTGATGCTGTGTTTTTAGCTTTAGAGAGAGCAGCTTTCACCTGCGCATTTGAGATGTCTGGGAGGTTACACTCTGCTGGGATAGTTATCTCTCCTTTAGGCGGGGAGAGGGGGGTGAAATTTGCACTGAACCTGTCTGCCAGTATGTTGGCAATGTCTGTGGGTTCAGTGATTTTTGTATCATTTTGGACTAATTCTGAGCATATCTGGGAGTTTTCACCCAGGTTCCTAACATAGCTGAAAAAGGCCTTATGATTGTCCTTTGAATCCATGGCAATTTTTCTCTCATTATTCTAAAATCTTTGTAAAAAGAAATTTTGAGGGATTGAAAGCTCTGACAGTATTGTACGTTTTAATTCCAGCATAGCTATGGCCGATGGCAGTTACTACACTATACAATGACAAGCTGCAGCTAGATATGCTGCCAGTCTAAGCATCAATGAACTGAAGAAAGGAGCTAACTACTTTTGCAGTACCAGCAATCCCCATTGTAAAAGGGGTCATGTATATCAAGGAGTTAGATGCAAGTCTCACTGCAGGTGAGGAGCAATTTTTGTCCTAGAAACAAAATTTTAGTGTAGCCAGCAATTTCAAACTGCTTTGAATTATGTCAGGTACACCCCCTGAGCACTTATTTTCAATATGTTATAGTGCAGCATAGGCAGTAGTAAGAGACAGAACACAATGTCTGTGTTCAAAAAGTAGACTGGCTTTTCTTCCTCTAAGATGGCATTATATTGCCTAAAGATAACCTATGAATCTAAGAAACATATAATGAATTCTGGCAGTCAGATATCATGCCACACTGTCAGTCTCCAAAATGAAGTGATAATGCAGAAGAATTTTAGCGCCACCACCTAATGAATGTTGTTTATATCAATAGTCAGAGAGGAATGTTAACCATCAGCTCAGTACATTATTCACACCCTGCAATCTTTATACTGAAATGCCACTTCCTGTGAAGGGCCTCAGGTCCAAATGCATGTGTGAAATGAAACATTGTGGACATATTCCAGTGTACTCATGTCCCCTCATCCCTTTCCATTTCCATTTTATATACTCTTAAAGCTCTGAAACACAACAACAAATAATGCACACATCATTATTAATTGAATATTACTTTGAAACAAGAAAATAATGCACTTATTGTTTTCATGAAACAAAGGACTGTGTTTCTATGGGAAATTATTTAGTAGAAGTGGATATAAATCAGAAAAACAATTTAAAACTCTTCCTTTTCCTTTGCAGGGTTGGAAAAGGCTGGTTATAATGCAGGTGTGATGGCATGGTGGTGTTGGTTGTGCTTTTCTTCAATTATTCAATTAGTGACCTCCACCTTTTGCACAGTTCTCATTACAAGATCAGCCTGGTCAACAGCTTGACAAATTGCATGAACTTATCGGGTGCCTTTTGCACAGTTCTCATTACAAGATCAGCCTGGTCAACAGCTTGCCAAATTGCATGAACTTATCGGGTGCCTTTTGCACAGTTCTCATTACAAGATCAGCCTGGTCAACAGCTTGCCAAATTGCATGAACTTATCGGGTGCCTTTTGCATAGTTCTCATTACAAGATCAGCCTGGTCAACAGCTTGCCAAATTGCATGAACTTATCGGGTGCCTTTTGCACAGTTCTCATTACAAGATCAGCCTGGTCAACAGCTTGCCAAATTGCATGAACTTATCGGGTGCCTTTTGCACAGTTCTCATTACAAGATCAGCCTGGTCAACAGCTTGCCAAATTGCATGAACTTATCGGGTGCCTTTTGCACAGTTCTCATTACAAGATCAGCCTGGTCAACAGCTTGCCAAATTGCATGAACTTATCGGGTGCCAGGCTTAAATGTGAGGTAATTGTGACAAACTTTCTGGTCAAGATTCATTCTGGATAATTGTGCAAAGCAGGTGCACAATTCTAACCACATTACACCTCCCTGCATAACGTAGAATGAAATCTATGTGCAACAGAGGATCAGCCTATACAACTGTGTACCCAGATTCTTCCAAGCACACAATTTGTATACAATTGGGAATCTACAACATAATTAGTGAAGTTCAGACTTGTGCATCAAGGACTACACTGTGAAATAAGAGCAGATATATGTGAGAGTTTAATTAAAGATGACATACAGGAAACACAACAGCCTAGTGCCCAACTTCCAGAAAATGGAAATATATTGTTCAACATAAGATAGCAGAGCAACCTTACTCCACAGAACACATAAAAATTATAGTAAAAAGATGCAAAGGTACATCCTAATGTAGGCTGAAGTGTAAAGAAACACACTGCCACAGTCACATCCAGCCAACCCCAAACAGAGTGATGTGGTTGGGCACCTAACAATGAGAACAGTAATGCACCCCACCACTTCATTACCATAGCATGCTAATGGCACTAAAATGACAGTTGTGGCAATGTTGGCCAACTTTTTCCTGAATTAGCCCTTGCAGTGGGGTAAGAGATGAAAACTGGAAAATTTCTTTCTTCTTTAAGAATGGACTTTGCTGGATGGAACATAAATCTAAATTAAAAAAAAAACTTATTTTCCCTTATGTTATAAGGAAAGTTAATTTTTGCTCAAGTCCTCAGTTTTTTTAATGTGAAAGAGAAACAATATTTGCTATTTTTTCTTTTTAAACCTTTTAGACAATTAATAGAGACATTAGTCTACAGCAAGCAGCACACAACTATTTCAGTAGCTACACAGTGACTATATCTATTCCTTTCCATCATTAAACTGTGCTCAACCCACCAGATGCTTTAACAAATATAACTCATAAAGGAAAAATGCTGCTATGTGTCAAACAGGGATGGAATATAGACAGTGTGAGGATTCAAGTCTGCAGTATTCTGCTACAGTGACATCCTGTGCTCTGTATTTCAGTAACATTATTCGGGATCATGAACTACAATAATGCCATGATGGCAGACTAGCAAACCTTTCAACCTCTTTGTGCAAAATATCTAGACAAAGCATACAACAATAGGGACAGAGGCCCAAAAATAGGGACAGATTTTAAATATTGCTATTATAAACTTAGAAAGTCACTAGAATAACATAATTTGTGTTAGGATGCATTTTTCTGAAGAATAAGAAGTCTGAAACTCAAATGTCATTATTTAGTGACTTCAGCACTCAGTTATTTGCCAGAAAGCCATAAATATTATGATGAACAGGCCAAGAATATAAGGCAACATTTTGGACAGTTGTGAGGTATGCAGACAACCCATAAGCCCATAGCTCTTTTACAGGACTGAGCACTATGCTTAAGAATTGTCCTGCCAAGCTTTAAACATATTTGTTTTGTTTTAAACATCAAGATCACAGAATTTCAGAAAAGTCACTTTTTACAAAACAATGGTGTGTTGGAGTTTGTCTATTTAAGTAGGACATATGAGTGTGTGTGTGTGGGGGGGGGCAGGGAAAGGCTTGCTAATGAGGCATTCCTGGGGAGTGGCCTATGCTTGCTGGTCATTTATTCTCCCCCAAGAAATGCCTAATGCAAGGCAAAATGCCTAGTGTAAAGCATTTATGCAGCTGAGTGATTTGGAGAATCACTTTGCTGCTTAAGTTATCTCAGCCAGCTGTCTTAATTAACATTGCCAAAGGTGCACATTCACCCATTGCTTAAAATGGATGAGATCATGTTAGAGGTAAGTCCTGGGGAGTTTAAAGGTAGTGGAGGGGTATGTGTGTGTATGTGTGTCTACATGCATGAGTGTATGCAGAGGGATGAGTGGCCTCAGGTGCGTGTCTGTGTAATGTTACTTAAAAATATTTAAACCCCGTACTTCAGCACTTATGTTCTTTGTTAGAGAGTTTGTGTTCTACACCACCACTAGACTCCAAAAACACTTCTATCAAATTTCCTTGTGTGTTTGAAAATAAAAAAGAAAGTTAAAGGATGGGGGCCATACCCTATACCCTTGACAGAGAAAGCAGCTTCTCAAGCAGGAATTTAAACCATTTATCCTAACTGAGGAGTTAGGCCAACAGAGTATTTCTTACATAACAAGAAGTATGAAACGTTCGTGTCTGGTATTATTCACTGATAAATATATATATATATATATATATATATATATATATATATATATATATATATATATATATATATATAGACACACACACACACACACACACACACACACACACACAAACAAATGTCTGAATGTGTGGGGGGATGCTGTCACACCTTCACATTCCCCTAGAATAATAAGCAAATTCTGCAATATTACAGGGTGTAGAACATTAGACACTTGACTATGCAGTGACATAGCAGATAGCATTGTTGTCTCACAGCAAGTGGTTCTCCAGTCTGAATCTCAGCTATGGTGCCTTCTGTCTGGAGTCTTCATGTTCTCTCTGTGTTCATATGTGTTTTTAATCTGACTGTTCCAGTTTCCTCCCATATTCCACATATATGCAGTAGGTGGACTGGAAACTCTAAAAATTGCCCATAGGTGTGAGTGTGCAAATGTGTCTGTGGCATGGAAGGACAATGATGGCAGGTCTAGCCACCACCACTGTGAACATTGGCTCTAAATGATTGTCAGTGTTGAAGTGGCACCCTGAAACCCTGTGCAAAAATGGGAAGAGGAGTTATGGATGGATGGATGGATGGATGGATGGATGGATGGATGGATGGATGGATGGATAAATGGATGGATGGATGGATGGATGGATGGATGGATGGATGGATGGATGGATGGGGAAGAGTAGATAATAGGGATTCTCTTTATATCATGCTGTAAAATACTTAAAAACATAACAGAACATTTTGAACCATGAATTATGTGAGGCTACAGCAACAAGAGACACCACAGACATTCTTCATATTGAGCCATAAGGGCACACAGAAAGATAATAAAACAACCTTGCAGCAAAAAAGATGTGGGACAGGGGAATAAAAGATACCAGGGTGAAATAAAGTCACACAAAAAGTTAATAGAGCAATGTTTTGAAGCAAGTCTCTGCAACCTAAGCTGTTTTATATGCATGTTCCTCAATAGTTGCTTAAACCTGTTAACCACTGTTTGATTATAACTGTATTTCAATTACAATTATCTCCTTTCTTTATTTTCCCCAGTTTTTCTGCTCTTTACCTACTCTGTCTTGCCTACCAGCCCTGCCCTCCTGGATAACTAAGAACAGTCACTGAATCATAGTTCCTGGATTGACCTACTCTCCCAAACAGGAAATCCTACCTTCTCCCTGAATTGTCAGGAAAGGAATTAAAAGAAAATATATTATGGACTTAATCTTCCTTTGACTTGTTTGTAAAGTTTCTACCACTTACTAGAAGCTAGTATAGGACCCCGGCCTGAGAAGCCTGCAGCCAAAACCCCTCATACATACCATATCCCGTTTCATCTTTTTCATATACCTTTCTACCTTCTATAGTGATTCTTCACTCCATTTCAGAGTTTGGGCCACTAGATGGCAGTCTTTACCCACCTATAACCTCTCTTCCTCACTCATTCCCTCTCACCATATCGATACAACCAGTCCTTCACTCTCTTTTCCTCTACCTGCTTGTAAATAGTCCTCCTATTCTCTGACTTTCACCCAGTACTCTTCAATACAGTCCCCTAGCACCCCTCTAGCCAGCCTGGCTTTCACCTTCTGCACTTACCTTAACAATACTGATAGTTTTTTCACACTGTCTGTCCTGCTGCCTTCTTTCCTTGGGTCTTCCCCGCTCCATTCGCACTGCGGGCTCACTCTGCTCCCCTACCCTGCCCCCAAATTCCACCTGCCCTCAGGACCTCTACCTTTATAGCTATTAGGCCACACCTTCTGCCCTCCCCTACTTAACTCATCACTTAATGCCCACTAATTAATCTCTCCTACCTCACCTACTCTGTACTCCTGCTGAATCCTCCTACTCCACATAAACCTATAGTTTTTAAACAACTACCCTAATATCCCCCAACTTAAACACACTCCAGCAGTGTTCCCCTTCAGAAACATCATGAACACTAAATAATTAACTTTTGCAGCTCTACTACTAATTCTAATCTGCCTTTCCTACACACTCTACCTTATCAGACCTCTTTTTACCAATCACACAACCCCAACCCACTCCACCATCTCCTCACCCTTACATTTTGCTCACTCCTCATTCTTCATATCCCCTAACCTCTACTCCCACAATACTTCCTTGCTCTTCAACTTCAGTCTCCTATCTTACCCCCAAACCACCATTCAAATGCACACCACTCCTATCTTAACACACTCCTCTACCTTCAAACCCAGTACCAAGCTTCTTAAACACGTCTTCAACCTCATACACCACATTATCTCCATACTTACCTCTGGAGACATACACCCAAATCCTGGCCCTTCTACCACTTCCATCTCCCCCCATCACCTCTACCCCACTCAACCAGAAGACCCCTCCACTTTATTGCTCTCAATGCCCAAAGCATATGTAATAAAATCCCACAACTTCATGCCTGGCTCCATCACAACAAACCTGACTTTCTTTCCATCACTGAAACATGGCTCAAGCCACACATTAAAGATTCAGAACTTACTCCAACTAACTATAGTATTATCAGACACAACAGAACTAATAAGAAAGGGGGAGGCGTAAGTCTCTTCTTCCCCTCAATGCTTTCAGTCACCCCCTACTCTAAACCTGTCCCCATATTTGGGAAAGCTGAATTACTTTTAGCCCTTCTTCAAATAAACAAACATAACTCCATCTGCATAGCCACCCTATACATCCCTCCAGGTGATAACATCCCTGTCATAGAAGACATTCTCTGCTGGCTCTCATCTAATATCTCAAATGAAACCATAATCCTCGGGGATGTTAACATAAATTGGAATAATATACAATCCCCAACCAACTCCCTCAATATCATTCTGTATAACTTCACACAGCTTATCAACTCCCCTACCAGACCCTCTAAAGACCTCGTATCAGGTAGCACCTTAGACTGGATACTAGTTTCCCAGCCACACTACATCTTCAAGAGCGGCACACTTCCAGATCCACTTACAGACCATCTTCCCACTTTTGCCCTTCACCTTCCTTCCTTCCTTCAGCTATCCCACTCCTACATCTCTACTCGCCTCATAAAAAAACTTTAACCACAAAGCTTTCTCCAACAACCTAAAAAGGCCAACTGGAACCCATTAATGACTTTACCCCCGGATAACAGTTACTTACTTCAATACAACCTTCTTAAGCTTGCTTGACTCCTTTGCTCCCTTAAGAACTAAACGTATAAAGAGTAAATCCACCTCTTGGCTAACTAGGAACACCTTTATTACAATGTGAAACCGCGACAAAGCCTGGCACCACTATCATAAAACTAAAACTTCCACTTCCCTTAACGAATACAAATCACTTCGCAACAAAGCTAAAAAACTCATTAACAGTGACCGTAAAGCCTATATCTCCACTCTCCAAACCAAACACAACAATAACCCTAAGAAATTCTGGGATGGCATCTCTTCTCTTCTAAGCCCAGGTAAAAAAGAAAACCCTTGCCCTGATTCTAATGCCTTAGACTCAGATCTAGCTACCTAATTTAACTCATTCTTTATTAACTCCATCTCAAAATTAACATCATCCTTTACCATGAAATCACCAGCCCCCCAGCAACCTCCTCAGAACCCCTACTCCCATAACTGCAATAGCCCCCAACCTCCTTATTTCACCACAAACCCTATTCCCATCTCTACTATAAAAAAAACTTCTTCAAAAACTAAAACCATGTTCTAATGCACCCGATGAAATACCCTCCTTCTTCCTAAAGACTGCTGCAGAAGCCATAGCCTACCCTATCAGCATCCTAATAAATCGATCTATTTCTGAATGCCATGTTCCCCAGATCTGGAAAAAGGCCTATATTATTCCACTCCACAAGGGTGGCAGCAATAATGATATCTCCAACTTCCGTCCCATCGCTATCCTATCCCCATCTCTAAAATTCTTGAAAAATGTTTCAATCTACAACTCCTACCCTACCTCATCAATAATAACCTTCTAACTTCCACTCAGCACGGATTCCATCCTGGCTATAGTACTACCACAGTTCTCCTCTCCTTCCTTGAAACCGTAAACAAGGCCCATGACTCTGGTCACATTGTTTCCAGCCTCCTCCTTGATCTCTATAAAGCTTTCGACACAATGTCTCATAACCTTTTTCTTACTAAGCTCTCTAAACTAAACCTATCCCACTCCTCTATTAACTGGTTCACCAGCTACTTATCAAATAGGCAACAAGCAGTTAAGTGGAAAAAAGCAATTTCCCCTTTCCAATTCACACCCACTGGTGTACCCCAAGGCTCAATTCTAGGTCCCCTTCTATTTAACATCTTCATCATTGACTTCCACCAGGCCATCCTTAACTCTAAACGAATTCAATACGCAGACGATTCGACAATAATCTGCTCTTCTTCCTGCACTTCCACCCTAATGAAACTTACCCAAGAAGCATTGCTACAGAGCTATGGATGCTCCAGAACCATTTAGCGCTAAATGCTAACAAGACTAAACTAATGTTATTTTCCCCCTCCAGAAGCATTACCCTAGATAAACACTCCTTCCTTATTATCAGCAAAGATAACGCTTCTCTTGAAACTGTCTCCTTTGCCAAACTCTTAGGCATCCAAATTGATGACCAGCTAAAGTCTGACAACCATTTGCTGGCAAATACAAAAAAACACACAAAAAACTGGGCATGTTTTATTGTCATTACCAATTTACCTCTCCCCCTACCCGGCACACTCTTGCCAACATCTACCTAATCCCATCCCTACTATATGGAGCCTCTATCCTTACCAACCTGCAATCCTCCCTCAAATCCAAACTCTCCTCCTGTTACTATAAGATTGCAAAATATGCAACTGGCCATAGATCCAGCACCTATCACTGTACCTCCCTACACCAACTGAAATGGCTTGAACTCCCCAATTATCTTATCTACATACAACTTATCCAAGCACATAAACTTATATTTCACCCTTCTCTCTGCCCCTCCCTCATCTCAACCTTTAAAATGCATCTTTCCAACAGATGCCTACGATCCAACCAACAAAATCTAATTGAACTGCATAAACCCTCCCGCCCAGCTGGTAAACATCTTCTTTCCTTCTGTCTCGCACACCACTGGAACTCCCTTCCACCTCTCATCCACACCACCAACAGTCTCTCTGTCTTTAAATGTCTTCTCCACTCTCACCTAACATCACTGTGGGAATGCTCTTGCTCTCATCCTACATAATATCTCTATCTATAATCACTTCTCCACTCTCACCTAACATCACTGTGGGAATGTTCTTGCTCTCATCCTACATAATATCTCTATCTATAATCACTTCTCCACTCTCACCTAACATCACTGTGGGAATGTTCTTGCTCTCATCCTACATAATATCTCTATCTATAATCACTTCTCCACTCTCACCTAACATCACTGTGGGAATGCTCTTGCTCTCATCCTACATAATATCTCTATCTATATCACCTCCTACTTCAAACACTTCAGCTGACACCTTCTTAACAAGCTGTCACTTTTTATCCCTCCTTAATGCATTATATGTGGCCTTTTGCACTACCTTTTACAGCTGGAACTAACTTGATTATTGTTAATACTGTGATACTTATCTACCCTGACATTTCATTATCATTAAACTGTGGCACTTTATCTACTCTGACATGTAACACGGTATACTTTACCCTGACATTTGATTATTGTTAAAACTGTGATACTTGACCTACTCTGACATTTTTATTTTCTAGATTCTCTTTAACCACTGTAGATTTACAGCTATGACTTCTCAGTAGCTCTGTGTAACCTAACATTTATTTTATTATATATTTTGTTTTATTTTTCTTTAATTGTACTGTATTTGTATTTGTACTACTGTTACTTTAACTAGTTGTAACTTGGAGCTTTTCTCCCCAGAACTCCATTGAAAACAGGTTCCCCAAGGCCCAATGGACCACCCTGGAAAACAAACTGCAAATAAATAAATAAGGCATGTCAACATTATTACATCAGAGACACTCCTTATATTCTGCAGTAATGTCACTTAAAATATTAAAACCCTGTACCCTCAGCACTTATATTCTTTGCTAGAGAGTTATTGTTCTGTACCATGACTAGACACCAGAAACACTTCTAACAATTTTCCTTATGTGTTTGAAAATAAAAAAGAAGGTTAAAGTAAAAGGGGGTGGTATCCTTGACAGGCAAAGCAGTTCTCAAGTAGGACTTTTAACCATCTATCCTAAGAGGAGTTAGGCTAAAAAAGTACTTCTTACATAATAAGAAATATGAAACTTTAGTGTCTTGTATTATTCATTGATTGTAACTGTTTGTGAATTACTAGGGAGAGGGCACATATAAGAGGCAACAGCAGAAACATTCAGTGAAATCAGGGATAACTGACACAAAATGGGGTGTGTCTCTTTGGGGGAAGTTCTGGGACAAAGCTGGGAGGAGCATTAGATGACACAGGGAGAACTTTTAAGCTATTACTTAGAATCACTGAATAAGCCACAGTAGTTCAGTGGTAGCGTTGTTGCCTCACAGCAAAAGGTTCTCCCGTTCGATCCTCGGCTGGAGCGCCTTCTGTGCGGAGTCTGCATGTCCTCCCCGTGGTCGAGTGGCATTCGAAAGACATGTGTAGAATGGGCGTACCTTCGTTGAAGGTTGGGCGTCAAGCTAGCACCTCGGCACTCATAAAAAATCTACTGCCAATCATTAGCGGACCGGAGTTATGCTGTGGCGACCCCTAACTGGGAAAAGCTGAAAGAAGAACTATCTTAGAATCACTGAAAAAGTTAATAGAACAAGTCTAGCATCACAATACATTTTATGGACAATAAGAAGAATTAAACTCTAGTGTCTGGCATTGTTGATTGATTGTAAGGATTCATGATTTACAAGGGCATAGACAAAAATAAAAAGATACATCAGGGATGTTCTGTACACTAACAGACAGGTAAAAGATATGCCAGTGTGTGTGTGTGTGTGTGTGTGTGTGTGTGTGTGTGCACTTGAATGTCTGCATGTGTGTGGGAAACAGAATGAAGGGTGTGCATATGACAACACAATGCATGGGCCACCAGAGGTGCTTACCACAGAAAACTGCTGATTTGCACTTAGAGTAGTAGTTACGGAAAAGTCAAAAGATACGCAAATTTGCAGGTAATGAAGTCTTTCCTCATTGTTACTATCTTGTCTCTAAATTACATTTTCCCAGATCAAAGTTTACTGCAGTAATGAGGTTCTCTCTCAGTCCTCAGAATGGTGAACTATAAACAAAACAATAGAATAAAAGACATATCCAATAACTGAACCACAACATATGATAACAACACTAACAGCAGTTTCCAAGAAAAGAATGCTATCAGTGGAATAAAAATCAAGTAGGAAAAACAGATTAACAAATGGATAAAACAGCAGCAAAAGACTAATGTAAAGACTAAGAGGTAGCATACTAACATTCTCACATACATATCTATAACAGAAGCTGTCCGGTATGCTTAAGGACAACTATGGAATATAACTATCTCAATGTAAGCTGCATTAAATTAGTGAGACATATTTCAGAAATCTGTCCAGAAACATTACAGACAGTAATGGATGTTTCCATAATTAATTTATTAACAAAATATACTTGTTTTAAAGCTCCATTACTTTTGCAATACATATGTTTAGCAATCTGTGCAGTGAGCTTAGAGAACACTATGGATATTGCCATAAGTCATGCACTAAGAAAATATGTCTGCTTACACTTGGAATCCGTAAAATTTCTAATAAAATAATTAAACACAAAGGGCAACATTATTTAACAATGGGTTCGGGACTTGTGTGGGTAACACAAGTAATGGACACACCCAAGGAAATTGGGAGATAGAAAAGAATATCTGGGGTTTGTGTGAAAAAGAGGGACACACAAGAGGGAGGACTGAATAGGAAAATCTGAAGGAAAGTCAGTGGGGCATGGGCATTTTTTTAGGGGTGAGAATAGCTCCCATTTTGTTTAGGAATAGAAGGAAAGGTAAACATAGGAAAAGACGAGGAGAAGGACATCACAGCAGGTATACCCATAGAAGAAATATCACAACATCTGACACACAAAGATTGGAAAAACAACAGTAATGACCGGAAAATTACATGGATGGCACACTGCACAACACGGGCAATGGAAAGTTGTCAAACTGGGTGAGGATGCATTCCAGCCATAGTGAAATGTAGAAAAACATATCTAACTATGCATTAACACATTACAACATGTTGCAAACTGTACGGCAGTCATACCTAGATGAGTATGACAATGGTATATGTGTGTTGGAAGGTGATAAATAGGGTCACAGTACACATTGGATAAATAGCAACATGTCCAAGTAGTCTGTCAGCAGTACAAGTATAAGCCAAGCAACATCACACATGAGCAAATGCAGGTCTAGCAATGCCAGATAACACCAGCAGAGAACAGAAAAAAACTACAACCATGCATGTGAAAAGTAAACAACCAAGCACAGTGCCAAACAAAAGTACTGCAGCAAAAAAACAAAATATCTGCTAAATATACAAGCAGGAATGCAAACCCAAAGCAATGTGTAATGGAATGCATACATGTTACACATACATATTCCATCAAAGGCAACAGACAGGTGTAGGCATAAATGTATGACTGTCAGTGTCCTAAATATACCTACAAAATTTACAACCCAGTCAGTAACCTGATTTTGTGGGAGCACCTGACATCCCAGTGTGCTACACCCTACAGGAGCTATGAAAAATAAAATACAAAACAGTCCTATTCTGAACATAAGTGGGTCAGTAGGTTCCAAGTGAACCCCTGTTGGAAAATGAATCCTTAATCATGAGTTGAAAGTCCTTTGATCATAGCTGCTGGAATAAAAAAAAAACAAATTTTAAAGGTCTTCAAGCAATCCTTCAAAAATATGCTGGAAACACTTGGTTCTTAATTTTCATAGAAGTTCATTTATTTGCCACTCCAATGATGGAATTTCTGGGAAAATTAAGAATTGAGTGTTTTCACTGCATTCTTTGAAGGATTGTTTGAAGAACTTAATACATTTTCCATTCCAGCAGCTCTGAGTGAGGAACCTTAAACTCATGGTCAAGGACTGATTTCCCAAAAGGGACACATTTGGCTTCTACTGACCCACTTACAGTCAGAATAGAACAGTTTTTTGTTTTATTTGTCATTGGTCTAAATAAAATGTACATGAAATCAAGGTCAATGTACATACACAGACCAATGACGTAAGAAATTTTTCAAAAATATAACACTACATCTTAAAAAATATCTCAGGTAGAGCACATAGATTTCAACAATGTACACTGGTTAACACACAAGTATAATAAGAACAAGGATGCATGGCTGTGTGCAGATGTCCGACATCACAAAATAGCCATACATTTGGTATATGTTCACTATGTCAACAACATAGTACATGGCAATGGTAAACTACTGCAACAAAGGCAAACATATATGCAAAATATAATACAGAACTATGAAGAAGGCAGGTGGAAAACCTGGGCCCATATCAGGGAAAAGCAGAACAAGGTAAGCTGACACACTGAAAATGCGTGTGTACAGCACACAGGGTGCTGTAGAAGGCAACCCAAAATACATTTAAGCAAATGGAAAATGTATATCACATGAGCAGAATAATTTATGTCACAGAAATGGTCATGTATAAAACACACATAGACAGTAATGTGCAATTGTATAACATCAACATAAATAGGTAAGCAAGCTAAGAATTTCAAGTACATACAGATATACTGTCATGAAAATGTTGAATAAATAAATGCAAATGTATGTCATACACCCTCTTCATTACTGAGCAGAGGATACTCTTGCGTGCATCATTACAGCACATCAGCAATAAGTCACTGAATGCTCAAATGTCAAAAGTTCTATTGTGTGTCACTATGGATCTGACTGTGCAGACACATGTACAACCAGATAATATGTACAACTATTTGCAGAAGGTCTGAATGTATGTGAATAAATAATGGATGCAGAAATTTAAGATGTATTCAATATGGCATAATGTACTGTTACAGAATAATGGATGTGGAAATTTAAGATACAGTAAATACGATGTAATGTACTGTTACAGAATAAATTATCTGTACCACTGTGTATAGATTAATGCTGAATTGGTGTTTGATGCAGTCAGGAAAGAAGGACTGCACATATCTTTGATATACATATATATGGCTGAACATGACATCAGTATTGCCAGCACATGGCATACAACACCGCATTATGCCAGTGGGGCATCATGGCAACTGCCATCCAAAACACATGGGAAATGACAAGTCCTTCTGTTGCATATGCATAATATGGCAGTACATGATTTCAAACCATACCACACTGGTAGTGCTAAACCATGGGCAACTTCTGTTTTCTGTCATTTGCCCTCAGTAAAACACATGTTTTCTGGATAATTTTTGCAGTAATAACTGCAGGTTAACTGTCGCAATGCATAGACAACTGAATGTGGGTAGAAAGTATATTGTGTTAATGTGTGGCATGCAGAGATTGAAACATAATTGAATATGACAATAACACATAAGCATACCAGCTACATGGTATGCATGTACCAGAGTGAATATACAGTCCAGTCAATTACATGGCACTCAGTGTGTTGGCAGCATAACACAATTAGAGCAAAAAGACAATACTGACAAACCGGAGAGGCCTGGCTGATGGGATGAGCTTCACAAATGATCTCCTGAGCTACCTCCCTGAATAAGTCACACATAGCCCATGCCATATACTGGAAGAACGTCTCCATCATGTCCCTCATCTGTGTTTGGAACACATCAGTCATAATCTCCCAGAACTCCTCCTGATAATCATCTCTGTTCCAGTCCTGGTTTCATCTCTTCTGTGGTACAGCAGGCATGATGGCTTGGGCAGGTGCTGGTCCAGCTTCCTCCTCCTCCTCATCATCTGATGACTCTGGGGCCTGGCATGTACTTGTCATCGTCTGACAGCTGAATATCCATGGGTCCTGTGCTCTGTCAATATGAATTGCAAAACATTAGAGAAATGAAAAGAAAATGTCTATCATGCAGAACATTCCCATGAAGATCAAGCTGAACTTAATATGAAATTGATGTGCATTTCTGCAGTATAACATCCTTAATCAGCATACCATACACTTGTGAGTTCTGCAAATAAAAATATGTGACTGAAGGTGAAGAAGCATACATTAAATGCCTTATTTAAAACACAGTTCAATTTTAAATGGTGCAAAAATTAGCAAGTAGCCGAATTACAATCAGCACAATTGCTGTTGATGAATGGCTCATAATGCACATAACACATTCTCTATGTCACTTTAACAGTTATGGACATGACCAATAACAGAACATATCAGGGAGAATGTGTCCATCACCAATGTGAGCAACACAAACAAAGCTGTGCAATGGCATGCATAACAGCTTACCAGTGGAAATCACGACATTACCTGAACATTTGAATACTGGCCAGAATGAAGCATGGCAAGCATATGCAAATCAAAAACATGTAACTTATCCTGACATTTGAATGGAAGCATACCTGGCACTGCCTCATGCCACATTAACAGAAAGGAACTTTGAAAAAAATAGAATGTAAATGTCAATATATTAGGATTATAATGATGTGCACTGTTTAATAATACAGTTTTCCTCAGTAAACTGTTCATTTCAGTTTTTGGAAGTAGGTCATCATTCCCTTTCTTTTTCCCTTGCAAGTATTCCCTGAACAATTATGTCTGTGTGTGAATGTAAATGTGAGGTTCAGCTGAAATCCAAACCCCCATCACCACCTGATACCCTGAAGAAAATATCTATACCACATTCCATGCAATCATCACTAGGGAACAGCTCTGCAATGCTCTTTTCAAGGTAAAATACACTGCAACAATGGGCCCCAATAACATCTAAGGATGTTTACTATGTAGCATGAAACATCACCTCTCTGGTCCACTTGAATCATTTTCAGCTGTAGCCTACAAAAAGGTTTTGCATCCAAGTAACTGAAGATGGCTACAGTCATTCTCCTGTATAATGATTTCAAAACACTGATCAAGAAAAATACAGGCCCATAAATCTGACCAGCCTCATATGTAACCCCATGTTAAGATTCATCATGGACATAATAAATGAGCATATAGATAACATGCAAATGGCGGCCCTATCACAGCTTGGCTTTTTAAAGGAAGGTCAGGATTATCAAATGTGGTGGACTTCACTGATTGTAGCAAAAAAAAAAAAAAAAAAAAAAAAAAAAAAACAATTGATGTGGCACACGCTTACTTTGACCTGGCTAAGCATTTTGTTACAATACCCAACTCAGGTATTATAAACAAACTCAGTAAATTAAGTACGGACCTTTTTATCACTACTGGATAGCCAAATGGCTCACTGATAGGATTCAGGAGGTCAAAATAGGTGAGATCACATCCACCAATGGCTCAGTCACTAGCAGAGTTCCTCCATGGCTCACTACTGGAGCCACAGCTTTTTGGCATCTATTTCTCTGAGGTGGAAACAAATGGCAAAAGTTTATGGCTGATTAACTTTGCAGATGATTGCAAGCTGGAGGTTATTATTGCCCCCATGCTGACACAAGCATTCTTCAAGAAGGCCTATCTAGGACGAACAAACTGTGGCAAAGCTATGCTCTTGGCAATTATAAGAATTGCATAACTGTACCCTTTGGAAAGTCAAGCATCATGGATAATTAACATGTTGATAATATGACCCCAACAGTCAACCCGGTGGTCAGGAATCTGTTTATGTATGTAGACAGTACACTTACCTTCAACCACCATGTGGCCACAGTGGTGATGAAATCCTTTTGTCTTGCCCAAGTTATAAGAAATGGCATGGCTGCTAGGTCCAAAGAGGTCAGTGGCATACTGTAGTCTGCTCTTATCACAACAATTATGGAGTACTGTACTTTCTTCAGTATGTACCGGACCAGGCAAAGGCACAAACTGCATCTACCTCAGAGTTTAAATGAACAAAGAATACAAGGCATAATAAACCTGCCTTACATAGACGGCCTTACAGATATTTCCCACTACTCAGTCTGATATGCATTTATGAGGGGTGATCTTGTGACTGGATTACAAGGCATCTGCAAACATCCTCATTAATGAATTTCCTGTATATTCATAAGTCAAACAGTATCAGAAATATAAGCTCTAAGCACCAGAATTTTGTTTGTGACTTAAACAGAGCTTGCAAGAGAGACAGGTATGTGTGTCTGCAACTGATATCCATTTGAAGATGATTTTGTATGTTACACAATTTTAGCAGAATCTAGACCAGTGTACAGTGATTTATAAATTTACAAATGCCTGCCTCTCAATGTCCTATTTGTAAACAGGGAGTTATTATTATTTTGCAAAAACTTGTCTAGGCTTAGAAATGCCCCTGGTCATTAGTGTAGAAATCTGTAAATTGTAGTGTCTGCAGGTAATGATTCATATGAACAGCCAACAAGTATCATTGTTAAAATAAGGAGAAAGTGAGATGACAATATTGTGGAAACAAGCCAAGCCATATAACAAACATCTGAGCCAGGCAGCATGATAATTGGCTGAAAACACATCAAAAATAATGAATACAACAGTAACAAATATTTTATATGTTCAATCACCACAGCCTGTGACATATGAAAATCTAATATATGTTGTACTAATAGTATTGTATGTGTACAACTGTATGCATTACCTACCTACATTTAACATCACTCAGTAGCCTGAAAAATGCAAACATCCCGATGATGCCTGATGATTATGAGCAGTTGTAAAGAAATGTCTATCTGCATAAGTGTCAGCAAACTTAGCATACAATTGTGTTGTAACAAAAACACCCAAGGTGTTGTAGGCAGATGCAATACCAATGTTGAACTGAAGGGCTTGATTATTATAAAAGGTTGTAAAGAAATACTGAACTGAAGGCATGCCATAGAGTCTGCAAATAAGAGTGCAAAATTGGATGGTATGCCTACACAGCGGATACCCATTCAGTCTCTGAAAAGGCAGACTTGTCTAGTCAATGCTTAACTATGTACTTTTGGAAATAACCTACATGTAAATTTGTACTATTTAGTCTGAATGCATTTTCATTTTGTCTGCATTTTTATTTTATATTATTTTTTATTTTCTTCATTTTGTGTTGGTACTTGTATATGTTTGAAGCATATCTCCCCAGGCCTCCGCTGTAAATGAACTTTGATCTAGTCGGACTATCCCGGTCAACAAATGTAAAATAAAATAAATAAATAAATAAATAGGTTATGCATAACAGAGCAATCAATGTGCAACATAGCCACATATACAAGTGCACTAAACCACACATTACAAGCAGAAATAAAACCACTAAGACTTACATGCAAAGCATCTATATTAAATTATGCATGACAAATACACAACCCAACTGTCATTTAGGTTGCAGAGTTCTTTTCAAAAACTGTGTGCTGAAAAAATGGCTTAATACTACTTGATATTTAAACATTTTTGGATTTAAGTCACAGTTTTCAGCACAGCTATAGTACAGGTATGTCACTTACCTTACTGATGCATGATGGTATTCATGAATTCTTTGTTATATTTATGGTAATATTTAAAATACAAGCCTGTAGCAAGGATCAGATGCATTTCATTAAACAAAACAGTAAAAGTAATCAACATACCTGTCTCCCTCTATTGCTGCTTGAGCCTGTGCTTCACCTCAATGCAATTGGCACAATTTCTTGTCCTGTCTTTATTGCCTGAAAAAAGAAAATAGCAACTAATGAAGAGTGCATTCCTCAAATAATAGTGATACACATTTCTCAAAACAGTTTCTAGACAATTACTTCTGAAGAGTTTTATATGATTATCATCCACATTTTTCGATGTTATGCACAGGTTTTAACATCTTTAAACAGTGCAGCACAGATTTGAGAACATGAGATTCAAACCAGCAAATACAATATGCATCCAAATGTGCATCTTAACAACTACATGCCTTGTTAATCCATCTGGACTAAACGCCTGTGTTGTAAATGCAGTGAAAATACGAGTTGTTATAACATCATCTGGATGGTGGATAGTCTACTAATATGGATCTTGGCTTATGATTTCAAAGAATGAACATGTGCTGGACATGTAGGTAAACAGGAAAAATTAATTCATGTCAGCACTGTGGTCAGAAACATTAACAGTAATGGGAAACATAACTTCCTCAGACAGTGGGGCAGGGTCATGTATCATAGATCTTCTATTAACAGAACCATACCAGTTACTGTATATGAGGGACACAGGAAGGTATGTGTGAGGACTATTGCTTGGCAAATTGCACATCACTAAGCAAATACATACATTTTCCCTGTTCTGCATTTCAACTGTAAGTCTGCCTATCCCACTCCATCAAAAGATAAGGATGATGTTCTTGTATTGAATGCAATAATTAATGATAAAATAGAACTTGATAGCACTTTTAAAATAATACCATATTGCAAAAAAACATTCATCTTACATATAACTGTCTGTAGTATTACCTTCCAGTTAAAGAGCTGCTGTTAACATTAACATTACGGATTATGGGTATATTTGCAGGAATTCAACAAATAACTGAGTTATTCATAACCATGCACAAAATAAAGTTATATCAATAAGTTGAATATTCCTCTCTAGATAACTGCTATGTGTGAAGTAAACCAAGATAACAATATAAGATGTGTTTCCACATGTGGTTTGGAACCCACACCATGCCAAAATATAGACATACCAGACAGTTTTCTTACAGACTGACCTAAATGACAGCATACACTGTTTGCTTTTTAACAAACAGGTACTGCTTTACTAACCCTGCAGTTAAAGAGACAATGTTAAGAGAGTGTTATGATTATGCACATATTCACTAAAATTTGATGAATAACTGAGTAATTAGCAACCGTGCACAAAATAAACATTAATATCAATAAGTGGAAAATGCTTCTGTATGGGGGGAGTAAACCAAGAGAACAACTTACTAATATGTTTTGCCTATATGGACTGGAACTCGCAGCATGCTAGACAGTTTACTGACAGGCCAAGCTAACAGGCAATAATTGTTTCTTCTAAACAAACAGGTACTGCTGGTGTTTATTCAAATTCCTGTGGAGAACAGACTGAGGTCCCACTCAGTTTGCAGTTAGCAATAGTCCGATCTATAAATGTACCAAAATCAATATTTGAAAGTGGTGCTGATGTTATGCAATCAGATTACTGGAAGATAACTGTCATGTACCACACATGGTACCATTTATCGATAACTATTGGATATTTATGCAGTTCACCTGGTTGTTAAGCTGCATGTAGCCAATTTACACAAAAGGTGCACAAATGAGATTCCAAAACCTAGAATTTTACTCAGCCTCATTAATTATGTATGGCACAAATAGTAATTAAAGATGAGTGAACGTTAGGTGCTCTTATTTTTAGTGATTTGGAGGGAGAGGTACATTGGTAAGTGCCATTAGATGTAATCTGTGCTGCTATGATCAGGCAATACCTGAACATCATAGGTTCATAGGTAGGTACTAGGCTATTGGCCCAAGGGCCTACATAAGCCTAGCCAGCAAGGTACCATAGCTTACTCCACCCAAGAAAGTTATTTTCCTGTGCCACTGTCCAGCAAAGACACAGACGTGATCCCCGGAGTGTATTTCCTATTTCCCATCCACTCATCAAGATTTCTCTTGAAGAGTGCTAATGAAGAACTTTGCTTGACGTAGATGGGAAGCTTGTTTCAGGGTATAGGAAGTCTCTCGGAATGGAATCTATTCCTGCAGCATGTCCTGTTTATTGTGGTGACAAGGTTTAGGCCCCTAGAGCGTGTAGCTTGGAGGGATTGGGATTTTAAATGTTCAATGGGATCAATGTTTAATCTGCATAATCATGTACATGTGCTTGTCATGACTCAAATTTTTGGGTCAGACATAACCATGTAGCCTGGGCCTGTACTTGTTACACCCTACGTTACCTACACCTGTGTCTTCTGCCCCCTATGTCCTCCTGCTCCTCCTCTGATACCTGTGGGATGTTCTCTTCAGACATCTGGGGTTCTTGAGGTGATTCATCCATATCTGCAGCTGGAAGACTGCCATATGTTCTAGTTAGCATGTTGTGCAGCATGACACACACCATTATCATCTGTGCTGGCTCCTCAGGTGTGCATTGGAGTGCACCCGCAGATGTGCCCAGACATCTGATCCTTGCTTTCAGGACACTGAGCACATGCTCCATGGTGTTTCTGCTTGTTGCATGTGCTCTATTGCAGGCCTCCTGTGCATGGGTGGATGGCTTAGGGTGCAGTGTCATTATTCACAGCTCAGGTGGATAACCACAATCACCTGTTGTGTGAAATAAAACCCCATTTGGTCACCATGGATATTGTTGGGATGGTTATCATTAGCTTACATCCTAGATGTCTTCCTGTACTTACCTAGCAGTAGTCCTTCAGGTATTTCACCTTACTGGAATGCAACCACTTTCCCTCCATTTGACAACATCATGTATACTTCCAGGGTGTGTTGCCATAATGTTTGTTATGCTGCCATTTGTTGCACGCACAGCCTGGCAGCTGATGGATGGCTACCCCCTTTCTATTTATGTATTATTCTGCTTCAGGATGTTCTGGTGTCTTGATTGGTATGTTTGTGCAATCTATTGCACTGAATACATGGGGGGGTGCGATGCTTTAAAACTTGTGTATTACAGTTCTCCACTCCATAGGGGGTGGATAAAAGTGTATGTGGTCATCTACATTGCTGCAAATTGCTTCCATGAATTATGCCAGGATATGGCTGGCAGCTCTGTGTGACACTACCTTAGCATCTCCAGAATATCCCAGATGCAAGTACACCCAGGCTGAGACACACTTTGGCTTCAAGGGAGATGGGATTGCCTTGCATATTGCACACAAACATGTGGAGCACGCATGTTGCAGACAGTCTGCACAAGGCATTTCTCTAGCTGGTACGTGTTAATTATTTTCTGGTCTCACAACTGGTTTAGTTGCAGCCTTGCCTCTGACTCTAACTGGCTGCCTTCTAGGGTACACAGCCACAGCCTCTTTTACAGCTTGTATCACTGCAGCCTACTGCAGTTCATTAACTGCAAATTACATTTTTATGTTGCTTTTTTGGTGTTGTTATGGAATTTGACACTTCTGTAACAGTAGCTTTTATTCCTTGAGGTCCATAAAGCATACGCAGAGGATTTCAGAAAAAGAGACAACATGGCAGTTAGTTTAATTTAGGTTGGATTGGGTGTGTATAATGTGTTCTGGAATCAGATGGGCATGCAGAGATTCCATAATTATCCTTTGCTAAATAGCTAAGTAGTCCATGTGCCTTCAGTTTGTCTTCTGAAATTGTGTCCACAGCAGGTGCACTGAAGTCTTCTTTCTGTGTGCTGCGCAGTCTGCAAATAGCTTCCGCAAACATTATGGAATCCAGCCCATGGTGTATTTTTTTCTTTCTAAGCTCAGACTGTTAGCACCTTTGTAAACTGCATCTAAACTCCATTTTAATTTACAAAATGCATGAATCCTTTTTATCTTTCTCTCTCTGAGTGCACATGCAGATAAAATAAGAGCTGATAGTTGAGATGCAAAAAGTGCATTTACCTATAAAATGTGACTCAACAAAGATTTAATTGTTTCCATATAATTAAGACACAAATGGGTTGTTTCAAGAAGAATGTGTATTTGAAAGGAAGCAGCTCTCTAGAATTGTGAATATTTGCAGATATTAATATCCAAACAGTTAACAGATGATAGCTTAGTCCACTGTTCCTCTGTGTGGAAAAGAAAGCTATGGTAAGCTAATGTGATGTAATGTTTTCAGAGGGAATATAAACTAATGCAATCTGATTACCCTTTTTTATAGAATGAATGATAAATTAAATTATTAGGCCAGATTTAATAAACTCTGTGTACATTCTGCACAGAACGTACACAGACTGTATTCACTAACACTATACAGCGCATTGCTTGACATCACGAAATCTTGCGCCATGAATTTTAATGATACGTGAGTAGTTAAGGTTTCATGGCTCACAAAACATGTATAGCAAATGTGAATTGCTGCAGTGCAAAGGGCAAGCATACATTTTCTGAACGAATTGAAGTAAGGAACACAAATGTATATGTCATGACATATTGACTGCAATCTTCAGGGATTTCACAATAAACCACCCATTTTATAAGGAAAAGGCCAAATATATGATGTGAATATCTTCACAATCTGTAAAACTGTGGACAGTCTGACTTTTGTGTTTTAATTAATTTTTGTTATTTTTCTTTTGATTTTTTAAATTTATTTTATTTTTTAAATTACCAGTGTTTGCAATGCATCACTTGGCATAAACATGTTTAACTTTGCTCAGCTGGTTTGCATGAAGTGCAGCAGTGCACACGCTGCAGAAAGGAACCACCAAGGATGTAGACAGGACTCAGATAGCCAGACATATGAAACAGATGCATTCAATTAGTAATATTGTGCATCATGCAGTGGTATTGCACTACCGATAACAGCAAGAACCTTACAATAGCTACTAAGATAGCAGATATCCCTCTCACTAATCCCCTGGCAGCAAGTGTTAAGTGTAGGGGTGAAGTGCAGATGGTACAGGGATCTAGCACAGGTTGTGCAATGTTTTACTGTTGTGAGATACAGATTATAGCAAAAAAGTGCGAGATACACAACTGTTTTTTCAGTCTTCTTTTTGTAATAGCTGCAGGTGTAGGAGAAGCATATATATATATATATATATATATATATATATATATATATATATATATATATATATATGGTTCTACCTTACATAGTTGATAGTGCAGGACACCAACAACGCAATCATCGACACCACATAATCGACAGTGCATAAACACGACACCTCACATGCCCGACAACGAAATAACCGACGGTTCACAAACACAAAACCTCATACGCTGCACACACCACGATAACAACAATCAACAAACAATACACATCCCCTGTCCAAAAACCACACACACAACACAAGCACACCAAAATCCTTACAAACCCACACTAAACCTCACATACACAACTATCTACAACCCTAACCCAAACCCTAACCCTAAGGTCCGTCACTATCGCACACTCAGCTAACCCGCTCCCTAACCCTAACTCACTTAACCCACCCCTAACCCAAAGACTTTCACTACTGCACACTTACCTAACCCTAACTCCTAACCCTAACTCACTTAACCCACCCTAACCCAAAGACTTTCACTACCGTACACTTACCTAACCGCTACTAACCCTAACTCACTTAACCCACCCCTATCCCCACAGACCGTCAATATCCACACTTACCTTACTCGCACCCTAACATCCGTCACTACCGCATACTTACACAGCCTTTTCTCATGTCGGTATCCTCGGCGTCGGTGTTTTCATCCATCGGTTTTCTGCATTTTCAATCTTCTGGTGATCGCGATTGTGTTGTCGATGTTCTGCACTGTCAACTATGTAAGGTAGAACCATATATATATATATATATATATATATATATATATATATATATATATATATATATATATATATATATATATATATATATATATATATATATATATATACAGGTCTACTTTGAAACATCTAAAACCCATATCATCTAATTTCATAACACTGAGACCAGAACATCTAAAACCCAAAACATCTAAAACCCATAACATCTAAAACCCATAACATCAAATTTCATAACATTTAACACTACAAATCACAAGAAAATAACATCCCCTCCACATATAACGACACCAAACTACCAAACACACTTTTTACTATGTTTCTGCAAGGGGGCAAACCCCCCTGCACCCCCCAATGTGGGGAGCTCTGCCCTCCACACCCCCCGGTAAATTAAATATACCAACTCCAAGAATGCACTACCGTGGGAAAAAGTTAATTTCCTAACCCCACTGTATCAAGCCCCCCTGCAGAAACAGTAAAAAGTGTGTTTGGTAGTTTGGTGTCATTATATGTTGTTATGTGTGGAGGGATGTTATTTTCATGTGATTTGTACAGCTAGATGTTATGAAAGTCAATGTTATGGGTTTTAGATGTTTTGAGTTTTAGATGTTCTGGTCTCACTGTTATGAAATTAGATGCTATAGGTTTTAGATGTTTTGAAGGGAACCTATATATGTATGTATATATATATATATATATATATATATATATATATATATATATATATATATATATATATGATAAAATTGATGAGCCCATTTACACAAGTGCCTCTATACCTAATCAGCTAGAAATCACATTGTTTGCCTTTGTTCAGCATTACTTACTATCAGGCAAACATGGTGCCTGGCAGTGCACTCCCTTGCCTACCACATTTGTGTTATGGTAAGCAATGCACAATGTTTTCAAACATTGCAAATCCAAAATAAGTGCATTCTCAGTAAGTGAGAGAGATGGAATAGGTGGGAAACAGCACCATATAAACTGCAATTGGCAAGAAACTCTCACTAGACCTTGAGCTTGAACTATGGCAGGCATGTCTGAGGTTGCTGGAGAGGGTGTGTGCTTTTGGGTGCAGTATTGGGATGTGCAGGAATCCAAGATTTTTGTTGGAGACGTAGTTATAGAACATGGGCCCAGATTGCTGCAGCAGGACTATTCCAGCTCAGAATATAAATTGAAGGCCTAGAATAGTGTTGCCAGGGTCTTAACCACTGCGACAGGTATCCCCACACAAGTGAACAATGCAAACATCATTTTGATGTCCTCCAGAGAAGGAAACAGGATAACATCAAGCTTTGGATCAGGGAATGTCGGGCAGGTGGCACTCCACAGATGTGTAACAATTTCATTGACTAATTGTAAGAGTTATTTTTCTTGTTTTTTTTGTGAAATTCTATTTCATTTTTTTGTTTTTCCGATGACACAGCAGGGTAGGACTGTCCCATGGGATCCACCTGCCCCCACTCCACCAGCTACAGCACCACTGTCCAGCAATCTGGAACAGTACCTGCAAGCACCCTTTGCACCATCCTGCACTACCCGGCCCCTCAGGTAGTTCTGTACTGAAGGACAGACCTGTGGCTCCCCCACGGGCACAGAGGTGGAGGGAGTGAGTTTATCACCCATGAAGAACTGCCAGAGACAATGCATAGGATTGTGCCAAGCACTGTTGGCACGCGCCTACACCAGATAGAGTTTCTACTCTCCATCCAAGTAGAGAGCACCAATAGGAGGCTCAGCCATCACGCACTGCAGCCAGCAGCACAGTGAGGTGACAGTGATGACAGTCCACTGGGTAAGGACTAGATTCTCACTGTCAATCACCTCAATGTGCATGGGACCGAGATTTCCCATCTCCCTCCTCATCCATGGTGTACACCCACCTCATGTGTCCTTCACCATCCCCGTCTCTTGTCTCATTTTTCTTGTCTGTCTGCAATTGCTTCTTCACCTGCCCAACTTACATCATCCTGACATTCCTGCATCATTACCCCAACATTCTTCTCGCTCTCAAAAAAAAAAAAAAAACAGGGCACCTGTCACACACAAAAAAAAATGGTGCATCTGTAGCTCTCCATTTTGCACACGTATGCTCATGACACAAATGATTATTTCAAATTGTCTATTCCATTCTCTATAAAACAGATTGTGTTGTGGTTACCCCTATCTCAGGGAGGTGAGAGTCCAAATTCAGGTAAATCTGTTTGTTTTATTTTATAAGAAATGGATAGCTATGGTTCTTTCCTGCATCCTTCCTGCCTTGTTTTTACTTTGTTCTTCCCCCTGCGTGCTTCCCATTTCACCACTTTCCTGTCTCCCCCAGTTCTTTTCTTTAAAGAATTACTGTGCAATGGTGCACTGTGTCCACTAATGTGATGCAATGGTAAAAAGCAATAATATAAGTGGATATATTTAAAGTGAAATACATGCTTGTAAAATTATTACTTCCACCTGTAGTCGAACCCAGTACCATCTGTCTCCAACATCAATGCATTAACACTTGTTGACACAGAGTCAATTAGATAGCAGATGTATTTAATACATTCAAAAATAAGTAACACATTTTATGAAAGATTTCCCTTTGTACTTCCCCAAGCTTGTTCCCCATATCACTAATGTAATATCTTCTCCATTAACTGTCTATGGAACAGCATTGCAGAATCCTCTGTAATGTTTCATAAAGCATTATTTTGTGATACTCATCTTGTCTTGTACAGCAGTAGTGCGCAGTGTTGCATGATGCTGGTTGATAAGCAAGGCTACCAACAAAATACTTTAATGAATTACCTATAGCTAAACCATTTGCCCCAAAAAGGTACTTATCACTATATTAAGTGCATTAATTCCTGCAGGAAAATATTTAGTTAACTAGGATGTGTATACAACCGCAGTTAAGTCTGCCATTTGTTATACAGTCTCTAAAATACACCTGTTAATTAACTGAGTCTGTAGCACCACCTGCTAATGTAGTGATACATGTATTTTCTGTTTAGATATTACTTGATTTGAATCGAGGTGTATGTTAACAATGTCAAATAATGTTACATATACAAATCCAAATTCTGAAGTGTGATAATTCTTATGGAGTGTCTACAATATGGCTAGATGGTACTGATTTCCAATCCAACTATATAATACTTAGAAGTGGTATATACACTTATATCACTCTTTTTTGCCATTGTGGTGCATTGTTGTGCATTGTGCACCATCTTGCAATATGACTTTTAAGAAAAGAAATGGGGGAGATAAGAAAGTGGTGCAATGGGGAGCAATCAGTGGGAAGAACAACATGAAAACATGGCAGAAATGTGTAGGAAGGATGTATGAAATAACTATAGCTATCCATTTCTTCCAGAATAAAACATACAAATTTGTCTGAATTTGCACTGTCACCCCCAGAGAGAAGGGTGACCACAACACAAATCTGTTGTATAGAGAATTGTATAGAGAATTTGAAATAATCATGTGTGTCATGAACATGCAAGCATGCAATGGAGAGCTATGTATAGGATGAGTTCTTTAAATTTTTTTGTGAGACAGGTACCCTTTTTTTCGAGAGACAGGAATGTGGGGGAAGTGATGTAGGAATGTCTGTGTGAGGTTAAGTTGGGCTGGTGAGGAAGCAGTTGCAGACAGACAAGACAAACTAGGCAAGAGACAGGGATAGTGAAGAACAAAGTAGGTGGGTGAACACCATGGCCGGGATGAGGGTGGGGATATCGTGAACCCATGGATGTCAAGTTGGGTGACAGTGAGAATCGAGTCCTCACTCATTGGAATGTCATCACTACCACCTCACTTCCCTGATGGCAGCAGTGTCTGATGTCTGTGTCTCCTTGTTTTATTTAATAGAACGATGGAGAGCAGTGTCTCCAGCCAGTGTATGTGTGCACTAACAGTGCAGTGCAAAATCCTACACACCATCCCTGGCAGTTCGTCACGAGTAATAAACTTACCTCGTCTGCCACTGCGCCTGGAGGGAACTGCAGGCCTGTCTCCAGGAGAGATCTACTTGAAGGTCCAGGTAGTGCAGGGATAGCAGAAGGGGTGCTACTATGTACTGCACCAGATGTGCTGGGCAGCAGTGCTGTGGCCAGTGGAGTGGAGAAGGTGGAACCTGTGGAGGAGTTCTACCTCACTGTGCTGTGGGAAAAACAAAAAATAGAAAAGTAAACACACACACATACACACACACAGATAAAATAAACAAAAAGAGAGACAGAAAAAGGGTTGAGGTGAGAGAAAGAGAGAACATTAGTAACTTCATATTTGACATACAAAGCATTGATACAATAATTTTACTCTTTTCTGTTACCTTTACTTTTAACACTACAAACTCCTAACAAATACCACTGTTTAATGTTCAGACCAGTTTCTGACAGATGCATAATATATTGCAGATTGCAGTAAGCAATCCTTGATGTGTGCATACATTGTGCATATGCATAGCCCAAATATAGTGATTACAGTTTACAGCAAGCCATTGGTGACACTATTTTACAGCTCTGATGTCACATTACAATACTGATGAAACCTTAAGATATTTAATATGTCATATATATTTAATATATTTAGGAAGTGTGGGTTTTAAAGGCACAACCTATGACTACTTTGTAATAATGAATGTTGTTTTGCTCTCTAGAGTAATGCATGAATACTTCAGTATTACAGTTAAGAAATTAATGCTCAGTTTGATACAACTGTATAAGTAACAAATAAATGTGTTGCAACTTTTCAATGCTAAAATAACACCACTGTTGGAATGCATACATATCACATGCATCTGACATCCATGCCATTCTAGGGTCATGGGTCCGCACGTTCAATGCCTCATCTGTTATAGCTCTGGGAAAAATCAAACACAGCAGAATATTATTAAGCATAAAAACATAAAATAAAAAATGTACTATATTAAACTGCAAACAAAACAAACCTAACATCAGATTATCATGCTGTGACCTTTGAGGTGCATTATAGGTATTGGCTGGAACATCCTGTAAGACATAGGTTCATAGGTGTTTTCTAGGCTAACAACCACAAGGGTCTTTTTAAGCCAAGCCATGCATCGCAAATCTGTGACAAGTTCTGATATCCTTGATAAGTGTAAGTATGGGCCTGGGAGATAAACCAGTTACAGGTTACCTGTGTCCATTAGAGATATAGGTGCCAAACCAAGGATAAATGTCCGGTTTCCATCCAGTTGTCCATGTTGCATTTGAAATGGGTTAGGGATGAACTCTGCTTCACATGGAAGGGGAGCCTGTTCCATAGACAGGGTAGTCTCTGGGATACACACCTATCTCTCCAGCAGATCCTATTTTATATCACAGGCAAGGTTTAAGTCTTTAGAAGAGGAAATTATGGTGCTGTTTGTTTTGTGGATATGCAGGAGGTTCATCAGAGCTGGATCTCACAATGCCCTGTATGCCAGGAATAGATCTCCCTCTCAAAAGCATGTAGGAGACAGAATGCAGGAATAAGGTCTTGAGGTGGTCTGCATAGGGCATTTTACTTATGCCCTGTATTCTTTTAGTGAGGAACATCTGTGAATGTTTCAATTGTTGGATATGCCTGGTTAGGTCTCCACTCCTCAAATCAGTCAACCCTTGCTCAAGAACAGAAAAATGAAACTTTTTATAATTTTGACACTGGTGTGTATGCTTAAGAAAATCATTTTTATTATTTCTCCTCTTAATACTATATAAATGCTCATGTAGTCTAGTATTTAGTGCCTGTGTTGTCATTCCTATATAAAACGCCATACAACCTGTGCATACTCCTATAGATAGATATTTAGTGCCTAAATCATCATTCCTATATAAAATGCCATACAACCTGTGCATACTCCTATAGATAGATATGTAGTGCCTAAATCATATAAAATGCCATACAACCTGTGCATACTCATATATATATATATATATATATATATATATATATATATATATATATATATATATATCACCCCGTTACTTTTGCATCAAAAGTGACCTGGTATCTTAATAGTATAGGGAAAATTACTCAAGTTAATATAAGGCCCTGCCAATATAAATCTACACATATTACATCCTCCACACTTGTGCATACCATTGGACTTATTAGTAATTAAATTCTCTGAACTAATTTTAGCTTTATCTTTCCATAATAATGCTTTTAGATTACATTGATTCTTATATACAAAATGTTGTCTAGAACCAACTAATTGATGTAGCTCCTGGTTCCCTTCTAAAATTTTCCATTTATTTTGTGTAATCCCTCTAAAGAATTCACTGTCCAAAGTCATTTCCAAAGTACAATACATATTGCTGAAAACTTTTTCACTATGATTTTTATAACTACTAAATGGTGCACTCAAAATAGGGGAGTGATATGTATATCTTTTATTAAGAACAACCTCTGCCTGGGCTCTTAAAAACCCCTCATCATAGCCTCTATTCTCTAAAAACCGAAAAGTTCACAAATGTGTACATAACCCTCCTTTTGGACCAATTGTTTCTGCACCTAACTACATTATGGAGGGTATTTCTTTGATGGTTGATTCGGTATTAAATCCCATGGTCAAATAAATGAAGTCTTTTTTGAAAGACTCATGGGATTTTTTAGACAACATTAGAGAATTCGGTTAGGTGTTTGTCTTTGAACATGACAAACATATAATGTTCACTGCTGATGTTGTCTCCTTATTCACTTCCATCCCACAAGATGTTTGGATAGATTATGTAAGGGATTTTTTAAGAAAATTTTCCAATATGTCAAACAATGAGCATAATTTTTGTTGTGAAATGTTGAATTTTTTTTAGATAATAATTATTTTTTATTTAACAAAAGATTTTACAAACAGATAAGAGGGGCTGCTATGAGGTCAACAGTGGCATCCTCTTTTGCCAACACTGTTATCGGATGGTGGGAACATAAGATGTTAGAACCATTAATGGAATTACACCAGGTATTTTATTATAAAAGATTTGTTGATGACTTGTTTTTTATTATGTTAGGTGATGGAACTAAAGTTGAAGCATTTGTGAACTGTTTAAATCAAACATCAGATTTTTTTGCAATTTGTGATGGGAAATGTAGGGACAAGAATTTAATTTTTAGATGTATGTTTAGAATGGAATATAACAAAGGGCAAATTTGTTAGTACTAGACATAGGAAAAAGACATTTACTAATAGCTACCTTCATTATAGTAGCCAACATCCACACTTTATAAAGAACAATATACCTAAAGGACAACTAATAAGAGCTTGTCATATGACAAGTGAGGATAATAAACTTATTGGAGAGTTTGAGTTTATTATTAAATTATTTAAAAATAGAGGATACAATGAGGGGTTTTTAAGAGCCCAGGCAGAGGTAGTTCTTAATAAAAGATATACATATTACCTCCCTATTTTGAGTGTACCATTTAGTGGTTATAAAAATCATAGTGAAAAAGTTTTCAACAATATGTATTGTACTTTGGAGATGACTTTGGACAGTGAAATCTTTAGAGGGATTACACAAAATAAATGGAAAATTTTAGAAGGGAACCAGGAGCTACATCAATTAGTTGGTTCTAGACCACATTTTATATATAAGAATCAATGTAATATAAAAGCTTTATTACGGAAAGATAATACTAAAATTAGTACAGAGAATTTAATTACTAATAGGTCCAATGGTATGTACAAAGGTGGAGGATGTAATATGTGTATATTTATATTGGAAGGGCCTTATATTAACTTGAGTCATTTACCCTATACTATTAAGATACCAGGTCACTTTTTTTGTAAACGTTAAAGGGTGATATGTATATAGGAGTATGCACAGGTTGTATGGCATTTTATATAGGAATGACAACTCAGGCACTAAATACTAGACTACATGAGCATTTATATAGTATTAAGAGGAGAGATAATAAAAAATTCTTTTTAAGCTTATGCAGCAGTGACAAAATTATAAAACGTTTTGTTTTTTCTGTTCTTGAGCAAGGCTTGACTGATTTGAGGGGTGGAGATTTTAAAAGTTACTTGGAACAAAAGGAAGCATTATGGCAAATAAGACTGAATTCAGATAAGAAACCTGGGTTGAATGATGTTGTTAACCTTAAATGTTTTTTTTTTAAATCGTAGAGTGTATTTAAAAAAGGAATTATTTTTATTTTTAACAAATAGCACTTTTAGGTTTTATTAATAGTAATTAATTGATTGTTTAATTGATGTTAGATTTTTATTGGCTGTAGGGATTTATATAAAGGAATTCTTTGTGACTTTGATGTATTCTGATGAAGTCTTATGAGGAAAGCATTGAATAAAGTGTTTTTGCTATCCTAAAGTTATCCTTGGTGGTCACCTTGGTCCAGGTTTTAGGTTATTGAGTTTATATCTTTGGATCTGGTAGTGAACGGATTTATGTTTTATATGCCTGGTTAGGTACCTACTGAAGGAGCATTGTACCAAATGATAAGTCTCATGAATGATATGTTATAAGGTAGGGGATATGGCACAGTTCACACCCTTTTCACATGATATTGTGTGCTGGTCATTACAAATAGGTGTGATAAACTAATGATACACCCACAGTTACTCAATTCCCAAGCCTTACAACAGCATTCAGTACAAAGTAGTGACAATTGCATGCTCTCAACTATTTACATATCCAATCACAATATATGTCACAGGTAAAATGAAAATTTCTATAACAGAAATTTGAATATAGTAAGCAATAACCTAGGTAGGCAGCCTCAGTGTCAGACACTGATTTTGTATCTTTCAATCACAAAAGTGGAACACAAGGATCAGGCACAGTTATCATCACTTGCATGAATGTGGTGTTGGTGGGGCAGGAAGCCTAGGCTGACCCAAAATGCTGTTGAATGTGTGTGAGTAAGAATGTATACATTTGGGCAAAAATAAAAAAGGGAAAATAGAGAAAATAAATACCTGTTTTGTGTGTGTGTGTGTGTGTGTGTGTGTGTGTGTGTGTGTGTGTGTGTGTGTGTGTGTGTGTGTGTGTGTGTGTGTCCTCCATGTGAAATCAGTGTATGAGTGTGTGCATGGACACAGCCAAGCTAAGCGCTAGCTCTATGTCTTGTTCTGTTTGACAGATGATGCTGTGCATGGAATACATTGAAGCTCATTGTTGTTGTTACTGGCATGTTGCTGTCCAGAACCATACTCAAATGCACTGCTGCTACATGACCACTGACTGCTAGATGAGTTCCCTTCCTGAGAATGCGCAGGGCCATGTACCCAGGTCTGCCACATCTGAATGTGAGCAGCACACTCACTGAGGAACCAGTGGAAGTACTGCCACTAAGGGACCATGATCTGGAATTGCCACGTTGGGTTAAAGTAAATGATGTTGCTGTCCTACGTCCATGGGGATGCTGTTCCTCTCACTGGTGATGTTCCACAGACACTGCTCATTCCACTGTGTCATGTATGCACTACTTGGCATCAGCAACATGGTGTAGGCAGTCACGCATGTCAAGTTGTGCCACACCCATCCTCCTAAACATTTGTCTGGACAAATGATGGGAATGTGCCTGTGCCTCCATTTGTCTGGACAAATGATGGGAATGTGCCTGTGCCTCCATGATGGCCCTAAATATTTGCCAAGTGGCATGGGAAGTGACACCTGCACCAGGTTGTGGAAATACAGCAGGTCTCCTCCAAGCACCACTATCATTCCCACTGGGTGGCACCTCACCCACATTTTAGTTTTGGTCAGACTAAGGTACTGAAGCCATAGTAGCCAGACTCCCCTGATCAATGCCCTTGCCCTGAACCTGTCCAAAATCTGTGGGCTCAGTGGACTGGGTAGGCATAGACCTACTGGCTGTATCAAAGGTCAATGTAGGGGATGGCTGATTGACGACCTCTCTGTCAGATTCAATTTCTGCCCACCCAAACTGTGCCTCACTTTGGCCACTATCATCATCAGATTCAGACTATAAACTGACATTAGGTGGTACAGTTGATCCAAAATAACTACAAACAAACATCCACTGGAAGCAATGCAGGAAATTCTGTTTAATAGTACAGTTAAGCGCTTTTCGTTACTCCCAATCAGAGTAACTTCTTCAGACTACTTAAAATTAGTTAATTAGACCTTATATAATATGTTCAATTAATCAATTTATCTTTGTTAAAATCAAGATTTAAAGCTATAAGAGCACTAATATTCTGCACTTAAAATGCAATATGCCCAATGTGAAATTTCAAGTGATAGAAGACTACTGACAAAGTAAAAACAAACAAACGCAGCTGAACCTTCTTATGTATCACATACATTATAATATATGGCACTGATCCTTTTATATTGTATTATAGTCATACTGTTGTGTTGTTCATTTGGGAAGCATTATTATATAATAAATTAAATAAATTGAATAAAATAAAATAAAGTAAAATAAAATGTTTCCCTCTGGACTTAAGCAATAAACATGTTCAAGAATTACACATGTATGACTGTTAGTTGTGTCATAAACAATAAATAAGAATTAGTACAGTCTTTTTATCAAGGTTTTAGAAATTCTATTATCTGTAATTTAAACATGTCATATTTGTTAAAATATAAAATGTTACAAACATATGTTTTTACACTATTTCCATCATCATTGTTGTACATATACTCATGTACATATATATGTCTGTGTTCGTGTACGTAGATAAACTTACACATAAAAATACTTGAATTCCATACACCTAACACATTTTTTTAAAAGATTTTTGTTAAAAACTAAGGTCTAAGTCTATTATATTATTTTATACTACAAATTATAAGTGTAGTTAATAGTATATAGAATTGTATACTGTGTTAGTTAATTAGATGTTACAATAAACATTAATTTATGTGTATAAATTGTGTGTCATATATTGTGTTGTGCAATATAAGTACATATATATATTTTGGTTACCTATCTAGACTCTTTAGTTTTAAAAGGCAACTAATGTTGCAGTGTTCATTTAGACCTGGTTTTACAAATGCATTTGTTCTCCACTGCCATATCAATTCCCTTTCTTCTAATAATAAATTATATGGGCCTCCTCTAATGTCAGTGTAAATTTGGTCAAATGCAGTAAATCTAAAATTGTGGCCTGGGTTAGCTGCAATGTGTTTGAATAATGCGTTTTCTGTCTTACTATTAAGTATAGCATATGTATGCTCGTACACCCTCTCTTTGAGTTGTCGTTCAGTTTTCCCTATGTAGAAAGCTGAACAGGGGGTGCACGTAGCTACATATATTACTAATTTAGATTTACAGTTCAACTTCTTCTGAATTTTATATTTCTTATTGTTAATGTGAACATATTCACCGCAAGCCATGTGCTTACACATATTGCAGCTGTTACAATTTGTCATGCCATTTCTGTTAGTAAATTCTTTTATAGTGGTATTTGATTCCAATATATTTTTGATGTTTTTTCCTTTTCTGAACACTACTTTAGGTTGCTCAGGAAGTTTAAAATTAATAGTCTTATCTTGTTGTATGAGCGCCCAATTTTTGTACAATATCTTATTTATAATATTACTGTCCATGTTGTACGTTGTGACGTATGATGTCTGAAAATTCCTTGCTTCTTGTTTTGTTACACTATCGGACAAATTTTCTTCTAACACAGAGTTTTCCAAGTTATGTATACTATCTGTGTTATAATATATATTCTCTCCACTAGGAGTTCTCTCTCTGATCTGTAAAATTGGAGCTATGTTACCACTTTCTCTTTTATATATTACTTCATTTGAGACTTCATTTACTAGTTCATATGGGTAACCTCTTTCAGTGAAAAAAGTCTTTATTGAACTACATTCTGTTATAAAGTCATCAAATGAAGTTGTCATGCGAGCTGCTCTAATGAATTGTCCTTTTACTATAGCTTTCTTTTGTGTAAAGGGATGTAAACTAGAGTAATGGAGGTAGGAGTTGCAGAAGGTCTCTTTTCTGTGTATTTTAGCTAAATACTGCATACTCTCCAGATCCTTATTTAAATTGATGTCTAAATAAGTTATTGTCTTTGGTTGAAAGTCTAAAGTGAACTTAAAAAATTCTGTGGTGTTATTTATGTAACATAGAAGTTTATTTGCTAATTCATTCGGTCCTTGAAATAAAATGAAGATGTCATCAAGGAACCGAGTATAATATTTTATGTACGGTCTCCATTCAGTGTTTTTGAAAATATAATAGTTTTCCCAGTAAACCATGACTGTATTTGCTAGACTATCACCACATGACGAACCCATAGCAATGCCGCATTTTTGTAAATATAACTTGTTGTTAAAGGTGAAAAAATTGTTAGTTAGTATAATATCAAGTAATGTTGTGGCTGTGAACATTTCATTAGGTTGTACTCCTTTACTTATAAGGAATAAGTTCACCCATTCTATAGCTTCTAAGTGGGGAATAGATGTATACAAGTCTATAACATCTATAGTTACAAAATTGTAGTGATTGTTATATTCAATGTTGTTTAAATTCTCTAAGAAAGTCCACGAGTCTTTGCAGACTTGAGGCTCTGTCTTGAGATATTTTTTCAGAATGTTGTCAACAAGTTTTGCTGCGGCATATGTGATTGAGTTGCGTCCATCTATTAATGGTCTAAATGGTGGATTCATGATATTTTTATGAATTTTGGGTATAGCAAATAGAATCGGTATCTTTGGCCAGCTCATAGATAGGGTTGGGAGGGTGGCCTAATGGTTGAGGTGTTTGCTTTGTGAACACAAGGTGCAGGGTTTGAGTCTTACAAAGGATAATTGGCTAGGCTTAAAATGGCTTGCAAGGGCAATTAGCTTAGTACTAATCTATGAACCTATGAAGGCAACCATAATAATATCGAGCTGGGTGCTATTCCTTAGAGACATTTTAATAACAACCAACAATTCGGTAATAATTACAACAATCAGAATCAAAAAAACAAATTTCGCCCATACAACAACCCGAAGAGATAGAACATGACAGTTCCGGGCCAAATATCATCCATAATGAAGTGGGCGACTTCAACATTTACAACTTTTCATGTATTGAAATAAATCCCCTTCTGATTGAAATATTTGCTAAAGGACAAACATTTGTACCTAGCAAACCTATGAACTTGGTCCAAACTATTAAGGATTTGAAATTATTTGTAAGAAAATTAAACTTGAATCTACTACTAGGAGACTCTACAGGCATTACTAACCCACTTAGAGTAGTTAGTGAATATAATCCAAATTTACATCCTACATTACAAATATTCGAACGATTTATGGAATTGGATTTGAGATGTTTAAACAACAGTCAAAACAATGTTTTTCACAAAAAATTGTCACTGAAAAATATAAGTTCTGAAGAATTAGAAGCACTAACTACTTTTAAATCCCTAAATATCAGAACTATGAAACCAGATAAGGGTGGGGGGTTAGTCATATTTGATAACTGTGACTATGTAAACAGAGTAGAGGAAATTTTAGAATCTGACACATATAGTGAGGTATCTGTAAATGAAGTAAACACTGCATATATGAGGATAAAAGGGTACTACAGTGATTTATTTATGGATGGATACATCGACATAGATTTATATAATTACATATCTATGAACTGGCCAAAGATACCGATTATCTGTAATTTAAACATGTCATATTTGTTAAAATATAAAATGTCACAAACATATGTTTTTACACTATTTCCATCAACATTGTTGTACATATACTCATGTACATATATATGTCTGTGTTCGTGTACGTAGATAAACTTACACATAAAAATACTTGAATTTCGTACACCTAACACATTTTTTTTTAATTTTTGTTAAAAACTAAGGTCTACGTCTATTATATTATTTTAAACTACAAATTATAAGTGTAGTTAATAGTATATAGAATTGTATACTGTGTTAGTTAATTAGATGTTACAATAAACATTAATTTATGTGTATAAATTGTATGTCATATATTGTGTTGTGCAATATAAGTACATATATATATTTTGGTTACCTATCTAGACTCTTTAGTTTTAAAAGGCAACTAATGTTGCAGTGTTCATTTAGACCTGGTTTTACAAATGCATTTGTTCTCCACTGCCATATCAATTCCCTTTCTTCTAATAATAAATTATATGGGCCTCCTCTAATGTCAGTGTAAATTTGGTCAAATGCAGTAAATCTAAAATTGTGGCCTGGGTTAGCTGCAATGTGTTTGAATAATGCGTTTTCTGTCTTACTATTAAGTATAGCATATGTATGCTTGTACACCCTCTCTTTGAGTTGTCATTCAGTTTTCCCTATGTAGAAAGCTGAACAGAGGGTGCACGTAGCTACATATATTACTAATTTAGATTTACAGTTCAACTTCTTCTGAATTTTATATTTCTTATTGTTAATGTGAACATATTCACCGCAAGCCATGTGCTTACACATATTGCAGCTGTTACAATTTGTCATGCCATTTCTGTTAGTAAATTCTTTTATAGTGGTATTTGATTCCAATATATTTTTGATGTTTTTTTCCTTTTCTGAACACTACTTTAGGTTGCTCAGGAAGTTTATAATTGATAGTCTTGTCTTGTTGTATGAGCGCCCAGTTTTTGTACAATATCTTATTTATAATATTACTGTCCATGTTGTACGCTGTGACGTATGATGTCTGAAAATTCCTTGCTTCTTGTTTTGTTACACTATCGGACAAATTTTCTTCTAACACAGAGTTTTCCAAGTTATGTATACTATCTGTGTTATAATATATATTCTCTCCACTAGGAGTTCTCTCTCTGATCTGTAAAATTGGAGCTATGTTACCACTTTCTCTTTTATATATTACTTCATTTGAGACTTCATTTACTAGTTCATATGGGTAACCTCTTTCAGTGAAAAACATCTTTATTGAACTACATTCTGTTATAAAGTCATCAAATGAAGTTGTCATGCGAGCTGCTCTAATGAATTGTCCCTTTACTATAGCTCTCTTTTGTGTAAAGGGATGTAAACTAGAGTAATGGAGGTAGGAGTTGCAGAAGGTCTCTTTTCTGTGTATTTTAGCTAAATACTGCATACTCTCCAGATCTTTGTTTAAATTGATGTCTAAGTAATTTATTGTCTTTGGTTGAAAGTCTAAAGTGAACTTAAAAAATTCAGTGGTGTTATTTATTTAACATAGAAGTTTATTTGCTAATTCATTCGGTCCTACCTGGCTGTATCAAAGGTCAATGTAGGGGATGGCTGATTGACGACCTCTCTGTCAGATTCAATTTCTGCCCACCCAGACTGTGCCTCACTTTGGCCACTATCATCGTCAGATTCAGATTATAAACTGACATTAGGTGGTACAGTGTCCACAGTTCCACTGTCAGAAACATCTGTGAGAAAAATACAGAAACACAGGAGTAGCTTAGTAAAAGGAATACTACACTGCAATATATGCTAACAAAGTAACAATCCTGCCAGTATTACTGAAGATGAGCAATGTAGAAAACACGACTTAAATACAAATTATACTTTATAATATTGCTTTATATTGATCAGCACTACAGAAATGACAGTATTTTACTTACCAGCTGCAAATGGCAAATGTACCTGTATGCTGGATGGACCTGGAAGAAGTGAAGCAGGAGGTAAGGCCAACAACACCACAACCAACAGTAACACAGGGTCTACTACATTGTTGACTGAATAGCAGAAATCAACAGTTGCCGAAGACTGTGGTTTACTATCACAAGCTAAGATAATACCTGCAGCAATCTTCTAACCAGCAAAACATAAAAACAGATGTGCAACAAATAACTACTTCATTTAAATTCCTTGACTTGTACAACACTATTCAACTGTTCAGATAACTAGGCTTACCTGGAAGATTCTCCTGTGATGTGGTCGGTGGATGCAGGTCCTGCTGCACTGATGGTGGACCTTGAGGATTTTAAGAAAGAGGTAAGGACAATAAATCCACATTCAAGGCTAACTGAGGTAGTGATACATTTGCACATTTAAAGCTGCAAACTACGCAAATGTGCACAATAACATGGCTGACAACTACAAGCTAAGCCAATAACAGTAGCAATCTGCAATCTCCACAAACAGCTACATGTGACACACACTTAACTTATTAATTTTTCTTCTAACACTATACAACACTATTCAACAGTACACATAGCAAAGCCTACCAGTAAGCTCCTCCTGAGATGTTGACATACTGGTCCCCACATCAAGGATATACTACACATCAGTGTCTTTGGCACTCTGACTGCTCCTGAGCTCAGCAAGGAACTGCTAATTGGGGGGTCATTGGTTGTTGCATAGCAGGAACTTCACCTGTACCAATGAACTCATGACATACTGTAGCAGCAGCTCTTTTTCTGGCAGCTATTATAATGTCAGTGGCTCTCTGACACACCTGGTTATATGTTCACCCATGGCCACCCATGGCATTTTCTTTGGCACTCACTTCTTGCCATAATGTCAATCGACACACACTATCCTGCTGCCCCTTTGGAGTAGAAGCACACCATGGATGCTTGATTTTCCCCATTGGTAAATGGTGTATGTCGAAGATTCACATCTCTGGATACCGCAGCTGTACTTGGCCTGAAAGAAGACAGATTTAGAGTATACATAAGTATCACATAATTACAACTTAACTGTTTATAGATTCAACATAAAAGGTAGACGGTCAGTATTACCCAGTGGAGGAACATACAGCAGTCAACATAGGGGAACTGATAACAGTTTTGATGCAAAACAAGGTAATGGACTATTGAAACATATTTTTCTTAGTGCCATGACACTACCTCACCTTAACTATCATCACAACAAAGGTACAGGCAATTGCCACTGTCATGTAACATTACATATTAGAATTGCTACAAGTGCTGTCAATGTGCTTGTCCATGAAACATTTTTAGATATGTCCCACACAGCAGTCTAATCCTGTCCCTCTCACCAGGCTGCGTAAGGAGAAAATAATGGTCAGTTGCTAATCAGGGGTTAGGAACCACCACATTAAGCATGCACTCAGGTCACTGGACCACATTTACCTATATGATGCAGTCATAGTCCATCTGGGAGTAAATGACCTGAGACATACCTCCCTAGACTATATGAAGAGAGACATCATGGAGGTCTTGGAATATGTGTCTCAGGTTGGTATGGCCCAGCATTGAGCAGCATTTTACCTTCTCCAAGGATGATGCCACAATACGAACAAAAGATGATTGACTTTAATAACTGGCTTAGTTTCTGGTGTCATTCTAAGGAGGTGCAATATCTGTCACCATGGAAGGAGATGGTCAACAGACCATGGTGCTTTGCCAGGGATGGTCTGCACCTCTCCTCTCCTCTCTAGGCTTTTGAATATTAGCTAAAACATTGTTTTCCCCCATAGTGTCTTTTTTAGGCAATGCCAACCTGAAAGTACTCCCTACATAGCAAATCAAAACCAAGAAAATCTAAAGGTATTATTGCTCAATGCTAGCAGCCTAAACAAAAAACTGCACTCCTAGAAGCTCTCTTTACCCTAGAGAATGCTGATGTCTGTGCTGTCACTGAGACATGGTTTAAAGCTGCAGACAGCACACCAACAGTGCAAGGTTATAATGCCTTCCACACACTTAGGCCAGCAACTTCACAGGCAGGGACTAAAGGTGGAGGTGTCTCTATTTACATGAAAAATAAATATAGTTCAAAGCTGGTCAAATAGGACAATGCACTCGAGCTGCTCCATATTCAAATCACCATAGGTAAAATCCAATACAACTTCCTTGCAAGCTATAGGTCTTACTCTATGACCCAGAAACCCATACCATGTATTTAAACCTATTAGAAGCACTAACCATCCAACCAATACCATATTCACGGGTGACTTTAATTACCCAATTATTAACTGGGAATCCAGTATGACACCAATCGTACATGAACAGAGATTCCTGGATTTTGTAAACACAAACTCCCTGGACCAGATAGTCAATGCACCAACCAGGGGTGCAACCATACTGGATCTGGCCAGCACTAATATGGGAGACTGCTGCACACTCTCTACTGTAATGCCTTCTCTGATAATGTCAGACCATAAAATTGTCTCATTTGAAGTAAAAATAAAACCTGGACCCCCAGCTAAACCTGGAATATTCAGGAAGTATTCTAAGACTAACCACCTGCCATTAAGTGAGAACATGGCAAAATTTCAAGCCCCATAAACCCTGAGAACACTTCTGCCTATGTAGAACTGTTCACAGAATCCCTGTACAACCATGTTAATAGCTGCATAGAGGCAGCTGTACCCACCAGGAAGAAGTGCAGAACTAACTCAAAAACAAGCCACCCTGCTGGAATCACAAAATCAATCAACTGTATAACAGGAAGAAGAAACTCATGGCAAAATTATGAGGTGCAGCACCCAGCAGGATTAAAGCACTCTTATAAAACTAAACAAACAACTCAGATGACAAATAAAGTCTACCAATGCCAAATTTGAGGTATGTTTGGCTTCCCAGGCCAAGGACAACCACAAAGCATTCTTTACCTATGTCTGCAACCTCAAAGACAATACACAATTGTGTGCAGAGCTCATTGTAAATGGAGCCACCTATACTGAGCCAGAAGATATAGCAAACCTCCTGGCTGATAAATTCAGCTCCAACTTTACTCTTCTCTCCCCCTCAACCTTCCCTCAGGAAATATCATCAGATATAATTCCCCCCCTACTATCACTAGGGAACAGGTCCTTAATGGTATCTCTAACATCAAGAACACTGCATCAATGGGCCCAGACAATATCTCAGGATGCCTTCTAAATAGCATGAAACATGACGTATCGGGCCTCTGGATTTACTGTTCAACTGTAGCCTCCAAACAGGCTTCATGCCTCATGAATGGAGAAAGGCAACAATCATCCCTCTGCACAAATGTGGGCCTTCTACAGACCCTGGAAACTATAGACCCATAAAGCTCACTAGTCTTATATATAAAGCCATGGAAAAAATTATGATGGAGATGATCATTAGAGATATAGTAAACCTCCAGACACTGGACCCAACCCAGTTTGGTTTTGTCAAGGGCAGCTCATGCCTGCTGAACTTGGTGAATTTCTTTGAAAATGTCACCAATGCAATGGATGGGGGCAAAATCGATCACACTGCCTATCTTGACCTGGCCAAGGCATTTGACACAATACCCCACTTGGACATTGTTGATAAACTCAAGAGGTTATATGCAAAAGTTTATGTAAGCCAGAGGATAGCCAATTAGCTCACCGGACACTGGAAGTTAGAATTGGGGAGTTCACCTCTCCAAAGAGGCCACTCACAAGGGGAATCCATCAAGGATCAGTCCTTGGGCTGCTCCTTTTTGACATTTACTTCACAGAAGTCAAGGCCAATGTCAGTGGTCTCTGGCTGACTAAACATGCAGTTGATTGCAAATTAGGAGCTGTCTTTGAATCTCACACTGGCACAAATGTTCTCCAGGAGGGGCTGACACAGACAAACAACTGCTGTCAGAGCCATGGACTAAAAATAAATGCCAATAAATGCATGAGTATCATTTGGGACGTCATCCATCCCTCCCTGGTTACTATCATATTGACAACACACCCGTTAGAGCTGACCCAGTAGTCAGGGACTTAGGGACATACATAGATAATAATCTAGCCTTTGATCATCATATCTAAAATGATGAGGAAATCATTCTACTTTGCGCAACTTATAAACAAAGGTATGGCATCTAAGTCCAAGGAAGTCATTGTTCCACTGTATTCGGCATTCATCAGACGTATCTTTGAATACAATTTTCCCTTAGGTATGTACCTAATCAGGCAAATCCAACAATTGGAATGTCCACAGAGGTTCCTCACTAAAAGAATACAGGGCATAAGTAGTATGTCCTATGCAGACAGCCTCAAGGCCCTATCCCTGTATTCTGTCTCCTACAGGCTTTTGAGGGGAGATCTATACCTGGCATAGAGGGCATTATAAGACCCCATTCTGATGGACATCCTGCATATCCACAAAACAAACAGCACCAGAATTGCTTGTTCTAAAGACTTAAACATTGCTTGGGATATAAACAGGACATGCTGAAGAGATAGGTATGTATCCCAGAGACTACCCCATCTATAGAACAGGCTCCCCATCCATGTAAAGCAGAGTTCCTCCCTAACCCAATTCAAGTGCACCTTGGACAATTGGATGGGAAACCAGAAATTCATCCCTGGTTTGGCACCTATGTCTCTAATGGACACAGCTAACCTGTAAATGGTTCATCTCCCAGGCCCATACTTACACTCATCAAGGGTATTAGAACTTGGAAGAGCGTTGCACCATAGGTATTAGTATTTCATCTGAGTATTCAAAACTTGCTAAACAACCAAAATGGCAGAAAGACAGCTTCAAAACAACAGCTTCAATAACAGGCTTTTACCATGTTGAGTCCACAATATATGAAATATAGAGCTTTGCTGTTGTAAAAGTCAAGTGATGTTGTAATTCCACAGCTTTAAAACATGTGGATGTCATAAAAACAAAAAAAACAAACATAAAAGTGAAGAACCCTTCTAATGTAAACAATGGACAAGCGCTTTCAGCTTTTTCAAGCCTTTTTCAGATCATTTTGGTTGTTTAGCAAGTTTTGAATACACAGATGAAATACTAATACCTGTGGTGCAACGCTCTTCCAATATTTGCATTGTTTTTTGTTCTGCTGAGCGTTCTTTAGCGGAATTCACTTCTTTTTCTGGATTTCGGTATCAGAACTTGTCAGAGATTTGGGATGCATGGCTAGGCTTAAAACCATGTTTTGTGATCATTAGCCTAGTAAACAACTATGAACCTATGAACCCATGTATTTACCTGTCTTGACAATCATGAGTAACTGTACAATGGCTTGACAAACTGGGCCATGCAACCATTAGACTTGTAAATTATACATAAAGATAACATTAAAGAACACCATGCTTCATGGAATTTTGAAATACAACCAAGCAAATGCTAATTTAGGTGACAGAAATTAAACATACCTTGGGAGAATAATGACTCCTCTGTAGAGAAAGCTTGGAAACACTGCTGGTTCACAATGTTTGAAACATATAGCACTAATAAGAACTTGACTACCTACAGAGTTGCTTTTTTATAGATTGTATATTAGTAATGGATTGTAACTGTGGGCGATTACTGTTTTGGAGGGGAAAATCACAATTGCACTGCAGTCTGCCTTACATCCACTGGGTGACATCTTCAGTTGATACAGTAGTTATATCTATGCTTGGAAATTTAAGTCAGCAGCAGATTACACTCAGAGGGATAAGGACATCATTTCAGGTTGTGTATGTCATAGCATCCTTTTCAGCCTTTCAAAGACATGCCTCTATAATTCCCATGTCTGTCTGAGTGCAACAGTGCGCAGATAGGAGAACAGCAACCTACCTGTTGTTCCACTTCACATCATAGGTCCTATCACTTACAGCAGTTAAAATGGAGGAGCAGTTATTGATTTTTTGTCTGCATGAGGTATGATACAGTAATATGTCGGAACTATGTTAGGTATATATGTGTGTATGACACAGTTATTCACATGTCTAACTGTTGTGTTAACTGTTTACTATAGTCCTGTAAGTATTCTATTATCTGGACTGTCATTGTCCTCACGTTTTGATAACAGACATACATAAAGGCCTTCATATACAGTAATCTGAATAGTGACACTGGAGTTGTGATTACAAACTGAAATATTATTTATATTTGTTCACTTTACATTCTAAAAGCCATGGATTGGTATGTTGCTTGACTATCATCTCTCTGCACATTCATGGCCTACTGTAAAACATGACACCCAATAACAGGTGTCAGAGTGTAACTATCCAAATGTGTATGTCCCCATGTTGACTGTGCACACAGCTATGTCTTACAGTATTGTACAGAAACATGAGCAAAACACCAATACAAGTGTAAAGCTAGCATTTGCATTAACCTCACCTGACACATGCAGTACCTCTGAATAACACAGTCCTTTCTCATCCACATAATTTACAGATTAGAAAACATACCATGTGGTATGTGGATAGATTAAAATCCAGGTGAGTGTAAAATGTGTATTACAGGATGATGCCACAGATGGATGGATGGATGGTCTCCAGCACATTGTCTGAACATGGACTTGTGTGATTAATACATATGCAAAACTATCATATAGCTGATGACATCAGCAGACTATATATAGGGTCAAATATGTGTCCCACATGCATGCTGCACATATTTTATCAAAACAGCTCTCTTACACACATACACAGTTGACTGTAATGGAAATAGAACTTCTACCCAAGTGCAGCTTGGACTGTGTCTGACAAAACTTTATAGGTGATGATATTAGCAGTGTATCTTAAAGAGAGGACAAAGGTAAACCATGCTTTTGTAAAATGCTCCTGCTAATTCTTAGTAGCAGCACACACACAGTCAACCATAGTAGGAATAAAACTCCTACCTATCTAAGTACATGGACTATGGAATGCAGTACGTAATGCAAGACCCATGGCAGAGGTTTGATTTTTAGAGGAGCGCAGGTGAACTTGTATTAAGTGAACTCATTGGGTCATGTGGGGGAAGAATAGGTTGGGAGGTCTGCGTGAAGTGGATGTGTCAGCTTTTGTAAAAGAATCAAAATAGTGGGAAACTAGGGTTGTGGTGAATTAACTGTAGGATACCAGGCATACTCTGCTGACTAGACACACACACACACACACACACACACACACACACACACACACACACACACACACACACACACACAGTTGACTGCAGTGGGAATAGAACCCTTACCTATCTAAGTGCTTGGACTACAGAACCCAGTACTTAATGCAAGCACCACTGCACAAGTTGGATTTCTACAGGAGTGCAGGTGTACTTATAGTAGTCAGTGACATTATCAGGCCATATGGGGGACAATAGGTTGGGGGGATCTGCATGAAGTGCATGTGTCAGCTTGTGCAAGCATCAAAATAGTGGGAAGCCATGGCCTTGATGAATTAACTATAGGATACCAGGTGTACTCAGTTGACTAGACACATACACACACACTCACAGTTGACCACAGTGGGAATAGAATCCCTACTTATCTAATTGCATGAACTTCAGAACACAGTACTTAATGCAAGCACCATGACACAAGTATGATTTATACCAGACTACAGGTGTACTATTAGTAGATGACATCAGCAGCCCATGTAGTGAACAACAGCTTGTGGGTCCTGCTTAGGCACAAGGCCTCATAGCATTTAATGAGACTATTAACTAACAGCAGTATTCTGTTAATAACCTTATTAGTGTAGCAACAGGAGTACCCTTATTGACCAATATAGTCAATAGGTTCATCCCTTTAGTATGGGGAACTATACCCATTATTTTGCTGTGCCTCTGTCGAGCAGTGACACTGAGTAATCCCTGGGGTATATCTCGATCTCCCATCCATTGGTCAAGATTTCTCTTGAACAAGGCCAGAATAGCCGTGTCGAGTTTAAGTCTTGATGGATCTAGATTTTTGAGGTGAAGCATATTCATCAAATCTGAGTTTGACATGGCCTTGTATGTTAGGCAAAGGTCAATAGAGCTGGAGTTCTTTCAGTCGGGCAGCATAGGACAGATTTTTGAGACCCTTTATCCTTTTGGTGAGGAACTTTTGTGGCCTCTCCAGCTGCTGCAGGTGTCGGGTCAGATACATCCCAAATGGGGCATTGTACTCAATCATTGGTCTGATGAGTGATGAATAAAGGGAGACTATGACCTCCCTTGATCTAGATGAGAATCCCTTCATGATAAGGTGGGCAATGTAGAAAGTCTTCCTAACTACTTTAGCTACATGGGTGTCGAATGACAGACTACTATCAACCTGGGTCCCCAGGTCCCTGATGTTTAATGTTAGCAGACCATGGTTGAGAGCACCAACAAATAGACTTGTCCAGTTGGGAGCACACTCCAGTAAATATTAAAACTGGTAGTGTGGTTGATACATGTTTGTAAAAAGTAATGAGTTCCCAGTGTTGTACTGATTTGTGTTTGGGGGAGGTGGGAAATGGACAACATATTGATGTACTGTAAATATATGAGACGTGCCTACATCTGGAACTTATTGTGTGATGTTTTCAATGTAATATTCAATATATATTACCAATGAAGCATCATATATACAGTCCCATAGCACAGCAAACTGCAGGTTTGCACAATGCTGAGCAAAGTGTAAACGCATGTGAATTACACTTTTTTATGTGTAGGTAAGCAGTGAGCAAATGTGAGTCACAGTGTGCACATCTACCAGCTGAGTCTGTACTCCAGGCCTTGATTTTGTAGTGACCATCGGAATAATTGAATATATCCAGTTTCTATTTTTGGCAGTTTGCTTCCTAGGCGTTCTTGTTTGTCCAGGTTTAGCAATGTGGCACTCCTTGCAAAACAGATGAGCAGAGACAAACATGACACCTTTTGTTTTCTTCTGCAAACAAGGCAATGGCCTTGCTCTTATCAGAACAGAATATGTGTCATGTTTGACTGTACTCGGACAATTTTCCCCAGGACTTACATGTACTAGTAATGGACATGGACATTTCCTACATTCCTTATCCCATATGTTAGGAAAGTGAACAGAGAAAAGAAGTCAAATGCGTAAAAGCTAGGCATGCTATCCACAGTACCAAAAGAAAGTACACATTATTAATGTGTACATGGTGTGGGATCTGAATCCACACACCAATGGATCTTCAGAACACAGGATGGGTGCTTTACTCCTCATTGCCAAAGGAAAAGCTATACAGCAAAGTAGCACAAGTATTATTCACACAATTAAGTGCAACACAATGTACACTATGACAGATGAGTTACTGTTATGGGTCAAACAAGGGAACCCCGCTTTTGTGATGTTTTTGCATGGCACAATGAAATATAGGCAACACAATACATTTGTACTACAATTACAAAATCACTACCAGTTCATTCCCTAGGTTTCTTCATGAATGTGCTACTGTTGTGCATGGTGTTTTCCATATAACTACTGGGGTAAGTGGCACTGGAAGAAATTAATACTTGTTATTTATACTTAGATAATGAAGATAAGCTTCTTGATGGCAGAATGGTAGAAGTTTACTATAACCTTTACTAATTTGCCAAGGACCTATCAAGAGAATAAATCAGATCAAATTAGATAATTGCCAGCATTTCAGCCTATATGGCCCCCTTCATCAATGTGATATTTGTGACTGATGGCTTCTGCAAAACTGTAGAATCTATGTAAAATGTTTGGTCAAACCCACTTGTAATTGCTAAAGAGGAGCCTAGAGATTTAGAACTTGGCCTTTTGGTATTTCATGCTCAAGCTCTCAGTGTTTTTCCCGCCCCCAGCATCTTATAAGTCACTATTTCATAGGGGACCCAAAGTAAAATAAATAGCAAAAAATGTGGCTAACATATTCATTACATGAAATAAATATCAGAAGGTAATACTGATAAACATCAGAGCATTTAAGATAACATACATCTAGTTATTCAGAACTAATGAAATAAAAACATATGTTTTACTGTTCACCTTAAACTAAGCCATCCTTTAAATACAGAGAGAGTAGCAATTAGCTTTGACCAACCACCCTTCCAAAGATGGGCACTAGACAACTTGGTGTACAGATAAACCATTTAGCTAATAAATAAAACTTCAATAACACAGTGACCACAAGCATTTAACATTGAATAATATTTACAAACACACACACACACACACACACACACACACACACACACACACACACACACACACACACACACACACACACACACAAATATGGTGTATGTCATTTAAGTGTATAATTAGTGCATTGAATCACACATAGTTAAGATCAACTTATCGAAAACTCATTAAAAAATATTTATTTCACAGAATACCAAATCATAGAAAACTTTCCACATAACAAATATACCCTAGCAAATATTGTTTTGCAGGAGGATAAGCTGCCCTGCACCTCCCATACTGGGGCTTTGCTGCCAAACCCCTCTTACCTATGTTGATATAGTAATTCTACAATCATATAACCATGAAGAAAAAGACGCCACACACAGTGAATCAGAGAAGGGAGAAAAAGACAAACTTCTACAAACCTGGGGGTATGATATGATGGTGGCCATTACCAATCCATACATAACTTTTGTAAAATCACTTTCTAATAATTCTTATAATCAGAAATGCCAACATCACATACTGTACAGAGCCTTCTAAAGTTTTCTGTGAATTGTGATTCAAAGAAATTAATTTTCCATAAGCTAAAATTGGTCATAAGTGAACAATATACACCAATATCTATCTCTCTCTCTCTTTTTATATATATATATATATATATATATATACATATATACATATATATATATATATATATATATATATATATATATATATATATATCGATAGATAGATATATTCTTAGAAGTAAATGAGTTCAAACATTTTCTTTCCCAATAAATATGACAACAGTGAAAGGCTTGAACAAGAATTTCAAAATATAAAATTAAAAAAAAAGAAAAAGAATTGATCCAGAAAAATTCTACCTAGCATCTAAACTAAAAACTACCTGTTTCGGGCTAAAGATATACTCCATCATTATTACTTGTGGCATTTCAATTCAATATAGAATTTGAGGGCTTTACAAGTATTATAGCTAGCACAGCAATAAATTCTGCAGCTTCTGTCCTTATGTTATTCCTTGAACTGACAGTCCTTACCTCTATTAATAAGGTCAGCCAAATAGACTTATAGGTTCATAGGTTCATAGGTAAGTACTAGGCTATCTGCCTGAGGGCATCTGGAAGCCTAGCCAGAATGTGTTGGCTTTTGCCTCTCCCTTAGATTCCCTTTGCCTCTGTCCAGTAGAGGGCAGAGCCACTGCAGTGATCCACGGGGTCAATTTTTTGTTTCCCAGCCACTCGTCAAGGTATCTCTTGAAGAGTGTTAGTGTGGGGCTCTGCCTAATGTAGATTGGAATCCTGTTCCAAAGCATGGGGAATCTCTGGGACAGGAATCTATCCCTCCAGCAAGTCCTATTTATCGGTGAGTTGAGGTTTAGATCCCCAGAGCATGTGGCTCTCGGGGATTTTTTTTTTTTTAGGTGGAGCATGTCCATCAATTCTGGGTTGGACATGGCCTTGTATGCTAGGCAGAGATCACCTCTAAGTAAGCGGTATGCAACCAAGTACAGCTGGAGTTTCTTCAGTCGAGCTGCATAGGGCATCTGTTTGAGGCCTGTAATCCTCTTGGTGAGATACGACTGTGGTCTTTCCAGCTGTTGCAGTTGTCTTGTAAGGTTACATCCCAAATGGGGCATTGTGCTCTATGATGGGTCTGATGAGTGATGAGTAGAGGGGCACAATAACCTCTTTTGTTTTAGATGTGAACCCTTTTGTGATTAGGTGAGCCACATAGAAGGATTTTCTAACCATCTTGGCAATATGATTATCAAAGGAGAACTTACTATCTACTTAGGTCCCCAGATCCCTTATGACATTTTCTGTATTTAGGGGACTACCACATATGTGGTAGTTCATGGGTACTTTTTCCAAAGGGGATGACTATGCATTTTTTGGCATTTAGCTTTAGGCCATGATTTTGACACCAGGTATCTGTCTCAGTGAGACCCTTCTGGAGGATGTCTGTATCAGCCGGAGAGTCAGTTATGGCCCCCAGTTTGCAGTCATCTGTGAACTTGGTCAGCCATAGTCCTCCTGTGCTTGCCTGTACCTCTGAGAAGTATATACCAAACAGGAGGGGTCCCAGAAAAAGCCCTGGGGATGCCACTTGTAACTGGTTTAAAGTCAGACCTAGAGCCTGCAACTCTCACAGCGTGGGTTCCATCCATGAGCCACCTGGCAACCCATCTCTTAATGTAGGGGTTTATGTTCAGGCTGGTGAGCTTGTCTATAATACCAGAATGGGGAATGGTGTTGAAAACCTTTGCGAGGTCTAGGTAGGCTGTGTGGACCTCCTTTCCCTCATCTAAACCCTTGATAACTGTCTCAAAGAAATCCACCAGGTTTAGGAGGCATGATCTGCCCTTAACAAAGCCAAACTGTGTAGGGTCCAATGTTTGGAGGTTCCCAATGTCTCTGTTAATGAGTTCCATGATGATGCACTCCATAGCCTTGCAGACCAGGCTAGTCAGGCTTATAGGGTGATAGTTCCCGGGGTCCATTGTGGCTCCAGCTTTGTGGAGCAGGATAACTGTTGCTGTATGCCACTCTATGGGTACATAGCCTGTAGAGAGGCTGAGTTTGAACAGTGTGTTTAGGTGAGGGGTTAGTTCATTTTGGAGTTTGTGTAAGACACAGCCTGGGACACCATCCAGTCCCATTGAAGCTGTGTTTTTGGCTTTGGATAGGGCTGTTTTAACCTGTGTCTCAGTGATTGCAGGGGCTCCACATTATTTTCGTATGGTTATGGGCTTTTTAGTGGGTGAAAGGGGGGTGATGTTTGCACTAAACCTGTCTGCCAGAATGTTGGCAGTATCAGTCAGTTCAGTGTGTTTTGTGCCATTCTGCACTAACTCAGAACAGTTCTGAGAGTTTCTACTTAATTTCTTGACATAGCTAAAGAACACTTTGTTGTTATCTTTGGAGTCCTTGGCAATTTTTCTTTCGAAGATAGCTTTGGATGATTTTATGAGGGATCATAGTTTCTTGCTGATATGGATCAGGGATGTTTTTCCTTCTTGGGATTTTACTCTTTTCTATACTAGTTTCCTCCTTCTATTGTATAGCTTGTTTATGGCAGCGGATTCCTTTTCTTGGAGGAGTGAATTTTGGTTTTGCTTGGAATAGTATGATCCATGCATTCTTGCAGGTGCTCATAGAGTGCCTTTGTAAGGGATTCAGCAGGTTGGACAGCTTTTCCTTTAGCATGGGGGCTGTGAACCTTTCCACCTCGGTCTTAAGTAACGTGAAGTTTGCTTATGAAATGTTTTTCATGGTGGTTTCCTTGATTGGGGGTGGGGGCAGAATGTGGATATCCAGAGTGATTAGTCTATGGTCTGATCTAACCAGCAAATGTTTGACCTCTGGTGTAGAACACCGGTCACCCATGTTGGCAATGACCAGGTCCAATATGTTGTCACCTCAGGTGGGGGTGTTGACCAGTTGATCCAGGGCATTCGAGTTTATAAATTCTAGGAAGTGTTGGGTAAGGGTGTTAGTACTTGAGTAGTTCTCACAGTTAATGTTTGGGTAATTGAAATCCCCCAATATTAGGGCATTTGGTAGGACCTTCATATTTTCCAGTATCTCCAGAAATGTGGAATGGGGGTCCTGGTTCATGGTGGGTGATCTGTAGCAAGCTACAACTTAAATTGCAGTTTTGGCCATTGTTAGTTGCACATGGATGATCTTTGCAGCATTGGGCTGCACTACTAACCTGGAGGTGTGGGTATCCTTGATGAATATGGATACACCCCCCGTCTTTTGTGTTTTTGTCCGAGTTCTGTGGCTGAAAAGTATGGTATGAGTTATAGCCTGGTTGTGCTGGGGTGCTCTCTGGAGCCTTAAACCAGGTTTCTGTTACTGCATAGATATTGATGTTCTCCATACTGAGAAGTGCCTCAAGTGCATGCATTTTGAGGTTTAGACTTCTAGCATTGAGTAGCATTACCCTTAGTTTTTGGTTACCTGTGCTATTTACGGTGGTGGGTTTGTATTTTCAGTCTTGCCTAAAAAAGGCACTATGGGGATGGCAAAAGCCTTGGCCACTATTCGAATGCCTAAGAGTGACAGGTGCAAGCCATCTCTTGTGAATCAACATGGTTTGTCGAGCATGTCATTCCAGGTGGACAGATACTGGATCTCCTTTGTATGACACCAGAAACTTAGCCAATTGCTGAAAGTGATCATTTTTTTTCTTTATACTGTGACATCATTCTTGGTGAGGGCAGGATGCTACTCAGGGTCAGGGTCATACCGGCCTGGGCTACATGATCAGAGAGCTCTTTCATGTCTCTTTTCATGTAGTCCAGGGAGGTACGTCTCAGGTCATTCACACTAACATGAACAATGACAGAGTCATATTTGTACTTGTTCTGGAGTGACCTGAGTGCTTGTGTTATGTGGTGGATCCTGGCACCTGACAGACAGCTAACTGTAACCTTCTCCTTGTCCAGCCTAGTTAGTGGGACATCAGTGTGCCTGACTATAGAGTCACCTATTACTAGTGTGTTGGGTATGTTATTTCACCTTAAGGGCTGTAATTGCATGGCACACTTATTATGTGAAGTATGTGTTTCATGGTTTGTGATGGAGTGTGGAGGTAGCTTGGGTTTCTGCTTTGGTTGTCTCTGTTGCTTTTGCAGATTTTTATTTAGAGCCTCCAAGTATGTTTTGTGTATTTATGTGTGTTATTTTCTGGTGTTGGTTTAGTAGGTCTATGTGAGACTGGTGGTGTTTTGCAAGTATTTTCCTTCTCCTCTTGACTGTCAGTTCCAGTCTTGGGTTGATGGAGCTTTGCCTCCAATTTGGCTGTATAGTTGCATCTATTGCATATATTAGTGTTTTTTGGTAGGAGGAGGGAGTTGCCTGTGTACATGAGGCAGTTGTAACATTGCCTCAAAATGGCCAGATTCACCAGTTGGACTGGAGAGGTCACCTGAAACTGCCCTTTGGACATACCTGAATAGGTAAAGTGAGCTGTTTTACTGATTGGCTGGTAGGGACAAATAGAGAGCATTGTTCTTCTGGACAGTATGGGGGGGTCTTGTGCTAGGGTTAATTAGTGCTTGCTATGAGTTTGGAGCAAGTGCTGGGCTGTGAAATAAATGGTTTCAGTGCTTAAGTTGAACGTTTGTCTAGTTCCAAGGGAAAATTTGAAGAGTAGACTTTATGGAGCTGGGAATAGTTTAACACTAGCTAACCAGCACTGCCCAGTGCACAAAACCCTGCAAATGTGTTTTTTGTAGCAGGGAAATGAAAGAGTTAGAAATTAGCCCAAATGGCCAATAAACTACTAACATCTGGACTGAAACCACTCCTCCAGGGACAGATAGGCTGCTCAAAGCTCCCCTCTCTCACAGGTGAACAGAGAAACTTCCTTCTATCCAAGTAAGGTATGAGCAGCACAAAAACTCATAACACAGCCCTGAATTCAGCAATAACCTGAAAACTGGACTATACTAGTTCAGAAAGGTGGGAAACAAGTATATTTTGTGTTTGTTTGTTTTTTTCAGAAAATAAAGCAGATACAATAAAAAAACATTTTAAATGCACAGAAATGGCTATCACACTTTAGTGTGTAGCCTACAACAGTTGAACAGATTATTTAAACACAAAATTGACTTAGCTCAAGTGCAGGCAGCAAATAAGTACAATATGTAGCAGAAACAAGCTTTTTAAATCACAGAAATGCTAAAAAAAATTGGTGTTTTAGGCGGAATTAGTTAAAAACAGCAAGAAAATGCTGAAAAATTATACTTAATCACTCCAAAATTTCTCTTTTGTCTCTCTGCTGCTGTAGAACTCTGCAGGACACCTGGCAGGCACTTACTGAGCTGAATACAAGTGCAAAAAAACATGCAAATGTGTTTTTATAATAGGGAAATGAAAGAGATAGAAATTAGCCCAAAATGGCCAATAAACTACTAACTTCTGGGCTACAGCAAATGATGCACATAATTTTCAGAAAAAAAAAGTTCAAATAAGCAGGCACAATAAGCCCTTAACCGGAAATTCCCAGCTCAGAAAGGCAGGATCTAGCCTCTCCTCCCACAAGAGTGCAGACCACAAACCTTCTTAATGTAAAATAACTGGCCTGGAGCGCAAGTGCTTAAACCAGAACTAATACACATTTAGAATAACAGACGCTGAGCCTTCAATCAGCAATCCCCAACTTAGAATGATGTAAGCTACCTGTCCTGCCATAACAGTGCAGACCACAAACCTTCTTAATGTAAAACAACTGGTCTGAAGCCCAAGTGCTTAAACCAAAAGGCTTAGAATAACAGTTACAATTTAATCAGGCTGCTACCAAGCAGTAACAACTGCAGCAGAATAATACAATTGAGTACTTTTAAGAAGAAGCACAAGAAAAATAAGGTAATAAAGTGGGAAGAAACATAATTACAGTAAAAGCAGATAAATAAAGTGCAATTTATTTTTATAACAATAGAAAACGAGCAAACTGATTTAAACAAATCAACCAATTAACCAGTAAAAAAACTCAAAATTGAGCCCTGTTCCAGCAGTATTCAATCAGACAAGTTCTAACCGCACACTCCTGCCACTAGGGAGCAAGGAAACCTTCTCCAAAAAAGATGGCCTGGATTAGTGCTCAAGTTATACAAACAAAGCTAGATTCAGTAGGCCTGAATCTAGTCTATGCTACAGCAGACAAGGTGCACCAATATCAGAAAAACAGTTCAAATAAGCAGGCACAGTAAGCCTTTGGCCAGAAATTCCCAGCTCAGAAGGGCAGAAACTAGCCTCTCCTCTCACAAGCGTGCAGACTACAAATCTTCTTAATGTAAAATAACTGGCCTGGAGCCCAAGTGCTTAAACCAGAACTAATACACTTTTAGAATAACAGACACTGAGCCTTCAATCAGCAATTCCCAACTTAGAATGATGTAAGCTACCTGTCCTGCCACAACAATGCAGACCACAAACCTTCTTAATGTAAAACAACTGGTCTGAAGCCCAAGTGCTTTAACCAAAAGACTTGGAATAACAGTTACAGTTTAATCAGGTTACTACCAAGCAGTAATAAATGCAGTAGAATAAATATAACTGAGTACTTTTAAGAAGAGGCAAAAGCAAAATAAGGTAATAAAGTAGGAAGAAACACAAATACAGTAAAGGCAGATAAAGTGCAAATTATATATATATATATATATATATATATATATATATATATATATATATATAAAACAATAGAAAACAAGCAAACTGATTTAAACAAATTACTTAATTAACGAGTAAAAAACCTCAGAACTGAAGCCCTGTTTTAGCAGTCTTCAATCAGACAAGTTCAAGGCCTAAGTGGGTATGCCTACTAAAATGTTCTTTCTGTATTAGACAGGATGAGCTAATGAGATTAGACTAGGATAGGGCTGAACAGATGAGAATGGTAGGAGAGTCTGAACTCAAAATTTGATCTCACTGTACTCGGTTGAGTGAGCAAATGAGATGGGCCCAGGAGGAGTGTTCAAACACAAATTTACAGGAGGGGCAGTCAATTCCAAAGCCACAACAAGAACAGGGAGGGTGAGTGAGTAAAACTAACTGCAGACACAGAGAGTTCACAGTTTTCAGTGAACAAATAAGCAGATAAATGCAGTACTATTTTAACACAATATTCAATGAAACAATAAAACAAAAAATAAAATGCAGTACTATCTTATAACACTGCAAGTTTGTACTTATCTCAGCTTGTAATAAAGTTGATGCAGCTCAAGTATGTAACTATTCAGCAGAAATAATTTCAGAGATAAGGGACTAAGACTTTAAGGCACAGACAAACCCTCTAGGCTAAGACTTCTACACTGAATAGCAGTGAAGTAAGAAGAATAAACCCACTAACTGTAGACACAGAGAGCTCACAATTTTCAATGAACAAATAAATAAGCAGATAAATGCAGTACTATTTTTAACACAATATTCAATTAAACAAAACAGAAAAAATAAAATGCAGTACTATCTTATAACAGTGCAAGTTTGTACTTATCTCAGCTTGTAATATAGTTGATGCAGCTCAAGTATGCAAGTCTAGTCTGAATTTTAGTAAAAGTCCTTCTTATATCCACATTCACATACTTCCCAGGGGGTGATAGTCTCAACAATATACTATCTACCCAAGGCAGTCTCATTGGATTTAGCCAGAATTTTCAAGCAGCAGACCCTGCAACAGGGCAGAGAAAGCTGCAGTACATTTTCACATTGCTAATAACAGTAGTATATCATTTTGCATATATTTTTACTTATTACAATTTTGATAAACATTCAAGTGCAATGCAACCTTTTTTCTTTTATCTTTATTTAATTTATCTTCCATACAACTTCTTATGTATCTTTCTTTGACTGGTTAGCAATGTTTTTAAAGATTGCTACAATTCATATCATAGCCAAAACAACAATAAACAAACCTGTCTTTAGATGACAATGCTTGTGTATAATGATTTTTCTTTTTTTCAACTTCAAGATTAAGTAAATGCTTTGGCTTTTCTTTAAGTCATACTAGGTGGATTGTTTATTTTAAAAATGATTGTTACTGTGCCACAAAGCCATCTTTGGCATGTGCTTCACAGCAGCATTATTCAAATTCCTCATCATATATATTGAATTTGAATGCAGTATTCCAGCATTTTACATTTAGGAACTGAAAAATACAGCCTTTGTAAATATTTGCAGTGAAGCTGGACTAGACATAGACTATACAGCAATCTCACAGAGAGAGAGTAAAGCCCTTTAAAGGAATAAAATCACACTTTACTCCACAATACCACAAAATCAAAAGGAAAATAATTTAGTTGTGAAGTTGATAAGTACCTTCCCCCACACACATATACATGGTTTGCAAGTCCAAAAATGATCAAATAATAACAGAATGCATATCTAGATAAGATGTACAAATGAGAACACTGTAAAATAAACTGAACAGCTAGAACAGTACACATAAATGACATGACAAGAATTAATCCAAATATAAAACATCCAAACATTTGAATGTGACTGAATGGCATCCACAATGTATGGTCCATGATAAGTATGTGCCACTACATAAATGCATATCAGGGTGTCTCCCATATGTGGCCTTATGTTTGTACTCTAATATTTTTGTCAACACTGCCTGTCCCTGTTAAATCTGAACCACGGTCACTATCTCTCTTAAAGGAAAACTCCACCCTAGAACTAAAATATATGTTTTTCAGTCTATCTTTGTTTCCAGACCTATTTTAACACCTAAAAATCACTCTAAGTGCTTTATTTGTAATTTTACCCAGTTTACCGCAACATGGCTACCGATGGGGCTTGATATATCAACATGATCTTCTTCTCCTTTAACCCTTTTTCTTTCCCATAAAGCATTTCAAGTCTTCTTTCTATGTCTCATGTCAGACATAAGGAAGTAACTGAATTCTCATGCCATTGACATAAAATGGGAAATGTGTGACTCACTGTCAGTTTGTATTCCTTCTCTGTTAGGCCTGCTTCTTTTCTGTTTCTAATCACCCTCATTTATGTTTAGCTCAGAGCTTGCTTTACAGTATAATTTGAAGTTATCCAGCAGCAGCTAGAGTTGTAGCTAAATTGGGTGCCTTTGTTCTAAGTGATCTTTTGTAGTCTAACATGAATTGACAGCCCCCTCCTCCCACACTACTGTAGAGGTGTGAAAACTGTTACTGCAACTGACAGCTCAGAATTGAAAGGAAGGGAGTGCAGTTTCAAATGTCTTCCCCTCTGCCTGCAGAATCATTTATTATTTAATTTGTTTGGCAGCAGCAGAAATATTTATTTAAACAATTTCAATTTAATTTTCGCAAGCCAGTTTCAGATAATTTTTGATCATTTCTTTATGTTATTTTTTATTTCACCTATTTCTACAAGACATTATTATGTTAACTTATTTTTGCTTTCCAATATCTTTGAGGAACATTAGCCTAGTAACATGCTGTTTCTGTAATTTCCTGACATTTGCATCATCTCCACATATTTTAAAGGACTGCAAAACAGTAGTTTGCAAACCTGTGTCTATGATGTTGGCACACTAAAAGAATGTACCAAAAACTCACTGTATTCTAGAGTCCATGCAGTGAAGTTTTTTTCCTGGGGGGGGGGGGTGGAGGGGCCTACTGAATATTTTATGCAAGTATGTATCACTTGCATAATGCAGATAACTGATGCATTTTTGTAGCTTAATATCATGTTTTCTAATTCAGCTGAAGCTATTTAGCAATACTCTATTCATTTAGCCAGATTAGCAAATTTGCTTTGAGGCACTCCCTGCCTTTGTGCACATTTTCAATCTTACTGCTAAACTGGTCATATATTGAGTTGTTAATTGGCAGCTGACACTACTCAGCCAAACACAGTTCTTCATATTTTTCAAATTACTGCTTTTGCTTCGGTCTCTTTAAAACAACAAACGAGAAGTTTGCAGTTAGCATGAAACACCACTTAGGAGGGTTTACACCCTTCAGTAAATTAAGGATTGCAGCATCCATTCTGCAGTTGTACTAACTAAACATGTCAAGTCAGACAGTAAGCACACAGGAGTGAAATGCTACTGTCAGTGTCATGAGTACAGAATGACAATTTTACCTCCATAATTTTCCTGTCTATGTTATTATAAGTCACTGTACCAGGCCATGCTGTGTGGCCATTTGGGAATATTGTACATCTTAGTCCAAGTTCTCCTAAATATTGCCACCAGAGATCCAAAGATCCAAAAGCGCACTTCTTAGCATTCCTCTCTTTGTGTAAAGATGTGTAGGCCCTACATATTACTTAAGGATACCCAAAATACATGCATCATATCAACACAAACCCCTTTGCCATCAACTTTGTGACAGCTGCATAATGTAACACTGTCTCACACTGTGAATCAGACTTTGTGTCAAGAGTACCAGCCATCATCATCTGCACAGGTGACAGGGATCACACTACACAACGGCTTGGACTATAAACACTGTTAGGAGGGCATAACTACTACACAGGATTTTGAACATTGTGATGCCTGTGCCATGTCACCACACACTTGCTAATCAGGCTCATGTCTAACAATTAATGGCTTCTCAGTCATTGTGCATGAGTGTCTATGGAAACTGGTTCCTGCTAGTTTCATATGCTCAATGTTTTTTGGGTTACAGTACATACTTCATACATACACACCGGGTATGCAGAGACTGATTCTTTTCTTTACCTCTGTCCATGGCACACATCCCAACTGTACCAAGTTACTCATTTTTTACTGAGTTTTGGGGTCAAATAATGCTGAGCCATGATTCCCGAGTGGCACCCCTGCATTTTCAATTTTCCCAGCTTTTTTTAATTGTGTTTTCACATTTTTGAGCTGACGTCATTGCACGTGCACGATGCCGTCAGCTCCATCAGGCTGTCAGAATTGAGCTCTCAGCTCTCGTGTGTCATATACACATTTGTTTTGAACTCATTGCGAGCAGGAAGGAAACAACTGCAATTTGCAAACTGCTGCTGTGATTAATGGATGTATTCTACTGCTGCGAGCAGGAACAGATTATTTCTTCTGTTCTAAATGCTGCTGCTGCCTCTGTGAGCAGGAAGCACATGACTGCTGTGCTGTGCTGCATGGAGGAAAAGAAACAAATGCTTTCATGGAGGAGAATCGTGTGTGTGTGTGTGTGTGTGTGTGTGTGTGTGTGTGTGTGTGTGTGTGTGTGTGTATGACTGCCATGTGTGCAAACATACCTAATTCATCTGTCCTTTTCCTGTAAAGACAGAAAAGCACACTGCATGTTTCTGGCATGAGCAACTGTCTACATGCTTCATTATGTGTGTATCTGATGACATTACAAAAGGCATTAACTTTCTTCAGAAGACAGCTGTTCTTGGACACACATCCCAAATATTAGCATTCTGCAGAAAGCCAACAGTTAGTTATACAATACACAGTGAACATTTAAGAATTAAGTTTAAACGCATTTTTACATCTGGAGCATTAAATGTTGTGTCATAAAATTAGGATGCATTGCTTTGTAATAAATATGTGAAATTTAGACAGCTAACATTTGCTGTAAATAAGGTTGTCATTGTTTTATTCTTCTACTTTCTGTTTTGATCCAAAAAGCTGCTTTGACGTTTTTTTTTCATATTGAATATCATAACAATTTCTATATGTTTGTTCTTTGTTTCTGAATGTTTGACATTTTTTGTAACCTTCAATGGCACATTTGACAGCCAAAGATGTTTTCCTTGATTTGCATATTCAAGTTAAATATAGGTTTGCTTGTCTATGGCGGATGCTTTATTTGAACCAGCCACTTTAGTAAAGCACGTTTAATTCATTAGCCAGTTCTATTTAATGTTGTTTGTTTAGTTCTTGGGTGATTTTCCTACTTATTCATAAACTGTCATTAATAAATAAGATTGCTGTCATTAATTGAAGACCATTTAATGACCGGACATTTGTGTGTGTGTGTGTGTGTGTGTGTGTGTGTGTGTGTGTGTGTGTGTGTGTGTGTGTGTGTGGAAAATGCCCTAGTTAGTTAGGGCCTAGGCTACTTTTTTTTTTTGTTAAAATTCAAAATTTTGACCATAAATCAATATCACATAGGCCTGCCATACTGTATTGTGCCACGGAACCTCTGATTACTTCTTCAGACATGAGCAAAGCAAGAGACGCACTCAAAAGGAATTAACCAAAAACTGTTAATATAAGTGCTTTCATTTGAAAATTACAACAAACTTCTTCAGACATCATGTCTGAAGACGTTTTTTGTAATTTTCGAATGAAAGCTCTTATGTTAAAACAGTTTTTGGTTAATATCTTTTGCATGTGCCGTTTGCCTTGCCACTATCCTGGGCCGTTTCTGTTATACTAATGTGGATCTAGCCAACTTTGTAGTGTAGGTGTTAACTTGATAGGCTTGTTGCTATTTAGGACAATTAACTATAGGGATTGGGAATTGTTTTGCTCCCTTTCATTTTGAGTGGCTGTAACTTCTCTGTGCCTAGGAATGGCTGACATATATTTGACATTCAGTTATAGGCCCGCCGTTGTTTGATATATTTTAAAGGAAAGCAAAACAGCAGTTTGCAAACCTGTGTCTATGATGTTGGCAGAGTAAAAAAAATGTACTGAAAACTCAATGTATTTGAGAGTCCATGCAGTGAAGTTTTTTCCTGCGGAGGTGGAGGGGCCGACTGAATATTTTATGCAAGTATGTATCACTTGCATAATGCAGATAACTGATGCATTTTTGTAGCTTAATATCATGTTTTCTAATTCAGCTGAAACTATTTAGCAATACTCTATTCATTTAACCAGATTAGTAAATTTGCTTTGAGGCACTCCCTGTCTTTGGGCACATTTCCTATCTTACTGCTAAACTGGTCATATATTGAGTTGTTAATTGGCAGGCAACCCTACTCAGCCAAATACAGTTCTTCATATTTTTCAAGTTACTGCTTTTGCTTCGGTCTCTTTAAAACAACAAACGAGAAGTTTGCAGTTTGCATGAAACACCACTTAGGAGGGTTTACACCCTTCAGTAAATTAAGGATTGCAGCATCCATTTTGCAGTTGTACTAACTAAACATGTCAAGTCATGCAGTAAGCACACAGGAGTGAAATGCTACTGTCAGTGTCATGAGTACAGAATGACAATTTTGCCTCCATAATTTTCCTGTCTACCTTATTCTGTCACTGTACCAGGCCATGCTGTGTGGCCGTTTGGGAATATTGCACATCTTAGTCCAAATTCTCCTAAATATTGCCACCAGAGATCCAAAAGCACATGTCATAGCATTGTCCCCTTTGTATAAATGTGTGTAGGCCCTACATATTACTTAAGGATACCTAAAATACATGTATCACATCACACAAACCCCTTTGCCATCAACTTTGTGACAGCTGCATAATGTAACACTGTCTCACACTGTGAATCAGACTGTGTGTCAAGAGTACCAGCCATCATCTGCACAGGTGACAGGGATCACACTAAACAATGGCTTGGATTATAAACACTGTTAGGAGGGCATAACTGCTACACAGGATTTTGAACATTGTGATGCCTGTGCCATGTCACTACACACTTGCTAATCAGGCTCATGTCTAACAATTAATGGCTTCTCAGTCATTGTGCATGAGTGTCTATGGAAACTGGTTCCTGCTAGTTTCATATGCTCAATGTTTTTTTTGGGTTACAGTACATACTTCATACATACACACCGGGTATGCAGAGACTGATTCTTTTCTTTACCTCTGTCCATGGCACACCTCCCAACTGTACTGAGTTACTAGTTTTTTACTGAGTTTTGGGGTCAGATAATGGGGAGCCATGATTCCCAAGTGGCACCCCTTCATTTCTAATTTCCTAGTTTTTTTATTGTGTTTCCACATTTTTGAGCTGACATCATTGCACATGCACGATGTCGTCAGCTCCATCAGGCTGTCAGAATTGAGCTCTCAGCTCTCACGTGCATCATGCATGCATTTGTTTTGAATGCATTGTGAGCAGGAAGGAAGCAACTGCAATTTGCAAACTGCTGCTGTGATTAATGGATGTATTCTACTGCTGCGAGCAGGAACGGATTATTTCTTCTTAATGCTGCGAGCAGAAATGGATTATTTCTTCTGTTCTAAATGCTGCTGCTGCCTCTGCGGGCAGGAAGCACATGGTTGCTGTGCTGTGCTGCATGGAGGAAAAGAAACAAATGCTTTCATGGAGGAGAATCTCGTGTGTGTGTGTGTGTGTGTGTGTGTGTGTGTGTGTGTGTGTGTGTGTGTGTATGACTGCCATGTGTGCAAACATACCTAATTCATCTGTCCTTTTTCTGTAAAGTGCACCTACTTTTGCCAACTTAGTCCTTGCCAATTGGGAGGACAAGTATATTTTTCCTTCAAAATATGTGAAATACTGTAAATTATACAGAAGGTTCCTGGATGACATCATAATTTTCTGGACAGGGAGTATTGAAAAATTAAATGAATTTTTCAAATATTTAGGTGACACAACTAAGTTCCTCAAACTCACACACAATTTCTCCTACGACAGTATTGCTTACTTAGATGTGGAAATATTAAAATCAACTAATTCCTTTGAGACCAGAGTATATAGAAAGACCACCTATGTGAATTCCTTTCTCCATTTTGACAGTGAACACCCAATACATTGTAAAAGAAACTTGGTCAAGGGCCAGTTTATTAGAGGGTCGAGAATGACAACATCAGATGAGGATTATACTAAAGAATGTGACAAGCTGGAGAGGATGTTCATAGACAGGGGATACCCCAAAGGCTTTATTAATAAGCTTAGGACGGAGGTAACAAATGCAAGAAGTGGAAGGTTCAAGCCTATTACAGGTATAAAAGAAATGGCAAAGGATCATAATGAAAACATAGAAGTGCATGATGTGAATTATGAACATTCATTAGTATTAGAATACAATTGTTTAAATAAAAAAGTGAGAACACTATTCAATAAAGAATGGGAGAGATTTAAGGGTTTCACTGATCTAAAAGGTCTAGCAGAATCTAACCCAAAAGTAGTTTACAAGAATTCCCCAAATATAAAAAGCATATTAGAAATAGGGAACAGTACAAATACACGAATAGGGGACAGAGCAAACGCAAGTAAGGTTGGGACATTCAAGTGTGGAAAATGTAATCAATGTGAAATGGTTATAAATTGCGAAAAAATATACTTGGAAAGTAGACACCTAAGGTTGTATAGCAAGGGGTATTTTAACTGTGAATCAAGAGGTGTAGTGTACTTAGTAATTTGCAAAAAGTGTCCTTCCTATTATGTAGGTAAAACAGAAAGATCCTTGAAAAAGAGGATCTATGAACACACATATGATATTAGGAAAGGGAAGGACACTAATGCATTATATAGACACACAAGGACATGTAAAGATTATGACTTTACTTTCTTTGTGTTGGACCTAGTCAAAACTGATATGAGAGGGGGCCCATGGGAGGAGAACATCGGATATAAGGAATTGTGGTGGCAAATAGCATTGGAGGACAACAGACCCCCTGGATTGAACGAATACATCTCCATATTACCATTATTAAAGCTGAAAGCAGCTAAAGCCAAGTAGCAAAAGATATAATATAAACCGCCACATGATGGCGTTATTACTCCATGAATGAACACATAGATTTTAAATGAAAATGTAGATTTAAACTGAATAAAAGCATCTAACAATTTTATGAACAAATACTTACATACACACACAATATAAAAGGAAAAATAAATAGTTTTTTAAAAATGTTTTTTTAAAATGGCTTATGGAAAAGTATTTTTTAACAGGACTAACGTTTTTATGGTTACATGTATTTATTGAAGTTATTATTTTAACTAATTTCGATTTGTTAATTTGCAAAATGATACTAAGACATGATTGGTTTTGGTAAATTGTAACTACTATATAAGAAGAAAAGTTGGTAGTGAATGTTTTATCTGAGGAAGTCTTATATTAGACGAAAACGCATGTTTTAATAAAGCGTTCATACAGACAGTAAAGTGGATACGATTGATCCTTATTCTTCTTGGCTTCTACTTTTACGAGTTTGGTTTTGGTGACAGTGAGTGAAGCTGACCATGCTTTTACACTTTTTCTGTAAAGACAGAAAAGCACACCGCATGTTTCTGGCATGAGCAATTGGCTACATGCTTCATTATGTGTGTATCTGTATGACATTACAAAAGGCATTAACGATCTTCAGAAGACAGCTGTTCTTGGACACACATCCCAGATATTAGCATACTGCAGAAAGCCAACAGTTAGTTATACAATACAAAGTGGACATTTAAGAAATAAGTTTAAACGCATTTTTACATCTGGAGCATTAAATGTTATGTCATAAAATTAGGATGCATTGCTTTGTAAAAATATGTGAAATTTAGACAGCTAACATTTGCCTGTAAATAAGATTGTCGTTGTTTTATTATTCTACTTTCTGTTTTGATCCAAAAAGCTGCTCTGACAGTTTTTTTTTCATATTGAATATCACAACGATTTCGATATGTTTGTTATTTGTTTCTGAATGTTTGACATTTTTTTGTAACCTTCAATGGCACATTTGACAGCCAAAGATTTTTTTTCCTTGATTTGCATATTCAAGTTAAATATAGATTTGCTTGTCTGTGACGGATGCTTTATTTGAATCAGCCACTTTAGTAAAGCACATTTAATTAATTATCCAGTTCTATTTAATGTTGTTTGTTTAGTTCTTGGGTGATTGTCCTACGTATTCATAAACTGCCATTTAATAATAAGATTACTGCCATTAATTGAAGACCATTTAATGACCGGGCATTTGTGTGTGTATGTGTGTTTGTGTGTGTGTGTGTGTGTGTGTGTGTGTGTGTGTGTGTGTGTGTGTGTGTGTGTGTGTGTGTGTGTGTGTGTGTGTGTGTGTGAAAAATGCCCTAGTTAGGGCCTAGGTTACTTTTTTTTGTTAAAGTTCAGAATTTTGACTATAAATCAATATCACATAGGCCTGCCATACTGTATTGTGCCGCGGAACCTCTGATTACTTCTTCAGACATGGGTAAAGCAAGAGACACACTCAAAAGAAATTAACCAAAAACTGTTAATATAAGTGCTTTCATTTGAAAATTACAACAGACTTCTTCAGACATCATGCCTGAAGAAGTTCGTTGTAATTTTTGAATGAAAGTGCTTATGTTAAAACTGTTTTTGGTTAATTCCTTTTGCATGCACCTCTTGCCTTGCCACTATCCTGGGCTGTTTGTGTTATACTAATGTGGATCTAGCCAGCTTTGTAGTGTAGGTGTTAACTTGAGAGTCTTGTTGCTATTAAGGACAATTAACTGTAGGGACTGGGAATTGTTTTGCTCCCTTTCATTTTGAGTGGCTGTAACTTCTCTGTTCCTAGGAATGGCTCACATTTATTTGGCATGCCATTATAGGCCTACCATTGTTTGATATGTAGTGAGGCTGATAATTTGTAAATTTATGCAATGTCTGATTTAAGCACTACTGTTTTTCATAACTGGCTATCATATGGAGACTGTGCAGTGGTACAGACCCTGCTCTAACATAACATGCAGGCATGAAATATTGCATAATAACTATAATAATCAATTAGAAGAGGTTAGAAAAGATTGGGAAGAGACTTGAAAAGCAGTTTACAAGAGAACAGTGGGAGCCTGGGAGGACATATGTATTTCTCCAGGTATGCAACAAAGTGCAGAAAGTTTAGGATCTTTGCATGGAAGTGCTTGCATACATATTTTTATACCTCAAGCTGACTTCAAAGAATTTTTTCTCAGATAGATATCAAATGTTGGGGGTGGGATGGGAAAGAAGTGATAACTGGGCGCATATGTTTTAGGAGTGTAATTAGTTGGCATGTTTTAAAAATTCCCTATAGCAGACTCTTGTCAGAAATATTTTTGGCTGTAACTAAGGAACTGATTCTTTTGAGCTGGGACAGGGGATCTGAATTGTCTAGACATAGTAAGGCATTATATTTAATTATTTTGCCTGCGAAAAAAGCAATTACTAGAAAATGGAAATCAACGTCTATACCAACTTTATTTGAAGTGCTGAATATTATATAAGAAATAGGTAACAGAACTGGAAGAGAAACCATTAGAAAAGGGAAGGAGCAAATTACATAGAAATAAATGGAAATTGTGGGAACAGTACATGCAGAATAACCAGGAGAATGAGTGAGGTTTATGAAAGGCAGGAATTAAGCAGTTTATATGATGTTGGAGGGATGATAAAGAGAAAGAAAAGACATGATGTGTAATGTATGTAACTGGAAAAATGTTAATATGGTTTGCTTATTTTCTGTTAATATATGTTTGCTTATGTCTTAAGTGATAATTTAATAAAGGTGTTTAAAAACTGGGTGAAGGAAGGAGGGCATTGAATCTCACATTTAGGTGTGTGCACTGTATAAGTTGCACACACACACACACACACACGCACACACACACGCACACACACACGCACACACACGCACACACACACACACACACACACACACACACACACACACACACATTGTTCTGGTTTATATTTTGTGTTATTTAATGAAGAAGGCTGAAGTGCAGCTGCAATTAATTTTATTTTTATAAAAGAAAATTGTATTTTAATTTTGTACAAGTTCGAATATTAATATAAATAAAAAATACTATTGTTATGCTTATTTTCTGTTTTATGATCATATTTTGGTTATCTGTTCTTTAGTTTGTGTTTAAAAGTTGGTATCCCACAATCCCATTGGATTGGGTGGGGTTACATAATTATGTATGCTAATTTTATGTTAATCCACATACGGATTTGTATCTATTTTTTATGGACCTTTGTCCAGATTTTTGATGTTTCCAGGTTGAGAGGTATGGTCCATGGCCTTATGAAATTCAGTGCCCTACTGCAACTAACATACTCTCTTTAATAGAAAATTCTCTCAAATAAAAATAATTGTGCAACTACATATATGACATTGTCCTGCACACATATAAAATTAATAATCCCACCATGCTTGACCAGCACTCTACCTTCCCCTATGGGTGTACACAATCCCAAAGAAACCTCGGTTTTAGCGAAATGGAGTAAAACTAAAATTAAATAAAAAGCAACTTAGTAGTGCTTAAAATGTTATTTAACAAACAAAATGAATCAAAAAATCAAGTGCTTTTGTCTCCAGGTATTAGAGACTTTATCAAGATAGAACATGCCCAATTAGATACTACATTTATAATCCAGAAGTTAATTAGTGAAATTTACTGTCATTAAGGCTATTGAACTGGCAATGACTCAAAAAACATGTTTAAAACATCATGGCATGGTGTTTCCTACACTGTAACAGCACTCTGGGATTATTTACAGGATTTCAAATATTTTTATATGTAATTCCAGACTCTGACCACCTGGAGGCTGGCATATTGACGTGGTTTGGAGAAATCAGGTTGCCATCCAGTATCCCAGAAATCATTGTTTGGCTCAAAAATGTTACATCATGCAGGCCTCGGTTTGCCTAAAGTTCCTGTCATTTCATAGATGTTGCATGTGTACAAAGTACTGAGTAAAATAGAACAGTGTAAGTAACGTTCCCTGCTGCTGGATGACTACTTAAAACAGAAACAGTGCAAATGCCACAGAACACACTCAAAGTGCTGTTTACTCCTGCCTTTTTTTCTAATTTAGTTTAAATGGCACTCATTTGTGAGACAATGAATTCCAGTCCATTTACTTTTCCCCCCCTAGCTGTCAAAGTCCTGAGGGTAATTTGACCTGGTAATTCCATTGATTGGCAGATCTCAGCAGGGTGCTTGACTCATGTAATTTAATCTTTGCTCTAGCATTTCCTTTGTTAGAGGGGACATTTTTTTGCTGCACTATAGCCATGGTCTTACTTGACTGCAATCACATCCAGTAAGGTCTTGCACCAAGGAGCTAAAGAATAAAACATTTATACTATTAACCAGTTTAGATCTTTATTAATTTAAGTGTTAAGGTATCACTTCATGCTTCCACCTTGTTAAAAATTGAGATTTACATGTACAAAGTGTGTTGGTATGCAATATTTGCCTTCATGTGTTTTTACTCCACTGGTTGGTTTGCAAAAAAAAAACCTTTTGCAGTGTCCCTGGATTTGTCTTTGTACATACAAACCACATTGCTATATTTTCCCCTTCCCTTTTCTTGTGTCCAGAAGTCACTTATAACAAAGTAAATGTTTTATTGATTTTTTTTTTAAAATAAAGGACATCAAGGTTAACTTACCTTGAATCAGATAATGGATGCCACTGCAAAGAATCACTGTTGAAATATTTGTGCATGGACAAAATCCCTTACTAAATCTATTTGCCAGCCTCTAGTTCAATTGGTGCTATGGCTTTAATATACTGGTGTATTTGCTCATGCCTTCCAAATATCTCCATCATTAGATACCAGTTTTGCAGTGTAGTAACCACCTGACATGTCCATGTACCTTTAGCCATCAATATGCAGCTACTCCTGTTCATGTGAGTATGTGAATTTATTTTCAGACTTAAGGTGTGGAAGCTGCACTAAATAATTCTAGGTGCTTGTTCAGGTTTCACATGGTGCTTGCTTAGAGCTATTCTCATGTTAAGCCACTATGAATATGTTGCACTGCCACCTCTGATACCAGGGTAATGTTTTAATCTTTCTATTCCCACACTGCACACTAGCAGTGTCTGGTGCAAATACAGAGAAGTATGCAAGTGATACACCACCTAAGCATCATTTGCCGTGCAGAATGTACAAGTATGCATACCAAATTTCTGTGTTCCCAAACATCGGTGTTACTACACTACTACTGAATAAAATGAACAGCACTCAGGCTGGGGGAAGGACAAGGGAGCCATGACATCACAGAATGGGTGGGTCTTATTATTTAGTTAGAATCAGATGATGGCTGTGGTGATGTCACTTTGGGGGAGGGAGCTGATTAAAAAAAAAAAAAAAAAAGTACCTGCACTGCCTGGCCTTGATGATGTCAGTAATTGGGCAACTCCAGCATGCTTTATTCAAATATGAGAGAATCATTTTGCAAGTGAAACCATCACAGTATGAGAAGGTAGGCTTCTGTTACAGAAGTAAGGGGAATTATAAAAATTGTAAATGCTTTATTGTTGTTGCTTTACAGAGGGCAATGTAAATAGGGAGGAAAAGGGCCGTGAAGTTGAGGAATACATTAGAGAAAGCTGTTGTGGTCCTTTAAGGCCCTTCTCTGTATCTCCACCTTACTTTAGACTACAGATAATGTTGTGGTATTTCACATGAACTTCAGTATGTTACTCACAAGTGACATCACCCTTACAGTGACTATATACCAGCCTGGTATTGCTTAATGGTTTATAATCTTGACTTCCCAATATTGGTAGTACTACACTACTGTCCTGACATCATTTAATAGGAATTGCTACTGTAAAAGCAGACATACTTTTCTTCGCATATTCTGATCAATATGTTGCACTGAAGTGTTCCGTATGTGATTTTGAGAAAAGTCAAACAGTGTTGGTAGTGCATTGGCCTTCAATATACAATGAGGTCTACCTTGTTTCATGTTTTCTAGCATCAATTCAAATTGATAATTGAGCTCAAACATGTCTTCTTCAAAGTGACGTGAACACAAGTAATGCTTTGGGGGGTTGCTCACTATCTCTTCCTTAACAAATTTTCGAATGTCACCAACATCAGTTCTGCATTGATGCACCCACACTGTGCACTGTTGTGCAATTGCATGGAAATCTGTGGAATGACATGCCTTCAGGCATGCAACCTCTTCTGGTTTGGCAGCCATAGGCCAAGGATTGTGGCATTCTGTCAAATCCTTGTGGAAAATAGTGAGGAACCTTAAAAATAAATAAATAAATTCATGCAGTTATTGAATTAAATGTTTCACACAAATCTACTGTAATGCACTAAATATCTGCTGCATCAAAGAACTTTATCCAAAATATATTTCAGTGCTGCAATGCAACATATGGCTAGCTGTAAATAGAAATAGAAACTGATTGTGATCTGTACACATTTCTACTAAAAAAATTGCAGTGGCACTGACTACACCTTTGCAGAAACTTAGGATGTACTATGGCTGTACAACACTTCTGTGGAATACATCCAGCAACGTACTCGCCACAATGTCTGCATAAAATGTTACAAACCAATACTTATTTTGTGGCAGTCAGTCTGTGTGTGTGCACCTGCCTACTATGTATCGCTCGCTCTTGAACGTTACCCCTTCAAAGGCATATGTTGCAGTTAACTACCTTCACTAATCCTGCCTTAGTAATACAGCTGCACTAAGCTTAACTCAGTGATTCGGTCATAATCACACAGTAAGTAAATGCCATGGCAATTTTTTACTGGACTGCGTATAAAAGGCCATCATTTCTTGCAGCCTGACTGACCATTACAAGACACTCACACACCTGAATTGTTAATAGGTTTGTACTACACATTGTGTCTACAATATTTCACATCCATGATCTGTCAGCCATGCCTGACTTATGTCTGCAGTCACATATTACATCAATGACAAGTTCACAGTCGTGGATGACAATGACACTTCGAGACCTCCCATAATCCCTTATGTCAACGGGCAATAAATGCTAAGCAGTGTAGTATTGAGTCATCATGCATTGACAGTACAGATGTAGCAATGATATCACAGTTGTCACGACTTGTTCCTGACTTCAGAAACATATTGAAAATGTCCACCTTTCTCACAGGTATAGATCACAGTACACTCCACCGTAAAAGGGGTCTTGATTATGTGTAGAGTGAATGCATCATGTCCAATGCAACCTTATGGACACAGACACAACATTTCCCATCACTAGTGTAACTACGGTGACCCAATACAAGAATGTACTTAGGAAGGCATCTGCTACACAAGTCCAAATTCTCAACTATTACCAGTGTCATCATGACCCAGAGCCCTGGTCTGATAAAGACATTATTACCCATATCTAGGTTGGTGACATGATGAATGGCCGGACCTTAATTGGCAGTGTTGCAAACACTGCCATCAAGCATACCACACATTGCCTGCAATGCACAACTTTGAGCAGCATGTCCTTCAATGTACAAATTATTGAAGTTTCACTTCGCCATTGCAAGTATGCATGCAATACATGCTGTACACCCATAGTCAATATTTACAAAGATATAGGACAAATCCATATTTACCATTCCAGTACATCTGTCATTTTTACATAGTCTGCTTCAAATAATGGTAAGAGCAAACAATTTCCAAAGAATTAAAACTTTTATTGCCATAGAATAGCACATGATATGTTACACTTTCATACATCATTATAGCAGAGACTCATAATGATTTGCTGTCCACTACAGGTACTGAATTGTCATTCCATGTCCATTACACCTATGTATGTCAGTTACTCAAAGTATACCCATATCCCTTTGAAAGGCAGGAAGCCAACATATTCATTGTCATCTGCAGGAAATTGTTGTTGTATATGTGAGACTACACATGCCAGAATGACAACTCTGTTCCCATGTCCTGGTCTTCGGTTTTCAAGAATCCATAGCACATATGCCCAGTATGCTACCATGTGGTACAACCTAGCAAAACACAACATCTTTCTTAGCAACTTACACCTCATCATGAATTCATCACAAGTATCAGAAACCAATACTTTTCACCTTCCTAGGTAGGAGTATTTAGTATTACAATGTTTGTGTGGGTAACCTGCACCAGACATTGACCAACATACAAATGTTCAATATCACAGGAATCATGAATATGGATAATGATTCCCACACTGACACTAATGCCACAAAGTTTTACTGCAGCTTCAGTTTTACACATTTCTGTATTCAACTCCCTATGTGTTGGCACAAACTACTCATTTAGCTATGACAGCCGAAAAGCAAGTAAGCATGTTTTCCTCTGGCTACAACAGTTAAACACTATAAAGCAAGTAACCATGCTTTCCTCTGGCTATGAAAGTTAAACAGCACATAACTGGTGGTGTTTGAAAAACTAATGTTCATACAGTGCAAGGTAAGATCTACCACCCACTTAAATTTTAGCTGAGAGGATTTACATGCTGTAACAGCAACTTTCTTTTGAATTTGACACTTCTCCCTTACCCATTGGTCCACTGTATGTTGCATGATCATCTTCTAACATAGTGCATTGCCCGCAGAATCAATACTAGTACAACAGGGGTTAGGCGTGTCATTTCAAAGTCTATGTGATCAGTGATGCACAGGGGGCTGAACGGTGAGTTCAAGCTGTGCAATTTTAGCATGTGCTCAATGGGATGATACACAGCAGTAGCATTCATGGGGGGTGTTTATTAGCACACACTTTGGACATGTGCACAAACTCATGCTCTCAATGTTCTCTTCACATGCTTCTACATCACTGTTTCCACTACTGTCTTGGCGGTGTTTTGGTCTTCTTTCTCCCAGTGTGTATTCGGGTTCAAAAACGTCAAATAATTCTGTGCAATGCCAAAACCAAAACATTGTCCACTAAACCATGACATCAATCCAATAGAAGAACAGAGGTGCATGCATTTCCCAATTTCAATCACTGCTAAAGCATACCACATTTGAAACAGGCACAAGGATCCATGACATGTGTCATCTGACAACAGTTTTACGTACTCTGCAAGTCAAGGCATAGACAAGTAGACTGTATCTATACTTTGACTTCACATTTTGTAAGAGATAGTGACCACACAGTATAAGTCAGATCATTACACTAGCACTTTTACTTTGAAGCACAATCACCACTCAGAAATGATAGTAATGTACTCACATCATTGTACTGCAGCTATAATCACTATTTTGCTGGTATTAAAAAGTGGAATTCATGGACTCTATGATGGACTGCCAGAGACTCACTAAATGGGTAGGGAAAACATGCTTTCTGTGCACAGATTAGGTCATGGTAAGCGTTAAAATTTTATGTATGGCTGACATTGCAATAATGGATGGAATGCATAGAGTGATGTCATATGCATGTTACAGATGTTTGATGTACATGCCAAACCCAAAATAAAAAAAAAATACAACAGAAAAAGAAGAGAGATACAGTCACTCAACAGTGCATCAAGACATTTAACTGCAACCTGTGACATTTATCTATAGTTACCCAAAGTAACAGTTCTTGATATTCATGGCATTGCTTTTCTGTCAGAGTTACAAACATGATAACCAGTATTGTTGGTCCCAGAACAACATGTACCACCTTATAATGCATTTGGTTAGTAACCTTGATGGTAGCTCTTGATAGACTTCAAAGACAACTGAAATCCACATGATAGAAATGGAAGGGCCTATTCAAAAACTTGGTTGGCCATATGCATTGACTCTGTACTTCCTTTTCACTAACTGAAGTGATGGACAGCAACTACATGCTGTATACATGGGGGTGTGTAGTCCACTATTCACCAGGAAGCACACTCAAATAGCTGGAAATAATTTTTGTGCTATCGACAACAGTCATGGTATGCAAATAACAGAGCCAAATTATTTCGTAGTCAAATAATTACAGCTCTTATGGGAGCAATACACTGACTTGGTCAGTAAATGTGCAACACATGCCATGTAGTAAACAGTTATTAATAGGGTCAATGCACTAATCATGGTACATATTGTTCTTCACCCCTCGACTTGCACCACAGCTTTCCTTGCCCCCCACCACATTAGCCAAGACAACTGAGACAGACCCAAGAGTACATTCAGTGTTATTTAAATTGCACGTTATCAAGGTTGTGGCTACGTCACATTGCTGTGCACTGACTGATGGACTAAAGACAAACACATACATTAACCAGTCAAACCACACATTTTCTTGCATACTTTGACAGCACATTTCTTTACAAACCAGGACAATTGTGCAGCTTTGTTTTTGCAAACAGTACAGACTCTCTCAAATGACATATAAATATATCAAGTCCACTGTCACTAAGGTGAACATGGTCATACCGGTATAATTCTGGGAGCCTAACATTTATGGATGTATGGTGAATCACAGATCCTCTGCACAGCTCCATCTGTCCCCACATAAAGCTATTGTGCAGTCTTTAAATTTTATCATTGGCCTTAATGCTATGTGTGTCCTTCCAATCCATCCTTTGTATGATATCTGACCATACAATATGCAGATTAGGCCACCATGTAAGCAGTCTGCACAAAATTTGCATTATTTCCCCTTTCAGATCCACAAGTGGATATGTTGTCAGGTCATTTCCTCCAAGATGCAGTACTACAATATCTAGTTCTTTACCTCTGGCATATTTCTCCTGCAGCAGGAATAGCAGACCATCCCACTGCAATCCTCTTTTTCTGAACCAGAACACCTGCATTTTGGATGCACTTTACCACAGATTTTATGCTCCTATTTGTATAGCTCTTTTTGATGACCAGTGCACATAGGAATGACCACATATCCACACCTGGAGAGGTCTCTGAGGGACACCTAGACCAACACAGATGAAAGGATTAACAATCCACTACTGTGACCATTACACTCACAGCAGTAAAAAAGTGAAACCAGCACAACACAGACTGTATACAATACCAAATTTCCATAAGCATGTCTTGCTGAACTGTGCATTTATCTGGTTCCATCACAGTACCCACACTGAAAGAATTGAAATTAATACTTTTACAATGCATTCTGCAATTTTGTTCATGTCAAATTATATCATACTTGGAGTGGAACACTGCTTGGTCAACTCGAAAATGCACACTGATCAGTTACAGTTGCTAGATGCTGTATTCCAATACATGAAAAGCAGTAGCTGATGACACACAACGGTGAAAGGAAAACTCAGAAAATTAAAAACCAACACCAGACAAAGCTTGCATTTAGACACTGCGTCCCACAGCAGTAATAATCTGGACTGGGAAATTTTCAGCATGTTTTTGTGATGTGGGAGGAAATCAAAGCAACATAAAGAAAACCAGCACTAAAACCAGTAAAACATGCAGGTTATACACAGGAAACAGCTCATACAAGAAGTGCACTGCAGAAAAAGTATATAAGACAGCAGCAGTAGTCACTACACCACTGTGCTACTAACCTTACTTTGGTGCTATATTTGGTAAAAGAAGATAAACCAGAGCAGGAAGGCTCAGTGTACTGAATTATTTGGAGGGCATGGATGTCTCAGAAGAGATGCAAGGATTTTTGTTAAACAGTAAATACACTAAATACAAGTGCATATTATAACAGGTAAGCAAAGAACACCATCTGGTTATATGACTTACTCATAGTCAGCAAACAGGCTAAATATTACTGAGGGAATAAAAGTGGGAGCAGGGTGAACTTCATTACATTTCACAGCTGTAACACACTTAGGAAAAGTGATTCCACAGGAATGGTGTTGAGTAATGGAAACATTATAGGACATTGTAAAAACTAAAAACAATTACATAGCTCAACTGTGTGCGAGTCATATGAAACAAATGCAATTCCCTACAAGATACCATGACACTGGAATACAGACATATCCTTTCTCATTCTATAGTGCAGTGCTGCTCTAATGAGCAGGGCAGCTTTAGCAACGTGAGTGACTCGTTGAGTTAAGCACTCGTTTGTTCCTAGCTCACTCCAGACTATACCTGTGTTTCCATGACTTTAATGGAAATATTGCATTATCTCAGAACTCCCTACATTTTTTCAAGCCATTACATTCGCCACCTGCACAGACACACATTCAAGACAGCATAACTGTTTAGAACATCTTCTGCTTAGTTTCTACATCTGAAAAATGTGTAGCTTCCAGTGTTAAAACTGTGACGTGGAAAGTGAAAAGTTATTTTTCACTGTCTTTTCTTTGGTTAAAAGACTGCACACAGGATTCTGTAGTGATGTCAGAATCGACAAAACCCAAACCCATTTACATATAAATGAATCTTCAATAACTATAAGTATATACAGCAGTAACAATTAAGAAACCAGAGTTCAAATATTCTGATTTCAGAAATCTACACAATGAATAAACTTCACAGTTTGTTAAAGGATATGACTTGTTTATGCAACAAAAAATGTCTGTCTTATACGAGTAAAAAATATTCCATCATGCACGCCTCCTTGGAATGTTTAAAAGCTGTAATGAATGATTCAGCACTGCTACGACAATTTAGAGGCAACCTTTTTTCACCTTTTGTGTATCACTCATTCATCAAGCATGTCTGTATTACTTGTAACTGGATTTATAAACATGCACAAAACTTCACAAGACTGCATAAGTACTACTTTACAACTTTCAAACATTTACTGTATAATAATCAGAACATTGTTTTGCCCAGCAATGGGTATATAGTCCAGTATCATGCAAACAATAAACTGTGCACCATATGGCATTACATGTTGCAGCTCTTGTGCATCCCTCAGAGAAACAAACACATTTGCTCAAAACTCTTCAGGAATACACACATACATACATGCACATTTGACACACTTGATATTCTGTATGAACCAGTTATGATTAGTAGCTGCAAAAGGGACTAACAAGGAACACTTCTTGCTTAGTTGGATAAACAGATGTATACATATGATAGTCATACTCTAGCAAACAAGGTGCAAAAACATGGATGACCAGAGGGAAATAATAAACAGGGGTCCTTTCACAATAAAATGACAAGCCAGTAGAATAAATGGCCTCTGCCATCATTCTTTCTCAATGTCCCCTTTGGGCAAAAGATTGTCTCAGAGACTGGGATGTAAAAAGTGATACAGGATGGTTATAGGTGGCACTGGAGGTAAAACCTCTTTCCTTTCTACCATGCCCACAAAAGGAAATATCTTCAGTTTCAGTCTTTACTGACATAAGGAGTTGTCTAATGAGTGCCTCTGAGTCAAAGTGGCAAAATACTTCATTTCAGAATGATTTTGGTATCAAAGAAAGAGATCTCTTGGAGAACAGTACCAGATCTATCCTTCCTAAACATGTATCTCATGGTCAGTTCCCTGGGGATTTCTCCTATTACAACATACTAGTCAAGGGTGACTCGATAGTGATGCACACTGATGTCTGATTCACTTGACTGAATAAGGAGAAAGTAACAGAGAGCTGCCTGTCAGGTGCTATGATCCGGCACATAACAAAGGATATCAGGTCCCTCAAAAACAGGTACAAATGTGACTCCGTCATTGTACATGTGGGTGTGAATGGCCTGAGACGTACCTCCCTGGACTACATGAAAAGAGACAGAGAAGATCTCAGATTATGTAGCCCAGGTGGGTATGATTAGCCCTGATCAGCATCCTACCATCACCCAGAATGACCCCACAGTACAAGTTGGAAATGATTGATTTCAACAGTTGGCTAAGTTTCTGGTGTCATTCTAAGGCGTCCATTATCAGTCTGCCAGGGATGACATGAATGACATGATTGATAGAACTCAAAGGTTTGCCAGATATTTACTTGGCCTGCATCTGTCACCCCTGGGCTTTCAGATACTGGCCAAGGCTCTTGCCACCCCTATAGTGCCTTTTTTAGGTGGTGTTCCAAATACCAAATTACCACTGTAACAGCTGCAAACAAATGCAATCTGAGGGTCATGTTGCTCAATGCTAGAAGTCTAGGTCTCAAAATGCACTCACTAGAAGCACTCCATAAAATAGAGAACATAGACATTTGTGCTGTAAAAGAGACCTGGTTCAAGGCAGCAGAAAGCACCCCAGCACTACCAGGCTATAACCCATTCCACACCTTTTGGCTCAAGAACTTTGCCCAAAGCATTAAAGGAAGAGGTGTCTCCATTTTCATAATGGATGTGCACACCTCCACACTGTTAGCCCAACATAATGCATCAGAGATACTAGAGGTGCAGCTAACATTGAGTAAGACAGCGATTCTGGTTGTACCCTGCTATAGGTCCCCAACCACGTCCCAAGACTCACGCCACATTCCTAAACACCCATGGGGAATATTAGGGTCCAACCTAACACTCATACTGGGCGACTTCGACCACCCTTCTTGTACCATTAATTCCATTGCCCAGGACAAGCTAGCTCTTACCACCAATAGAGGTAGCAACTTCCTTGACCTGGCCATTACCAACATGGAAGACCATTGCTCTACACCAATAGTCAACTCCTGCCTGCTTAGATCCAACCAGAAACTAATCACCTGCGAAATCCACAGTCCATCCCACCACCCCCAACAGTAATCACCATGACACTATCACATTAACAAGAAACTTGCAGGCACCCAGTGTTACTACTGCACAGGTTAAAACAGCATTGTCCAAGGCCAAGAATATTACTTCTTTGAGACCTGACAATATCCCTGGCTGTGTTCTACATGAACTAGAGAGTGAAATGGCACCTCACCCATGTGGCCTGTTCAATCACAGCCTCGTTTTGGGCTTTGTCCCTACCAAATGGCGCACTGCTGCAGTCATCCCTCACCACAAAGGAGGAGTGACTACAGACCCTGGGAACTATCACCTCATTAGCCTGGCAAGCCTGAAATGCAAAGCTATGGAACCCATCATCATGGACCTAATAAACAAGGATATAGGAAATCTCCAAACTCTGGATCCCACTCAATTTGGTTTTGTGAAGGGTAGATCATGCCTGCTCAACTTGATTGACTTCTTTTAGTCAGTCCCCAGAATTGTGGATGACAGCAAGGTGATTCATACAGCCTACCTTGATCTGGCCAAGGCCTTTGCTACCATTTCCCACTCAGGAATCATAGAAAAACTCAGTAAGGTAGGCATCTTCCCCTACATCACTCTGTAGGTTGTAAACTGGCTCACAGATAGAACCTGCAGTGTGCAAGTAGCTGACTGCTGACCAGTCACAAGTGCAGTCCTACAGGGTTTGGTCATGGGCTGCTATGGCTCTGTGGTCGAGTTCTGTGACAATGGATAACCTGGAGCCCAGATGTGAGGCTGCAATTTCCTGCAGATGGGAACAATGTCTTACATCTCATGGACAAGACCAAAAGAAAATGGCTATGAGCAGAACAGAGGCTGGGTGTAGCTGTTTATCTTTTTTTAATTAATGATTTTTTCATTTGGCAGTGTTAGAGGTGTACCACTCAGTCGTGGGTTCTCTCCGGGTGCTCCGGTTTCCTCCCACATCCCAAAGACATGCAGTAGGTGGATTGGACACTCAAAATTGGCCCTAGGTGTGAATGCATGTGTGTGTGCACCTTCTGTGGAAGGTTGGGCACTGGGCTGGCAACTCAACACCGTAAAACTCCACTGCCAATCATGAGCGGACAGATGATCTGCTGTGGTGACCCCTAACCGGGAAAAGCTGAAAGAAGAAGAAGAGGTGTACCACTCAGTACGGACCACCCAATTCAACTCCATGGAATTTATTTATTCAGCAGCACAGGCAATATCTTCAAACAGTTAGCCTAGGCCTTGTGACAGTTAGCTGGTTTGTTCTCCCACAAATCTTACACATGCCACTGGCCTTCCAAACCCCCACTGCATAGCTTTTGGGTTAGGATGAAAGTCTCTTTGAGGAATTACCTATGGGAGGGTCAACTATGAGCTGGCAGCATCTGTCCTTTACCCCCAGATTCAGGTGGTCTAGCACAGGTAGAAAGAAAGGCTACCTGAATAGACCTTGGGAGGGCCATCAAATGTGTTTGGCCTTCTATAGTACAGAGGGTTATAATTAGCTGCGAAATTACTGATTCTGCAAGCTATTGTCAAAGCTCTTAAAGAAGGATTAAGAGCTTCTTCATCCTTGAAATTGAGAAAGCTGCTGCTCCCCATAGACCACCTAAGCACATGGGATATTTTTGGCAGAGATACTTTGAAGGATTTAAAGCAATGCAACAAACTACATTACTGGGAACAATTAAGCCCTGATGGACACCTACTGGCATGGTCTGACTTTGGTGATGCTTACAATCTTCATCATTTTCTCTATAACTCACTGCCTTGAGACCAATTTTACCCTTCAGGTTGTGCAAGTTTCTTTATAGGAACAAAGTAAAAGCCTCTCAAACATCACCCAGAACATGGTGAGATATTACAAGCTGCAGTAACTGCAGTCTCTGTTTTTGTGTCTCATACCTATGTTTGTAAAGTCAAAGAGTTGCATTATGAGGAAAAGTAAAATAATACAAAAACAACTCAAACACTGGAGTTAAGCTATTAACGTTAAATGTCTACATCTTTAATAGATTCCTTCTAAAGATTAAGAACCACTGTTTAGCAGCACATTAACTACACTAACATTAGTATCACCGCCTGTTTTTTGTCAGTTTTTTTAAACCCCTGCAAACATTTTATGTAGACAATACACAAGGAAGTTTCCAGCTTTGACTACATTGTTTTAGTTTGCTTTATGTTATATTTTTGCTTTTTGACAAGCAAGTGGTCTTTGTCTGTTTTGGTTTAATTTGGGAAAGCAGAATTCTCATTGGCTTCTCAGTCTCGATTTTTCAAAGCAGTAAAGCTTCGTAAATAAAGACATATCTATAGACTTCTCTAGATCTTCTGCTTCTAAACTGGAATGGAATGAAATCATAACTAACTTACATATCTTACATTTGCCATACCTGCTTAAGTAACTTCTATAGCTAGGAGGGAAAATGCATTCTCCTTCATTGCACCTAGCTGAAGAATTTTCATTCTGAGACCTCAAAAATGATGCAGTGAAGCAATTTATCACAGTAGGTCTTTTCTCCCTTATGTTGCAACTGTAGATGTGACTGATTAACAAAATATATCTTCCATTTTCAGATCTGATTAGAATGAGGCATTTGGGGATAAAACCCCCCATTGTTCAGTTTTCATGCTTTCCACTCCTGGTAATCACGTGATGTTTCCTTGATATTATTACCAATTATAGTATAACTATTCCAGTGACAGCTTGTAACCTGTCAGTAAACATTTGCTGAAAATATTTCCATAACTCTTCCACTTCAAGTACTATCTTCCTTCCAATAAAAAAAATGTTTACTTTCTTTTATTTTATTCATATATTTCTTTGTTCATTTTGGAATTTTAGCTAGACAGTTCATAGTCATGTAACTGTTGTTTCGATATATTACATTGTTCTATGGTTCAATTACAATGGTGTAGGGAGCAATGGATAAATTAAAATTCTGACTTCATTATAAATGTATACACCTTTGAGTCCATCCATTTATCTAATGAATTTTTAAAATGATATAATAAACTCAATTGTCCAATAAATAATGGTTATCTGTTCCACAAATATGCCATTCGCAAGTCTAAAATGATATGAGTTACAGCTAAGGTCTGAAATTCTCCTTGTAAATTTATGTTGTATACCATTGATTAATAATAATTCATGCTTTTTTATATAAACAAAACAACATATTATTTTCTACAAGAAGTTGAACATAGACTATAAACAATTTCTTAAGCACTTCCCCATTCCCTTTGTCAGAATTTCTTAGAATTTAGCCAGTTATTCAAATAGATTTAGATTTTGTTAACTAAGCATGTGTCCTAAATTTAAAATAATTACCAGCAATGATGCCCAGCTCTGTATACTCTTTCAGGTTCTTTAGACCAATAGACCAAAATGCAAAACACCAAATTTCTCCTTATTAATTCTTAACCCATTGTGATTCAATCATGTAGCAACCTGGATGAAATACTGGCTGAATATGTCAAAATCATGAGTGTAGCAACCACACAGCCAGTTTTTATATCATCAGCATACTTTGTTAATCAAACATTAGAAGCTTTTGGTATAGATAAAAACACAATGTGAAATAATAAAGGTCCCAGGATCCCTGAGGTAGTCCCTTCTGTAGTTGTGCGATCCCAGATGTACAGTTTTCAGTTATCAATCTCTGATGTCTCCCAGCCAACCAATGTGCAACCTGGTGGATAATATAAGGATTTTGTTTCTGCATCATATCTGTGGTAGTAGAATGAGCTATACTATCAAATGCCTTAAATAAATCCTCATAAGCAAGTATTGCAGAAAGTCCCGGATGTAGTGTGAAAGACAGAGACTGATAAAAATCAGTCAAGCTTGTAGTGGTTGAACATTTTTTAATAAAACCATGTTGAGATGTATCCAGTAAACACCCCATGTGAGCCACTAATCAGAATTGTTAACAGACACCTTTCAAAACTTTTACCTACTAAATGTGTAAGACTAATTGGCCTACAAATTTGTAATTTTGTCCATAGTGCCACCTTTATGAATGGGAATAAGATCAGCAAGTTTCCAGCAAGCTGGGAATGATATCAAATAGTAACATTTTATATAAAAAACAAATGACAATTGCAGAAATATAATGAATACAAGCTACCAAAAGAGCCACAAAACGCTGGCAGGCTATTTTCCAGTATCCTATTTTAATTGTAGGGTGCTTATTTGAATATGTAATTGTCTTGCTTAAATGAATTATCGGTGAGCATTTTATATACATTTTTGCTATCATTCAGTGTACTGTTTTACTCCTTAAATCTTTTTTAGTCGAGACATCAGAGTATTCAGTTTTTTTTTTTTTTTTTTTTTTTTTTTATTTTATTTAACATTTGTTGACCAGGAATGTCCGACTAGGTTCCACAGAGCCTGTTTTCAGCAGAGGCCTGGGGAGAAATGCTCCAGATGCATGTCTTTGGAATGTGGGAGGAGACCGGAGTACCGAGAGGAAACCCACGCGAACACAGGGAAAACATGCAAACTACACACAGAAGGTACCCCAGCCGAGAATCGAACTGGAGAACCTCTTGCTGTGAGGTGACAACATTAACCGCTGTACCACTGTGCCACCCGAGATGAAAATAACGAAAGTGCTGTTATTTGAAACTGCATATTCCCGAATGTTAGGTTTTCTAATTTGTGGTAGCAGTGGTGTGGTGTGTAGCCGATAGTGTGCTATCTCTTTAAGGGATAGTGTACTCTAGAGTTTAGACATGGTGGTCAACGTGTGCTTATGTTTGGAAATAGTAAGTATGTGTTTTTTTTATGGGTTTTACTGTTTTGTTTTTGAATCTTTATGGAAGTATTAGGGCTTGGTTGGGTTAGGTAGGTGAGTATGTGTGTGTAAATGTAGATGTTTGTACATGAGTAGTGTCTGTGTTTTTCACGGGTGTATGTGTGAAAGTGTGCAGTGGACTGCAAGGTGCATAGCAGTGGTCTTGCTATATTGTTTATGTCAGTGAGACCTCAGAGTTGGTATATATAAGTAGTGGGGGTGTGGGGTATGCACTGGTGATTGAAGAAAAGAACTTCTTGGATTTCCTGGCCATTGTTTTTTGCTTATTACGGGTTCATTCTATTGTTGTATCATTATTTTCCAGTATCCTGTCTGATGCATCCTAAAGCAGATCTCACCACATTCAAACTAAAAGTCAAGTACGCAAACTTTCCACCTATGAATGTACTCAGAATTAATATAGCCTCTACTCCTGTAGTCTCACCCAATATAAAATGCTTGCTAAACTCATTAGCCAGGTGTTCTCCAATGTGAAGTGTCATACTTTTCTGGACTATGAGATTTCTTATTGACACGCAAAAGAGACAATATGTTTAAATTCTGTAAATTAATGTATAATGTCACTTTTACAGTTCATTCTAGCGATTTTCCTGGCTATTGTTATATGCACCAGTAAAGTGAAAATTGAGTATACACCTGTGAAGTGGACCATTAAAACCAAAATTTTATTTAATTTGTATTTTTCAGACATCACTACTTACAGGAATCTTTTTTTTTCTCAAATAGGTTGCAGAATTGTGCAGATCTAAGCCATATGAAGCCAATCTGTTTTGATTAAGGATTTACAACAATCAACACCTTTATGTTTTATATAATTTCAATTCTATATCTAGTGATAAATGAGCAGTATAAACATTTCTAAGAAAATAATCACCTAAACATGGTATATTTTGTTAGGACATTAAAACATATTTTCTTTTCCTTGTAGTTAAAGTTAAGCCACTAATTTGGAGACCATAATCCCAAAAGTTATTTTAGATCTGAAATTTATGTTTTAATTATTTTATATATCTTGAATTGAGATTGTTTAGAAAATTAAGAATGGGTGAATATTCTTTAAAATTATAGCTGCCATCAAGTCAACTTCAGAGATTAAGAACTCTCTATTTCAGAGATTAAGAACACTCTATTTATTTGTACTATAAATACTAGTTTTTCATATCTAAATCATATTCAACCCTTAAGAATGTCAGCATTAAACATTTAAACTTCTTTTAACATTTGACTCCATAAAATCAAATTCATTTTTTAAGGTTACCATATTTTTGTTTAATTTTAAACTGTCTAGACATTCTGGTATAAATGCTACAAAGAATAACAACTTAGATTGCAATAATAATTAATAGCTGTTTAGATCTATGGATAGGGAACAGAAAATGTTTTCCATGACTGCATCATTTAGTACTAATGGACAGATGTAGCTCATAAATGCTTTATCCCATGCATGGGTACCCTCAAATTATCTGTGGTACAATCCCAGCTATTCACATTAGGGAGAAAATAATTATGAGCCATAATTCGACACATTATTTTGATCACAAAAAGGAAAATTGTCCAAGCATAAATGGCTCACAAGGGCAGCTAGCCTAGTGCTTAATTAAAACCTATAAAGTAAAAAAAAAAAAAACATAAATTCATCTCTGGGTACTTGCACATAAACTTTTAAATGTTTTAGTATGTTGTTCGTGGTATTAGTGAAAGCATCTGTATAAAGTGTTTTTTAGAATAGCATATTTCTTAATACTGGCTGGTTTACATACAAAATTGTCATTAATTAAATATGTTCTATAGACTGAATTTGACCTGTTAGTTGCTTGGTCAAGTATTAAGTGCTAATTTTTATCAGTGTATTTAAATGTGTTTTTTACTGCACATTTTATTATGGTGAAGTCTTTGGATAAAAGCGTTAAATCTCTGAATAAATACAAATTATTTTACTAGTGGTGTTTCTGCTGCCTTCCAGTGAATGTTGCTTTTTTTAATGTATTCATACAATCTGATGGGCTGCAATGCTGTCTAGACTATATTAGAAATTATTGCTAATAGGGTCAGCTGTCTAGACAAAGTCCTTATCAGTCAAACCAGACCACTACATTTTTAGATCTAGAATGGCTTAAAATACAGGTTATTCAATGTCCCCTTATACGTGTATCTCTTTGAGTATGGTAGTAACAAAACCAAACAGATACAGAACCTAAACCACTTTTGAGTTGTTATATTCTAATATGCTAAAGCTTGTCTGACCTCTGAACAACGGCAATTTATTCAGCTATGAACTTTAGTCACTCTTAGAATAAAATCAGCTAAAAAAACGAACTCAGCTTTCACGTAAGGTAACCAGTCCCAGCTTCTAACTGACCAGGCTAGATCAACTGACTGTAAAGAGAAAGCCAGAAAGTCATATTGAATATTATGGAAAAAACAGTAAAAGAAATCACTATCGAAACTTACATGCTTTAAGTACAGATACAAGACTATCTTCAAACTCAGCATGATAATACTTCTTTAGAAGAACACAAATGACCCCCAGACAGGAATATCAAAGCATTTTGGAAAGAGTAATCTAATGTATTAGGATCCCCTTCTATATTTTATGTCCTAGAAAATCCCAAGAAATTGTTTCCAAAAACTCACTTTAGTAGCAATTAAAAAGTAATTTCAAATACAAAATATTAATACTTAAAAATCATAGTATACCACCCTTTTTTCTAACATTGATCAACGATAAGGAACTATATCCTAAAAATTCCAAAATTTCAAGTAATTACCTTGATTAATGTCACACTATAAAGATACAGCCCCCAAAATATCTGCAGGTATCTTACTGAAACAACTAAAGTACGCCTACTACTTACACAAGTTTACTTCTGAAGTCAACAAAAGTCCAGAGGAAGTTGAACATTGTTGGACAAACAAAAATATACCTTCCCAAATACTGTTCTAAACTCTTCCTAAACACAATTGTACTTCAGTCTATTCTTAATAGACATGCCTTAATTCATTGCAGTTTCTGACACAAGGGAGGATAACATATATAACTACAGAAAGTAATCTGACTCCTAGTTGTGGCAGGTGTCACCTTACGTCATATTTCCCTTACCTTTTAACTATTTTACCTGTACTATTTCCACTCTCCTCTAACATAAAAGATTGGTGACAACTGCAACACATTATATCACCCACACACAAACAATCAAGGTGCTGCCTTACTAGAAAAGCCTTCTTTCAGAACTGCAAAAAGTGAAAACACTGAGTGAAATTGTTTCTACTGTATGGAGTCTGTCACCTAAATCATTCTGGAAATGAACTAACTTCCTTACATTCAGAATGTAAGCAACAAAGCATTTGTAAAACAAGCATGTGCTAGTATTATTGGGATGATGGCTATTACAAATGTAGTATAGCACACAGAAATCTAAGTAGCCTATTTGCTATCCATGTTGTGTTTTTAACTGTATAGCATCTCTATTCTTCACATTTTAGTTTTTATGCATGTGATTATACATCACAAGTAACCCATTCCATTGTTAGCCTTAGATACAAAAAAAAAAAATTACATTTAGTGAGGGATAAACGTAATATGAAAATACACATCTGTACAATACCATTACCATGTAATAAAATTGCAAAGCATATATACAAATGTAGTATACAGTATTTATAAAAAATCAAAATAAATCTCACTTCCAAAGTGATGTGTCTGTGTGATATTTACAGCTGTGTGCTGTCTAACTGGGAATGATAGGACAGCTGAGTGGAGTGAAGGATGTCAGAGATTGTGATTAATGGAAAGGAGAAGCTACATTAAGCAAAGATTAGGCGAGTGATGGGTGTAGATTGCTGCAATAGAATATGCCATAAGAGTGTTGAAAGCAGGAGCAAAGACACTGATGTAAGCTCAGGATGGGTAATATGTCTGGACAAGAGGAAATGCTATTAACCTGATGAGTGGTGTCCCAAAATCGGGTCTATATTATATATTCGAAGTTTCAAAACTTCGAACCTGATATGTTTGACAACATATGAGTGAAGTTTAAAACATTGAAAATATAATAAAAAATTAAAAAAAAAATTTGCCCCCTACACCACCCCACTCTCCTACTTAAATATACCAACTCTGAGATCGCACTTCAGTGCAGAAAAAGGAAATTTTCCCATTCTGCACTGTAAGGAGCCATTGCTTTTCATCTTCAAACTTTTTAAAGTTCGATCATATGGTGTCGAGCATATGACATTCGAACTTTAAAACATTTGAATACTTAATAGGTACCCCCCCCCAAAACAAAAATTATGGGTAAAATATGCTGTTTTATTTAGAGAGGATGGTTAATTTCCCAGAGTCTTGGATATAGCATCAAGAAGCAATTATCTGTACAATGGAGTTTATTTTGGGGGGGGCAGGGGGTTACACTGTGGGAGCAGAGTGGATCAGTTTTCTGAGGCTGCATGATGAAAGTTGTGCAATTAATTTAGTTAGTAAGGAGATAAAACATATGTTCATGATTATATGTGTACTACTTCTTCTTCTTCTTTCGGCTTTTCCCTGTTAGGGATCACCACAGTGGATCATCTGTCCGCTCATGATTGGCAGTGAAGTTTTACACTGTTGAGTTGCCAGCCCGGCGCCCAACCTTCCACAGAAGGCACACACATGCACACACTCACACCTATGGCCAATTTAGAGTGCCCAATCCACCTACTGCATGTCTTTGGGATGTGGGAGGAAACCGGATCACCCAGAGGAAACCCACACGACCACAGGGAGGACATGCAGACTCCGCACAGAAGGCATCCCAGCCAAGGATCGAACCAGAGAACCTCTTGCTGTGAGGTGGCAGCGCTAACCGCTGCATCACCGTGGCCGCCCATGTGTACTACAATGATACAAAATGATACAAAATTAAAAAAACAGTGTGAAATGTAAAAGTTTTTACTACAGTCCTGGCTGACAAGGATCCCTGGACTAGCCCATCATCCCAGATAAGAAACAAATATATAATTTAAATAAAGTCATGCTTGGAAATCTAAAAACAATACAGTTAAGGGAAAAAAAGAAATCTACAGTTCCAGGTATAATGACAATGATTTCTGGGATTCGGAAAGGTAAATGGCATTTAAGCTACTAGATATATATATATATATATATATATATATATATATATATATATATATATATATATATATATATATATATATAAAACCAATTGACTGATTTACAAGGATAACTTTGTAAATATGTCATTTATAAGTCTACAACAGAATTAACCACCCAAGTAAAAATCTGTTACCCACTTAGCAGGCACAGGGATTCATAGTGTAGATGTTATGTGTACCCTAGTGAAATCCTGTACTTACAACAGAAAAAAAGAGTAGATGTCTCCCATACACGTATAGGCAGCTTGGCAGAGCACAGAGACTGACATTTTCTGAAGAAATACTTAAAAGGTGAAAATATGCCACACGGACTCTTACTATGGTCAGAAGTATATAATATTGTACTTGTTTGCTTAGCAATTGCAAGACAAAGCAAATGGCAAGAAAACAGTGCACTCATTCTGCATCAAAATCACTAATATAAAGCACAATAAAACATGTAAAATAGTTTGGCTTTTTACAGTGCATTCTGTCATTATTATATGTGGCCTTCTGAAGTGATTCTTTTATAAAGAGTTTCAGTAAACAGATGCACATGTGGCCATCTTGACTCTGCAGCAAAGTTGTCACGGGGATATAATTTCCAGTTACTGATGAGAGTAAGACAAGGCTGTGGTACCCGAATGCTTGGCAACAGCAAGTCAAAAAACAACCGTGTAAACCATCTTTCTTCCTAGTATATAGAAATTTTTATAGCTACCATAAGTCATCCACAGTCCTGTTATAATGGTTAATTGTTACTTCATAACTGGCTGAAGACAGACAATAAACAGAAACACTGTTAGTTATTTCATTACTGTCTCCTATTTGCAGCTTAGGGCATTCTTGAATGGTGACAAATATGAAACCAAAAGTTGTGCAAGCACAGCATGTTTAGTAAAATGGAGAATAACTAAAATGGAGAATAGTTTAAAGCCCTGCCAATATCAGTGGCAAACATACCAGTATGGTGCCTATGATTAAATGTGTTTGATCCAAAGCTAATAAATGTGTCCCAAAGCTTCCCATCAACCGAGTGATCCCCAACCATGAGGTGCAGACCAGTACTGGAATGTGGAATGCTTTACTAACGGCCGTTAACTCTAACTAATTATTAAGGATAGTCGTTAACTTTTCAGATGTCCAAAGCAGACTTTTCAGACATAAAACATTTTGGTACCATTAGTAAAGGATTTCACGACACAGTCTGCACCTTGTGGTTGGGGATAGCTTGGGGAAGTAGCAGAGAAAATAGCAATTAGGATAAAGTACTTTCGGGCACACTGGCAGGGTAGAACAGCAACTGATGACACAGATCACATAAAACTTTGAAGCAGAACATTATGAGGGGCTGCTGCCAGTGAGCAGATGAATCACAGACTTCACTCTCTTCTCTCTCACACACACAGGCAACCACACAAACTAATGGACTCATCTGCCTTCACACACACAGCATTCACTCACACGCAGAGTGCACCACACACACTAACAATTCATTCAATTTACTTAGATGTATTTCTGTTTTATGGAGTGAATGGGTGTCCCGATTACTGGATCTGCATGCTCACACGATCACACATGCAAACACAGTCTCTTCAGCATTCACATGCACACACACAAACACACATGCTGCTTTCATGCAGAACTGCTCATTATCTCTTGCATGGCTCATTCACTCTCACATATGCAAGCAGTGACTTTTCTGCACTTTCATACTTACATACTACTTTCAAGCACGCCATCACTCACACACATGCAGACAGAAACAACCATACAAATACATACACATATGCATACATATTAACAATGCAGCACGGTGGGTGAGAAAAAAAGTGCAGACTGAGAGTTATTAAACCAAGAATATGGCAAAAAAAGTGCTATTTTGCAGAAAATTGGGGGCATAATTCTATATGCAGGATCATCAACTGAGCAAACTTACCAAAGAATGGTAGCTACTGAGTTCTCTGTCCAGGAACGTTGCCTGCAGCTGCACACAAGGAATTACTTGATCCAGTACAGTTTTTAATCCGGAAGGAAACAGAGGACGTAAAAGAGTTCCCCAACAAGTAATGCAGCACTTTATAGTACGTGATAACAGGCTGGCCTAGATAAATGTCTACGTCACAGTGTGAGAGGATCTGCACTAGAGGGAACTACTGATATGACTGTGTCGAAGGTACGTCACGAAGGTGGAGACGATTTGGAACTGAAAGGATGCGATACTAAAGAACGGGGGATGTGCTTTCCTGTCCTATGCTAAGGAAAGGTAGATATGTAGAACTAATAAATGTATTTGTGCAGTCTCATAACTTAAGATAGCTGGGATGAGTTTACAGGGATAGAGCATGACTTGCAGTTGAGCTAAAATGTGTGCAAGCCCGGAGTTTTCCTTTAAACCAACACCATAAACTACTAGTGTGAGCCAATAGTAAAACATCAGTATACAAGGTTGGCTTTATACAAATAAAGAATGATTGATTATAGCATCCATAACTCATTTTGCATCCCTTCAAGGACAATTAAATGCTACAACTTTTCCTTGAGTCATACAAGACCACTTAGTTCACCATCATTGCATCACTGCCAAGCAGCATAACGTTAACAGCCATTTTTCTGTGTGCCGCAAAACAACATTATTCAGCTTGCAAACTGTATATGTTGGATTTGTATGCAGTGTTCAAATATGTCACTGATAGGAAATAGACAAAATGACATCTGCAAATGACACAATGAATCAGAAGCAACCGTAGTCTGGAATGACACCCATAAATTACATTCAAGAAAGAAAACACTCCTGAGAAACAGTAAAAATCATACTGTACACTCACAATACCCCACAAACCCAATACGATAAACAGGTCAGTACTGCAGTTGTTTTGTACACACACACACACACACACACACACACACACACACACACACACACACACACACAAACACACGCGTGCACTGCACATAAAGTTTGCAAGCAAATTTATATGTGCACATGATAAAAATGTAAAATAATTTAAAGGATCAAAAATAGCAAATATGACTTGAGCCAACAAGATCTGATCAAAATAGAAAATATCCAAAGCTCTGACTGTCACTGAAAGGGTACCTAAAACCTGTAGGTCATAATAAATATATACAATTGTGTTCCATCTTCCCATCTATCTGTTCGCATCTGTATTTTTATTTTAATCAGGTTTTCTCTGACATACTGACCCCACCCTTTGGTAAATTTGCATCATTGTCCTCATGTCTTAAGCCTGTTAAAACAATATGTTACATGGCTGATAGCTAGATTTTCCTAAGCTGAATTGTTTTATGGACATTTTTTAAAAAGAAACTGAATTATTATTCCATCAACTGGAATTTAACTTTTTCTTCAGTTTCTTCCCAAAGTAAAATAATTTGTATTGTTAGATAAATCCAACTAACTGACCCATTACATGTTTATTTTAGGTTATGAGAGATACTATAAATAAGAAATCAAATACAACCTTACTACTTTCTTTTGTGCCAAAATGCACCTTTACCCCTATGAAAAATCACTTTCCTCATAACACTGACTGCAATACAAAACTAAATTTTCCCTATTTCCAAATGCAGGGAAAAGCTATGCTCCTTTCAGTTTTGCTAGCAATTATCCCCTAATAGTGAAAAAGTACTTTTTTTGTTCTTCAAAATGGCAGCACTACACAACCCATACTAAAAAATCATCAGGTTGACATTGTGAAGGCTGCCAGCCCAGCTAGTTGGAATTTTGTAAATAATTCTATGACATTTGTGAATAGTAATATGATTTGTATGTTTGTCCTACAAATGTAAGAAAACTGTATGTTATGTGTTAAGCTTCAACAATGTAACCACAGTGTACCCTACTGGAAAAGAACAGACTTAACTTGCAGACTCTAAGAAAATAAGTGAATTGTTTATGATGGTGTTTATCTCACCTAGGAGACAGAATGCCTGCAACTAGAAATTCTTTCTATTGTCTGGAAACAGAAATAATTACAGGTTTCAAATGTAAACGTGTTAATCGTTTTACAATTTCCAGTTCTAGGCAAACTTCTGAGAGATAAGTATTTTTTACAGAAAAATGTTAAATTCTGTTAGTATCTGTTTAGCCTGGGAACTGGAGGCAGGTGAAAAAATAGTGATGTCACCCAGCTGACCCAGCAGTAATGTGTATTATTAATTTAAGAACTATCTCTCAGAGAAAGTCTGGGCATTTTGCATTTGTCTTTGGACCTGAAAACATCCAGTTTCAGCACATCTCATCTGTATTTGCCTTGCTCTGTAAGTTATTTAGAACATAATTTCTTTTAGAGATAGGAATACAGTAAAGATTAGTTTAGATGTCTTCTGTATTTATGTGACACTGTCCTGCAATTTTGTTTTAAAGTATTTCCCATGATTCTGAACTCTGTTGTCACTGTGTTGGGTTATTGAATATTGCCTTATGCTTTCATTATTTATTATTAAATATATTTAAACCTTTTAATTGTGGCTGGTTTGTTTAGAGAAATTTAAGCTCTGAGAGTACTCGCATATGTATTTGGTGACACAGGGATATTTTACTTGAGGGCCTCACCAGATGCGCCGTAGCAAGCCCTGCCCAACCCCCCCCCCGTGATATGTCATTCATGAATATGCATTCCCTCCGAAGTGCACTGACATGTAATATAACAAGAAATAAAACAGTAAAACGTTGTCTTCAGAATCAGTTTAATTTATTAACAGTCACCACCTTGTTTGCCATGCAAGTGTCTACATGTTTTACAGCTTCTAGGCTTAGATTTCTCTTCATTTCTACAGTTTCATACACTTTTACCTCATCTATAATTTATAAAACAGGCAACTCAGAATTATTAACTGCAAGACATATATGTTTTTTTCCACAGTTAAATCAACTTTTCTCAACAGTCTACCCAATATGTGATAATTTCTGATGCCACAGACTATCATGTTTAACAAACAAAAAACATTGTCGGCAAGGAAAATACGTATCCAGGTACAGGACTTTTAAGTTAAGAAAGCATTGTGGCAGACACATTTTATCTTCTGACAAGTCACCATGCCTGAATTATGTTATAAACATCAAGTTTTTTAAAAACATAGAAGAATTTAATAACTATTTTGTTGGTACATTTAAGAGACAGATTTAAGCTTATGTTTAATGACTATTAAGTTAATTAATCATGTGATGTGTTGGATTTAGTACTTTAATATTCTAAGAACTGTGTGTCTGTTTCTGATGAAGTTGTGAGGTATGTTAAAAGAATGAAAGTTCTAAACAGAGTCTGTTTTTACCTGGATACGTCTTTCCTGTAGACAGTTGTATAGCAAACAAGGTGGTGACTGTTAATAAATTAAACTGATTCTTCTATCGTCTACAGTAAGGGTTTATAGTGCATTAACCTTTTGTGTTTTGGAAGTATTATGGACATTTAATTTACATTAATATTCTCACATTATGTATGCACACACGATTACTTGAAGGCTAATTACATATACAGACCGGTAAAAAAGAGAACCTTGGAATAAGACTGAGCAAGTTCTTTAATGAATTTGAGCGCTTTCGTCAGGTGTTCGCCCCTCGACTTCTTCAGAATACTTTAACAAGATCACATATATTCCTGGCCAGTTAAATACAAAAAATTACAGTCACATGATGTTAAAACAGTCTATACATTGGTTAAAAAATTATTTCAGTATATTTCAAAATGAACATAACTAAACGTGTGGTTCCCTCCTTGCTAACCATAAACTGCCTAGTTAGTACAATAAACAAGGTCCATCAATCAAATGTTCATCACAATAAAATAATAATATGAACACATATTGTAAAGACACTCCCTAAATATATGTCTATAAGTTAATTACTATAAAACTAAACAACTGTAAGGGACAATCTCCTACCTAAAAAGTTCCTCAAATTTTCCATTTTAGTTTATATTATTGTAAACCCTACCAATCCCTTATTCAGATGGTTAAAATGCCACATAGTGGTGAAAAAATTCTTGACAAATGACACCATATTGGTTGTAAACCGAACCTCATAATTGTCAAGAAAAATAAAACTCCGATTTAAGTTTTTAAATAACTAGAAATAGACAGTGTTTCATTCAACCCATACTTATTGTCAGTTGCACTGCACCTCAATTGCCAGAGCAATTCTCTGTATTCCAAGACTAATTCAGCTGGCCCACCCCTTGTGTCATCAGTTTGAATGGTGCTTGAACAAGTTGCAGATCTGGAAAGAGAGAGGGAAAAACTAGCCTCAGACTGACTGAGATCTCTGTGTGCTCTTACGGGAAATTGTACTTTACTGTGCATGTAATTGTCATCCTCCCAATGTGAACATCCCTCATTGGTGTTTAGTGGTGAGGACTGGGGCTCCTTGATTACTGGGCCAGTTCAGGGGCCTCACCTATTAATTGTTTGGCAGTGGTTGGATATCCACATCAGATATTAATTGGTTGATAGTGGTGAGTTAGCCACATCACATATTAATTGGCTTGTAGTGGTGTGGATATTAAATTCCTGTAGCTGTGTACAGTGACCACTGAAGGTGCTTGTACACTTAATCAGCCACGTAGTGAACATTCAGAGTTCATATCACAATTGTTTTATTTTTTTTGTTAGCTTAGCTAGTCTGAGAGAACAGGCAAGCATATCAGCAGAGGAGTATGGCAAGCTGACAAGGAGCCAGTTGGCTGAAATGTGCCAGGCTAAAGGACTGGTACATGCCAACCTGACTAAAGCAGACATGATTGCAGTTTAGTCACAGCTGCATCACAGAATAGCAACCAGGAGGACAATCAGACTGGCTGCGGAAATGTACATCTCTCAGAAATTGGACAGCTCAACCTTTCCACAGAGGACTTAAAAATCCATCTGGAGTTAAAGAGACATGAGTTGTAGGCCAAGTGTTTGGAAATACAAGCAGCAGAGAGACTGAGGCATCTAGAGACTGAGGAAAATGAGAAACTGCAATGTCTGAAGATGGAGGAAAATGAGAGACTGAGACACATGGATGCTGAGGAGAAGGAGAGGCAGAGGCAACATGAAACTCTGGTAAAGCTGTAACTGTTCTTTCCAAACTATCTGATAATGACTGTTTAAATTATAATGTTGCAAAGAATTGTTTGCTAGAATTTTTTAAGGTAACACCTGAAGCTTATAGGAAAACGTTTTGTGAGCATAGAAGCAAGCCAGATGAAAGTATGTGTGAATGTGTTGCTGAACTAAGCACTTATTTTCATAGGTGGGTGAGTGGATGTCAGGTCACCACTTTTGAAGGGCTGGCAGACCATTTGTTGAGGGAACAAGCCCTTAGCACTTTGCCTGAGGACAGGAGAATCTGGTTAGCTGATAGACAATGCACTACTGCAGATGAGTTGGGGAAGAAGGGAGGTCTATACCTAGCAAGCAGGCTTCACTGCACAGGAAAGGGACACTCAGTGCTGCTCATGGGTCTAAGGGAACCCATGATGGGAAGCCCAGAGTGCCCCAACAGAAAACAGAATCTGCCAGTAGCAGGGGAAGCTACTAGTCCAAGTACACATCCAGGACCTAGGGTTAAATGTTTTAAACGCAACCAGTTGGGCCATGCAGCATATAGATGTCCATGGAGTCAAGGTGGGAGAGCCAGTAAAGGGGAATGACAAAATGCTAACAGTAGGTTGTCTTGAGACAACATGTGTACTAAACTACCACAAGAGGTTATATCCTATCTTAGTCAATGGCAAAGAGGCCATGGCTAAGACAGACACAGGCTCTGACCTAACTATTGTGAAGCCTGCAATGGTTACAGTGGAGCACTACTTGCTTGGGCAGTCTACTCCAGTCAGAGCTTTAAAAGGGACCCCATTCCAAGTACCTTTGGCTAGGGTTCACCTTGACTGGGAGGATGGAAAAGGAAGACAGCAAGTAGGAGAATGTGAAGATATTCCTGCAGATGTCCTGATAGGGAATGATTTTGATAATGCAGTACCTTGTGTTCATGCAGTTACATACAGTCAGGCTTGGAGACAAGCATTTGGGTCTGGTAGCCTGGTGGAGATGTTGACAGACTGCATGCTTGCAACCAGGACTGGTGAGGTTGTTACTTTAGAGAGGGAGCTACCCTGTAGCAGTAAGACTGAGGTTGAGCCACATCTGCTAGTGGGTATTGATGTTCCCTTGGACAGAGTGAATGTAAGGGCAGAGGTAAGTAGTACTACCCAGGCTGACAGTGAGGCACTGCTGTAAGAGGATACCAGACTTCCTGTGGAAGGGGAACTGGGAAGGGTTACAAAGAGAGAGCTGAGACAGGCTGAGATCTCAGACCCTACATTACAATGCCTGAGAGAAGTAGTTAGTGAGGCACCTAATTTGCAAGGGAAGGAGGGAATCTGTATACTAGGACAAAGGGTTACTGTATAGAGAATGTACGACTGAGGAAGGGCTAGAGGATGAGAGAATATAGCAGTTGGTAATGCCCAGAGACTACCACCTGGCACTTCTAGCCATAGCCCATTATATTCCCTTTGCAGGTCATATGGGCATAAAATGTACAAAGCAAAGTATGCAGAACTTCTACTGGCCTGGGATTTCTAGACATGTAACAGGGTACTACAGAATCTGTGAGCGGTGCCAAAAGGTAGGCAAGACAGGAGACAAGGTGAAAGCTCCTTTGATGCCTTTGCCTGTGATTGAGGAGCCATTTCAGAGGGTAGCTAAGGATATTATAGGGCCTCTGAATACCCCACGTTCCACAGGGAAAAAGTATATCTTAGTGGTAGCAGATTATGCTACCAGATTCCCTGAGACAGTGGCTCTGTCCTTCATTGAGGCAGAACAAGTAGCAAATGGTTAGAGATTTTCAGCAGGTTAGATTTCCCAAAGGACATACTGACTGACAGAGGTGCCAATTTCATGTCAGACCTGCTGATCTGTCTGTGGAAGTACTGTGGGGTGAAGCACCTAAAGACCACCCCCTACCATCTCCAGACTAGGTGAAACTTTACACTCAAGTCCATGCTATGGGCATTTGAAGACCAGTTTATGAGGGACTGGGACAAATATTTGCCTCATATGTTGTTTGCTTACAGAGATGTTCCCCAGGAATCCACAGGTTTTTCACCCTTTGAGTTGTATGGGCATAGGGTGAGGGGACCTCTAGATTTAATTCGAGATGAGTGGGAGGGTGAGTGTGAATCTCACAAGGTGTCTGTTGTGGCATACATCCAAAACCTCAGGACAGGGCTCAGAGAACTCCTGGGCTCGGCCCAGGAAACCTGGCAGAAGCCTAAAAGCAGAAAAAGTTCTGGTATGACCAGAATGCTCGAGCTAGAGAGTATGCTGTAGGGCAGCAAGTAATGGTTCTCATTCCTGTCAGACACAACAAGCTGCAGGCAGCTTGAGAGGGACCCTAAAAAGTGGTAAAGAAGGTCAGTGATGTTAACTACATGGTAGAACTGCTAGACAGGAGGTAGAGGCACAAATTGTACCATGTTAACACAATGAAACCTTACCATGATAGGGAGGCCCTGGTGCTGAGCATTTGCAGTGGATTGCAGGAGGAGTATAAGGGTGATCTGGTGACAGATCTCCTCAGTGATGCTCAGAGTGACACCTCAGTGGAAAGGGTAGCAATGTCCCAGCAGCTATTTCCTACCCAGTTTCAAGAAATCTGAGCAGTGTTACAGGTGTTTGGGGATATGTTCACTGGAAAACTAAGGTGCACCCACCTGGTGCAACACCATGTGGATACAGGACCCCAAAGGCCTATTAAGCAGGCCCCTTATATGGTACCTGAGAGAGTCAAACACACTCTGAGGGAAAATATACAATAAGTTTTGGAACTTGGGGTAATTCCGGAGTCCAGCAGTCCATGGGCCTCCCCAATGGCACTGGTACCAAAAATGGATGGCGGCATCAGGTTCTGTCTGGACTACAGGAAATTAAATAGTCACACAGAGTCAGATGCTTACCCCATTCCTAGGACAGATAAAGCCCTAGAGCAGCTCAGTGGGGCTATGTATCTTACCACCACTAATCTTACCAAGGGTTATTGGCAGGTGCCCTCGACTCCCAGTGCTAGAGAGAGAGGTCAGTTTCTGTGACTGCTTTTGGCTTGTATGAGTTCACAAAGATGCCCTTTGGGATGAAAAATGCCCTAGTGACTTTCTAGAGGCAGGTAGATTATATCCTAGCAAGAGTAGGAGATTTTGCCCTTGCTTACCTAGATGATATTGTCATCTACAGCCATTCCTGGCAAGAGCACATTCAGCATGTCAGGGAGGTGCTGGGCAGACTACAGAGGGCAGCGTTGGCCATTAATCCCAGCAAATGTCAGGTGGGTATGGCAAAGGTCTCCTACCTGGGACATAGAGTGGGGAGTGGAAAGATCAGGCCAAAACCAGCTAAAGTGGAAGCCATACAGGTATGTCTTGCACATGTTACCAAAAACAGGTGAGGGCATTTTTAGGGACAGCAGGGTACTACAGAAAAGTTTGTCCCCAATTATACTACCATAGCTGCTCCCTCACAGACCTGACAAGGAAAAAAATGGACAGCTAAGGCAGTGTGGACCCCAGCATGTGAGCAGGCATTTCAGAAGCTTAAAGGAACTTTGGGAGGACCCCCCTGTGTTATCTGGTACTTAGCCAGATTTCTTCAGTGGGAGAAGAGCACCCAGTGGTTTATCTCAGTTGTAGGCTCAAACCCAGGAAGGATGGCTATGCAGCTGTAGAAAAGGAATGTCTAGCCATAGTGTGGGCAATGCATCAACCTTATCTGTATGGAAGAAAATTTACTTTAGTTACAGACCACAATCCCCTAATATAGTGACATCGAGCCAGCCCACAAAATGCCAAGTTACTAAGGTGGAGCCTAAGGTTGCAAGCATATGACATGACAGTTCTGCACACCATTGGAGTTAGCAATGCCAAAGCAGATGGGCTCTCAAGACAGGGAATGGGGTAAGGTATTCCCAGATAGGCTCAACCTTCTCAAGCAATGTTTCTCAAGGGTCACATTAAAAACTAGCTTGATTTTATGGGTGGTGGGGCAGAAAATTGTGAAGGCTGCCAGCCCAGCTAGCTGGAATTTGGTAAATAGTTCTATGTCATTTGTGAATAGTAATATGATTTGCATGCTTGTCCTACAAATGCATGAAAACTGTATGTTATGTGCTGAACAACACAACATCAATTAAAAAAAACAACAATATACATTGTGGAAAATTGAGCCAGGATAATGCATTAGCTAAACATATCCAAGAATGTCCTGGGCATGAATTTATATTTTGGGTTTTAGATCAAGTACCAGTAGACATGAGGGGAGGGCCAACTGAATTAGAACTTGATAAACTTGAATTAATATGGCAAATACGTTTATATGCATATAATGACCCAGGCTTGAACAAAATGTGTTCAATTATGCCTATATTAAAAATGAAAAGTTTATGTATGTAGTCTATTAAACTGGGTAAAGGTTTTTAACAACAAAGTTGATCTCATTTATAATTTTATGAGATGTGAAATGTGCTTCTGCTGCTGAAGTATTTGTTTGGTTTTGTATTTTTGTATTTTCAAGTATTCTAAATACTTTATATAGTGTCAGGAATGTTTCATAGTAATATCAATGACTTGCATTTGACAATGATAGTAAGGCTAATTTATTATTATTTTTCTTAATTATTATGTTTTATGAATGTATATAGATGTTTTTTAATTGATTTTAATATTAAGCTCAAAAGGTAATATAGCTTTAAACTTTTGGAGCTGATACCATCTGACTAATTTGAAATAGTATTTAAATGGTGTTAGTGGTTGAATAATCCATCTGAAGAAGTTCAAGGATTTTATCTGAATGAAAAGCACTTCATGCAATAAAGGTCTATAGCTCACAGCGAAGGTTGCCTGTCGTTTATTTGGTGGAGTTGTTTTATTGTGTTTTCGTGTATTCTCAGTTTGTTACTATGGCAACCAATCAGCCGAGTGCTACACCAGAACTTTTTTCATCATTAGAAAACGAAAACGAAATAGAAGAAAAGCATATGCTCAGCAAGTCAAAAAATTGTCTGATAAAGTGGATATGCTTAGCGTTTCACACAGTAAGCATTCCGATCAGCAGCAGCAGCATATCTCTTGTACGTCGCCAAGAAGCACATCTATAACTTCCGGAGCAGTTATTTTAAATGCAAACCAACCATTAGAAGCTGGCGGCTTTTCTAGCCAGTGTTCAGTTGCATCAGGTAATTTACGAGGACTGACAATTTCTTGGTCAATACCGAATGGACAGATTAGTAACTCTGATGGGCCCTTTTATACTCAGACCAACTTGAATATTAGCAGCCAGGAGGTTACAAATAATGGCGGAATGAATTTTGGCAGAACAGCTGATCAGCTGCAGAATACTTCAGTCCCAGGACTTATTGGTATTCCAAACCTTAAGGACTGGTTAACATCACCTATGGGTATGTACATTAATAACAGTTTATCTAATGGAATGAATCTGGCTAGGGATGAAGTCAATATTTAAAATTTACTTAATGACTTTGACCATACTTTGTTGAAATACAAAAAATTAAAATTAGAGATTGAATATTTTTCAGAATGTATTCGACTGCAGTTAGTCCCTAAAGGCTTATGTATTTGCCAATATACAACAGGGCTGGCCGCACAATCTCAATTTCATATGGATCTTGTGAAACTGTTTAATAAACAGGGCTTGGAACTACTGGACTTAATGAGCAAGAATTATAACATAATGGCTGACAAATTAAATGATAAAAGTATGGTTTTGGATGCAAAAATCAAATCACATCCTGAAAGATACAAATATGAATATATTCGTATCTTTCAGACAATTGATATGTATTTGATAAAAGCAAAGTCAACTAAATGTAAGAAATTTGAGCGGGACCGTTTACAATATGAAAATGGTACAACATACCCTTGTCCAATGCCAGCACAACAATGGAAAATAAAGGGTAGTACCACAGTATCTTTGTTTAATAGTCAAACTAATTTACCACCATATGACCAACAACAAGGGGTGAATATGAGGGAAGTGAATATGGAAAATGTGATTGTAGAATCTACGAATCAGTGTGATATTACAGACTCCCCACCAATTACTTCTCCAAATATGACAACTAATGACCCTGGTCCACGTAGAAGTGAACATTTACAAAACCAAAATTCTAATACTAATGGAATTAATGGTAGGACTAATAATAAACAGTGGTCCAATAACCAACAGGGTTTTCAAAGGGGGAGAACACAGAACAGACAGAACCAACGGAAGAAACACAACAAATGGTGATAGCTGAGGATGGTATACAGAATAAATTCTCAGTTATCACGAATTCCGAAGGGGACTTTTCTATATATAATTTCTCCTCAGTAAATGTTCATACTGATTTAGTAAACGTATTGGCAAAAGGTCTCACTTTTGTACCATCAAGAAGGTTGGATGTTACCAATCATATAGTAGATCTTAAAACGTATGTTAGGAAATTAAACTTACAGATATTGTTAGGAAAAATGAATAGATTGCAATTAGATCAATATAGAATTCCTAGAACTTTTAATCCACCCTTACACAACTTATTGTATACCTTTGAGAAAGTATGCAAATTAGATTTCAGATATTATAATGTATGGAATAAGACATTAACTCTAGAAAGGAATCTAACTAGTTATGAACAGGAATGTATTGAATGTTTGAAACAGTCCAAAGTCAGAATTATGAAACCTGATAAGGGGTGTGGTTTAGTCTTTATAGACCCAATTGATTATGAGAACAAAACTGAAGCGTTGTTAACATCTGATTCATATACAAAAGCTTTGATCAATGAATATAATCAAGCTAATCAGAGAATAAAAATATATCTTAATGATTTATTCATTGAAGGGCAAATCGATGTGAATATGTTTAATTACATGATTATGCCAGCACCTATTGCCTATGATTTTTGGAGTCCCAAAAATTCATAAGAATTTGATAAACTCCCCCCCCTTAGACCAATTGTTGATGGTAGAAATTCTGCAACTTATGCATGTGCAAAGGTAATTGATTCAATACTTAAAAAGTATGTAACTAAGGAGGCAGGAATATGTAAGGACTCGTGGTCATTTTTGGAGAAGATGAATGAAATAGAATTTGATGAAAAATGCAATTTTCTTACAATTGATGTAAGAGATCTATATACGTCGATACCTCAAAATCTAGGTATTGTGTGGGTTTCCCTTAACCTTAGGAAAAAGGGTGCTTTACCAACAGAAATATCATTGATAGAAGAACTATTGGATATTGTTTTATCACACAATTATATCTATTTCAAAAACAAATTTTACCATCAAACAAAAGGAGTGACAATGGGGTCCCCATGTGGCTCTAGCTTTGCCAATTTGGTAATGAACCACTGGGAATATAGCTATATATTTAGTATAGACCATATAAAATCACAAATAGCATATTTTACCTGATTTTTGGATGACATATTCATTCTTTTTAAAGGTGATAAGGATCAAGCTGAAATTATGGTGGAGTATTTTAACCAGACTACCGAATTTTTGGAATTCACATATAATTTTCATGAAAAGAAATAGCATATCTAGACATTCTATTGATTAAAAATTATGTCGATAAAAATTTTGAAGCAAAGATATATATAAAACCTTCCTATTATAACACATTTCTCCACTTCTCAAGCGCACACCCTTTCCGACAAAAAAAGTCGGTGGTTAAAGGACAGCTGGTAAAGGCAGCATGTATGATTACTAGAGAAGGTGAACTTTTATCGGAATGTAATCTGTTAAGACAAATGTTCACTAAAAGAGCATATCCTGATGGTCTTTTAGATGAAATTATAACTGAAGTGGTAGATAAAAGAAATAGTGGAATGTATAAACCTATCCTTGATCAAAATGGAAGGGACAGTAATTTAGTGGAAATGTATTCTAATAATATTCCAGAATTAATACAGGAAACATTACCTAATGATAACAGATTTAGTAATACGAATGTAAATTTTGTTATTACATTTAACATGGATTTTCAACATATTAGAAATATAGTATGTAAAAACTGAAATATTATTACACAAGATAAGGACCTATTAGAACAATTAGGACCAATTCCTAAATTTGTTATGAAAAGAGACAGGAATTTTAAAAATTTGAGAATGTCCAAAATACACATATCAAATATAAGGGCATGCAACAATGTTTTGGATGCCCCTATTGTAAATACATACAAGTAGGATCATCAATAGTTATGCATAATAGGAAAGTACTGTATAGTAGAGGTAAATATAACTGTAACTCTAAAATGGTCGTTTATTTAGCCAAGTGCCAATGTTGTCCTAAGTATTATATTGGCAAAACAAAACGGAGATTGAGGGACAGAATATATGTCCATTTATACAGTATTAGAAAATTGAGCCAGGATAATGTATTAGCTAAACATATCTAAGAATGTCCTGGGCATGAATTTAAATTTTGGGTCTTAGATCAAGTACCAGTAAACTTGAGGGGAGGGCCAACTGAATTAGAACTTGATAAACTTGAATTAATATGGCAAATACGTTTATATGCATATAATGACCCAGGCTTGAATGAAATGTGTTAAATTATGCCTGTATTAAAATGAAAAGTTTATATAGGTAGTCTGTTAAACTGGGTAAAGTTTTTTGACAACAAAGTTGATCTCATTTTATAATTTTATGAGATGTGAAATGTGCTTCTGTTGCTGAAGTATTTGTGTGATTTTGAATTTTGGTATTTTCAAGTATTCTAACTACTTTATATAGTGTCAGGAATTTTTCATAGTAATATCAATGACTTGCATTTGACAATGATAGTAAAGCTAATTTATTATTATTTTTCTTAATTATTATGTTTTATGAATGTATATAGATGTTTTTTAATTGATTTTAATATTAAGCTCAAAAGGTAATATAGCTTTAAACTTTTGGAGCTGATACCACCTGGCTAATTTGAAATAGTATTTAAATGGTGTTAGTGGTTGAATAATCCATCTGAAGAAGTTCAAGGATTTTATCTGAACGAAAAGCGCTTCATGCAATATATCAGGTGGGTATGTCAGGTTAGACTTACAAATTGTTACATTTAGGTCTGTCAGGTTTTGAAATGCAAGGAAGCAGTGCACAATAGACTTCTGTTTCATTAACATCCAACCTCAGCTTCATTTGTTGAAAATTGTGTTTTCCCTGACAGGTTTGAAGTATGATTTATTATAAAGGAAAATAAATAAAATGGAGAAATATTTAAACAGAGGGAAACCAATCTATGACATACACAGAGCAGAAAATGTTAATGCACACAAGATATGTCTACATAGGTCTGCATTTCAGCTCTCACTCCAATGTACCTTCAGAAAACAGGATGGGTGCCTTATCCTCTTTGCCCACAAACATCTTTGCAACAAAGAACTCACATCATTCTTCACACAACTAGCTACAACACTGACATCAAACCATAGAACTGTTATTTTCACATGCATGTGTTATTGTATGTTGATGTAAGTACACTTAGTGAGCACAAAGCCTGTTATGATTATTGCTGGCATATTAACAGCTCTGTCTTACCTTTCTATTCTTCCTGGTCATTCATCATTTATCTGTCCAGTACTCTAAGAGATGCAGTCTGTAAGCCATTCTATATCATTGGTCTTAAAATGTGTAAGGATATTAACGGACAATAATATGATATGCATTTGCCAACAACTGCCCACCAGGTTGAATGGCACAAACAAGTAAAGATTGTTCTTTTTTTTTGGGGGGGGGGCAAAAGTGAGTTACTCTTATGCCACATACAAGGGCACAACTGTTCTGTTGGGGGGGGCAAATCTGAGTTACAGTTATGGCACATACAAGCACTGACTGTTGTTTTGCTGCAAGCAAAGGGAATTTGCTGTTATGGCACAAACAAGGGTATTCTGCTCTTATTACTCTTCTTGTTTTGCTTCCTGCCTGTTGTTTGATCATATGAGGGTTGTGAAGTCAGTATCTGCAAAGTGTGTTGTTACTTTCTAACTGTTCTCTTCAATGATTGTCTAGTACAAATGTATGGTGCTTAACTGAGGACATGCAATGATCATTAGTACTTTTAAGAGGTACGACTGTAGGAATCTTTGATGTTTCAGGCCTACTACTTACTAATGGACACCTATAAGTCAAATAAGTATATGTAGCAGAAAAAGAAAGAATGCTGTATAGGCAGAAAAGTTTAATAAAACACTGTAAATCATACAAAACACTGTATGAATTGCAGTGTTTTATTAAACTTTTACGCCTATACAGCATTGTTTCCTTTTCTACTACATATACTCTATTATTGGAAATTGAGCTGGTGTGCTCTGTTGGTTTTATTTTTATTTTTTATAAGTCAAATAAGTCTCTTGTGTTACATGTTATGGTAATGTTTTTACAAATATCCCAGTTTGTACGTGCTTACTGTAACAGCTGATGATATCCAAGGATATGCCATAATATTACTGAACAATACACTCCAGGTTCAGGACTTACCTTGTAAATGCAGCAATTGCCACAGTGTTAGCCCAGGGCTGACTCTGTCTAATGCAAGCAGTGCATAGGCAATACATGGGGAGGTAAAGGTTGTGTGAGTTGCCTGACATCGATGTTACTATATGTATGTGAGTAGGGGGAAGGTTTATTGCCTCTAGGTGGTGAATGACTGGTCTATGTGCTGTCTCTTAGCCAATGCAAGAGCATACTGAGCACGCCTATGTCTGCCTACATGCACAGCAGCTGGGGGTTCTCCCTCTGACTAGACATACTGTGAAGATTTCTGTACATGTCTGTGGATTTTATTGCAGGGCCCCCAGATGTATCTGGGCTCCAGAACTGTCACTTTAGCAGACAAAACACACATTGCATGACATTTCTGGTTTGTGCATGTGCATCATTATGCCATTCTTCCATGGGTGTGTGTAAATTTCTGATTGGTGTCATCAGCCATATAGCCTGTATCCTCCAGTAGATGACTCTGTGGGATATCCCCCCCCCCAGCAAACATTTAGTACAGTTGGGAGGTGTGCCAGATATGTCAATCATGGTAACTGCCAGGGTTGCCAGCACAAATGTTCATGATTGCCTTGACATTGCACATGGCTTACCAATTGATAGAGTGCTACCCTTTCTGTTAATGTAGAGCCTATTCAGTTCCCCAGGTGGTGCCTTTATTTCTACATGAGTGCGATCTATGGCACCTGCTACTGCAGGGTAGTGCACTACCTGTTACAATTGTTTCACTTCTTTGCCCCTCTCCTCAGAACTACAGAGAAAATATATGTGCTCACTGGCATCTTGGAGCATAACATCCAGGAACTGGTGGAGGATCCTGGATGCTGATTCCTGTGACAGCCCAAGCAAGTCCCCTGTTGGCCTCTGAAAGGTACCTGTAGCTAATATTCTAAGGGCTACATATACCTTAGTCTCCACTGGGATGGTTCCCCATGGCTGGCTCTGTATCTGAGTTGAGGGCACCAGATGGCACAGAGTTCCTGTACTATATCCGTCTCCAGCCTGTAGCACTCTACAATTTCCATGTCATGTAGGTTGTGATAAGTTAAACATGGCCTGACAACTCTTCTCCTTGTTGGCCTAGGCCTATTGGCAGCAGAAATAGCATTGACTGCAACCTCTTGCACATACAAGTGGATTAAAGCACAAGGAGTCCATAATATTCTTCATGTGTAAAGTTTTGACATCTGCAGGAGAAACCAGTATGGAGTCTGCTGGATGCTTTATAGCTTGTTGATTAGCTCCACTGTATTGGATTATATATTGTATTGGATTATGTATTGGAAACATACTCAAAACAACTCTCACTTTGACATCACAGCAAAAGACAACACCACTATATACCCAACTGAACACACCAAATTGCTAGTAGTGGAAATAGACAATAAACTAAAATTTGACATTCACATATCCATGACCATAAAAAAGTCCACAAAAAACTAGGAGCACAATACAGAAATTAGTAACTTCTCACCAAAGCAGCAAAGATTTCAATAGCAAATTCCCATCTTATCTCCACCCTACTTTATGCCTCTCCAATATATACCAACCTAAAACAATGCGATCTAAACAAGCTAGAGACCTGCTACAACAAAATTGCCAAATTCACCACAGGGGCATCCTACCATAGTCACCACTGTCTCTCACTTGCTGAACTGGGCTGGCATGAACTCCCTCACCTCCTTCAATGGTATCAACTCTCACTCACCCACAAACTAGTAAACCATCCACTAAATGTCCCATCCCTCCAGAATCTACTCCAACCCTATCGGACCACCAGACCACTAAGATCCAGCAACAAAAATCACTTGCAGATCACTAAAGCCAATAACTCTGCTGGTGAAGCACTATTCTCTTGCACCATAGCCAAATTATGGAACTCCCTCCCACCGACAACTACCTCCATACCATCATTCACCCACTTCAAAACTTTACTAAAAGCGCACCTAAAAACATGCTGGCTATGCCCTTGCAACTCCCACTCTAATATCACCCACCCCATCCAAACACTACCTTTCTTTCCACTCCACTAACTACCTTGATTATAGCAAGCTCAGAAGGTCATAAGCCAGTACTTATTATACAGCAGGAACTTCTTCTTGTAACATTTGTTAATGTCTGTTATGTACTTCACAGATAAAGATTCTAGTTGTCTACTGATGTACTATGTTCTTCATCTGTAAATATGTTGTAAGTAATTGCTATGTAAATTGTTAATCGCTATGTAATCCAATGTAACTACTGTCTGTTTATTTTAACTGTGGAGCTTTTCTCCCCGGGCCTCTGCTGAAAATGGACCTATGTCCAGTCGGACATTCCCGGTCAACAAATATAAATAAATAAATAAATGATTGATTAGCATGCAATTCAGCTGCCTGTGCTGTAATTTGCATCTTTGAAACACAGACAAAGACAATTGCAATCCATTAATAATCTATACCATTATAAAAAACAAATCTGAGATTAGCCAAAATGATGGTGAGGAGAGTTGTATATGTTTGGAAGACTGCAAAAATGTTTTTACTTCAGGATATATCTGTACATAGGAGTACTGAACTTCAGCATGTATGCTCCCATTTTGTTACATACTGCATATGCTGGAATGTATATACGACTAGTGTGAAGCCAAGGCCTTTACACTGTTGTCTGTATGGATTAGTTAGAAGTGTACTGATGTCAAAGGCCTGTCTGTCAATCCATTTCAGAGGTACACATGATTGCTAATACATGAAAATGGAATGCTGCTTGATAAATATGTAGAAATATATGTCAGGAACAGGTCCTTTGAAAGCTTTTAGCATTTCAAAGACATTTTGTTAGCAAAATGGGTCATTTTCAGGTTCTTATTTTGCAGGAAAGGATGAGTTACTGTTATGGCACAAATCAGAATAGACTGTTCTTTTTTTGGGGGGGCAAATGTGACTATACTGTTGTGGCACAAACAAGGATATGTTGCTCTTGTTACTCTCCTTGTTTTGCATTCTGTCTGTTGTGACTATTTCACATCTCTGGACTGCTTTATGTTTCTCCAGTGGGTAATACTGACTGGCTACCTTTTGTGTTTGATCTGGAAAGTTATTCTGTAGTTATGTGGTACTTTTGTGTATTAAACCTGTGTTGTCTTTTAGGACACATACAAGTATATCACTCAGGTATGTCAATCTAGGGAGACCACCCCCCTTTACTGATACTGAAAATCGAGTCATAGTAGATGGGTTTTGGCAACATGTTGTTTTTCTCTTGGAAAAGGGATGGGGGAGATTTGGCTCATAGGATGCGAATATGGCAACAGAATGCTCATGATGATGTCAGTGCTGTGGGAGGCCACAGCAGAACATATGAACAGGTGCACCACAGGGTTACCAACATGATGACATCTGCAAGGAGGTGAGCAACTGCAGTGGTCTGCATACCAAATGGTTACTGGCATAGGGCCTGCTAAGGAGCCACCACTAATCCCCACTGAAGAGTTCCTGGCCAATCTGACAGATTCAGACAGATCCTAGGATAGTGTAGTACAGCATGTCTTGGATGTGGGCACAACACCTTTTGAGACAGCAAGCATGTCCCAGGAGGAGCTTCCAGGTAAGCTTTGATATTTCAACAATTGAATACTATTGTTTAGTAAAGCAGTTGAAATGAATACATGACTTCTGTATCAACATGTCTTGTTTTGGGTAGGGAATTGAAGATGATGAGAGTTATAACCTTAACTTGGAGTTGTCAGCTACGTTCTTGTTCAAAGTACCGTTAATGCACATGCACAGGGGTAACAATACTACCCCCTTGATACTGTTAATTGTGATGATGCTACCCTTACCTCTTCCTTAACTTCTTCCTGGACTGTCTGGAGTGCAGTGCAGTATGTCATCTGCAGTTAGGAAGCCACATTTTTTATGTCAGTAATGCTGAGCAATTGAAAGAAATATTGCAGTTTGTGAATTTGATCTGAGACCTGTTGTATGTATTGCTGTACTTTCTGTAATAGTAGTAGCACTGTTAGTCTGTTAGCATATATTGCACAATAGTAGTGCAGGTGTTCATATATCCCCGTGTTGCTTTTTACACCAGGTGATCATGAGAGTGGAAGTGTGGGACCTGTGCTACCCAAAGGCAGTGGATCTGCAGACTCTGATGATGATGGTGGACAAACTAAGGCACATTGGGGATGCAGAGGCTGAATTTGACACAGAGGTTGATATACAGCCATCACCTGCATTCCCACTGGACACAGCCATTAGACATATAGCAACCAAGCCCACTGAGGCTACAGGTATTGGACAGGTGGAGAGTGAGGATATTTATCATGGAAGGAAGGTTACTGAAGATTCATTGCCTGCTGAGTCAATCCATAGCCAAAGTGTGGGCAAACTGCCACACAGAAGGATTGATAGGGGCCTGCTGTAGTAGGTGTCAACTCTTGTGCCGCTCAATGTATGTTTAGGGCTATCATGGAGGCACAGACATGGTCCCATAGCTGCTCCAGACAAATGCTCAGCATTCTGGATGTGGCACATTCTGATATGCGTGACTGCCCCCACTGTGTTGCTGATTCATTGCTTCCGGTGAATAACACATTGGAACAAAGGGGTGTCTGTGATGGACCGATAGGTGATTGTCATGGAATGAGCAGTTTCTGTGATGGAATGTCTGCTGGGAGGAGAACGATATCCTCATGGCTGTAAATTAGTTATATCATCTGCTGTCAGCCAATGTAGCAGTGACCAGTGAAGCTCCCATAGTGGCAGTAGTTCCACTGTTCCATCTGTGAGTCTTCTGTCCACACCCAGACATGGCAGGAAGTGGGGTCGTCATCCTGCATGTCCCCTTGTAGGGAGCTCGTCCAGCAGACATCATTCAAGTTCAGGTGACAGCAACGTATCTTTCCATGGGCATGGACATGCCAGTGCAGCTCCTGGCCGTGGCAGTTCTCATTGTCAGGGATGAAAACAATGAACTGCCACCTCTACCATAGGTGGATCACACCAGTCAGACAGACCAAGATGTAGAGCTAGCATAGAGCTTGGCTGTGTTCATGCAGACACTCACACACCAGTCAAACCTGGAGGACCCTTACAGACACACACACACAGCAGTTTGTCTCACTGGCCATTTGTTGTTTTATTGCAATGTGTGCCTTCTTCTCCCTCCTAATCAGGCACGCTCACTGACCTTCTGTGTCAGCCTAGGCCTCCTGCCTCCCCCATGACATCCTGTATAAGTGATGAGAACTGTGTCATATCCCTGTTTTCTATCTTTTGGATTCAAGGATACAAAAGCTAAGACTGATGCTCAGGGTGTGTAGCTAACTTAGTTCTTATATATCTGTATTTGTGTTGTTGAAATGGTCATTGTACGTTTGACTTATATTGGTCTTTGAAATTTAGATAGCTGATAGCATCAGACTTTCACAATATTATAGTGAATGCTCTTGTAGGGGTGTTGATGTCAGAAACTGCAATGTGTATCATTACTTTCTAACTTCTCTCTCCAATAATCTTCCAGGACAAATGCATGGTGCACATCATAAGTCATGCCATCATATTCAGATCTCAGGATTGTATGACAGCACTGGGGTCAAACCTCATCAGAACACTAGTACTGTATAATGCTCTCTTTTTCATGTATCTCTACAGACACATGCAGCAGCTGGAGAGACTACAGGACTTTCTCAGGAAGATAACACAGGGCCTACAAATCATGCCATGATGTATGTAGACATATTAAAATCCATGTCATTGTCATCCTTCTGGTATAGGATGAGGTGACATCTTTCTGGCCTCCATGGTAGTGTCTGACTGTTTCCTGGTGGTGGGAAGACTGCATATCCGGACATCTGATATAGCTGATGACATCAGCAGTGTCTGGAGAGAATATGGTCATTACAGTGTTCCACATGCTGCAGTAAAAAGCTCAAGCACAAGCACACACACACACACACACACACACACACACACACACACACACACACACACACACTTGAGTGCAGTGAAAATAGAACCCCTACCTAAGTATACAGACTACAGAACACAGTACTTAATATAAGTGCCACAGCACAAGTCAGATTTTTTTCAAGACTGTAGTTGAACGTATAGATCATTACATCAGCAGCCCATGTGTGTGACAAGATGTTGGTGGGCCTGCATAGCTTCATAAGTTAATGTGAGGCTATTACCCTAATGGCCCTTGGTTCATAGGTCCATAGGAGTTTACTACACCAATGTCCCTAAGGCCTTGTCTATCCCACTCAAATTGTAACATTGTTCCCTTATAGAACAAGATATGTAGTCCATATTTCTGAAGTAATGATCAGCAGTGGTTGACCATGTCTTAGAATGAAACAGGTGAAACCTCCAGGATAAATTTCAATTTCCCATTCATTTGTCCCAGTTACCATTAAATAGAGTCATCGAGGAGCTCAGTTTAAATTGAATTGGAAGCTTGTTCCATAGGAGTGGCAATCTCTAGCAAGCATGTCCTGGTGATGTTGCAGGCTAGGTTAAGGTGTCTAGAGTGAGAGACTCTTGCTCCATGTGATTTGGGGAGGTGCAGTATTTCTTTAAATGCAGGGATTGAGACTGCTCTGTAGGCTATCCACAAGATGCCTGTCAGTAGCCTGTAGGATACAGAGTACATTGACAGGGTTTCAGTTTTTCCATGTAGGTGATGGTTTGGAAGCCCTGGATTTTCTTAGTGAAAAAACTATGAGGTCTCTTCATCTACTGCAGATGTCTGTTGATGTACATGCAAAAGGGAACACTGTACTTTTTGATTGGTCTGATGAGGGATGAGTACAGCGGAGTGATAACATCCTTAGTCTTGGATGCTATGCACTCACCTATGAGGTGTGCAACATAAAGGGTGTTCATTACCACTGTTTACACTTGATGATCAAAGGTGAGGTTGCCAACAACCTGCATTCCCAAATCTCTCACCATTGTGCTAGAACTTAAGGGATATTATTAATAGTGTAACTAGCACAAACTTCTACTTTGCTGAATGGTATAATAGTACATTAATTTCGGTGAACTTTAAGTCTGTGGCTTTGGCAACAATCATTTATGTATGAAAGCACATTTTGTAGTATATTGTCACTGTTTGGTAATTCAGTGATTGCCCCTAGTTTGTCATTGTCAGCAAACTTGCTGAGCCACAGGCCATCTTTATTCCTCTGATTTTTTGAGGAATACATTTATGATTATTTATTATTTATTATTATTTATTTGGCATGTGATAACCAGGATAGTCTGACTGCAACAAAGACCTTTTTCAGAGGAGGCCCGGGGAGAAAGTTAAATTTTATTAAAAAAATTGCATGTTACAATAACTATGTAACACAATAAGTTTAATAAAATATGACTTAACAATAAAGACAAGAGAGACTTATGTAAAATGTAAAATGTGAATAAAGGTGGCAGAGACATGTGGAGTAATAAAAATTAAGACTCATTATATTGGCTAGTTAATAATAGTAGTCAAACAAGAGGTGAAGATAATAATAGTAGGTAAAATATAATACAACAGCAGTCAAGAAATGAGAGGAGAAGTAATAAGAAGAAAGTAAGGTGAATGTTAGATTGAAAGAGCAGTTTAGTTAGAAAAAGAAAACAAGGAGTAAAGGGAGGAAATAGGATTAGGAAGGAGAGAGAAATAAAGAAGAGGAGAAATAGAGTGAGGACAAGATTCAGGTAGAGTGATTACGTTACATATCCAGGTGTTATTTAATATTCTTTGAGATATCTTTTGAATTTGTGTACCTGAGGTATGCCCCTCAAGATCATAGAAACATTGTTCTATTGAGAGGCAGGATAATATATAGGTTTTCTCTGACAGATTCATTAGGTTTATGAATCTGTAGCAGATGTTGATCAGAGCTACTAAGAGGTCATCGAGGAATGGAAGAAGGTTTATTAATGATGGAGTGAATGATAAGCAATTGAATAATTCTGAGCTTGTTAGGAAACTCTAGCCATTTTAGAGACATGAGGACATGACAGTGGTTTGCTTTGGATGGCAGATTATCTGCAAACATAGCTACATTTGTTATACGTAGTTTCACGTTTAGTAAGAAGAGAAGACTGAAGGTAAGAAGAGAAGACTGAAGGTAAGAAGAAAAGACTGAAGGTAAGAAGAGAAGACTGAAGGTAAGAAGAGAAGACTGAAGGTAAGAAGAGAAGACTGAAGGTAAGAAGAGAAGACTGAAGGTAAGAAGAGAAGACTGAAGGTTAGTAAACATTTGTGAACTACAGAAAAGGTTGGGAAGAAAGTAAGCATTGCCTGTTGAGATTCTGTAGTCAAAAGTGAGGAACCTTTTGTTTGTATATAAGAGGCCAAGTTTTTGGTGTTTTTTAATACAGTGATGTATGTGAAGGTCCAATTTCAGTTGATCACCAGTGATTACTCCAAGGAGCTTCATCTGGTTTTCAGGTGTGATGTTAGTGTTGTTCAGTGAAAAGACGTTAAATGAGGATTTAAGGTGAGAGAAGGGTTGTGGGAGGAAGTGTAGGAGCTTAGTATTTTTAGGCTTGAGTATTGATTATTGGTAAGCCAGGTTTTTGTGTGTTTGAAGGATGTTTGTGGGAGTGTAAGTACTTTAGCTGGATTGTTGGCTATGGATATAATAGTAGAGTCATCATCATACTGTATGAGAGAAGACTGAAGACATGATTTGTGTAATTCATGTGTAAAGATGCTGAAAAGGAGGGGTCCAAGAATAGAGCCTTGTGAGATGCCTGTTTTGACAGGATGAAATGGAGAAAATGCATAGACCCATTTGACTGATTGCTGCCGATCAGAGTGATAGCTGTTAGATCAGGATATAGTAGCAATGGAAAGGTTCAGCTGAAAAAGTTTTGAGAGGAGGATAGGGTGGGAGACAATATCAAATGTTTTTGACAGATGTAAGAAGAGACAGGATACAAGTTTATTATTATCTCTGGCTAGGGAAATGGTATTGGTAAAGGAAATGAGAGCAGTAGAGGTGTGATGTGGTCAAAAGCTGTGCTGGGTAGGGGGATCAAGTTCCTTTGAGTGAGGTGGGCCATGAGTTGTTTGTGGATACAGTGTTAAAACATTTTTGAGAGAGGAGAAAGTATGGCAATTGGTTGGAAATTAGAAAGTTCTGTTGAGTTTCCACGTTTGTGAATGGGTGTAGTAAAGACTTTTTTCAAAAAGTAGGAAAAGTTGATTCAGCAATAGATCAGTTTATAAGGATGGAGACAGGGAATGCTATAGATGCGGCAGCAGTTTTTAGGGAAAAAAGATGGCAGATTATCAGCGGATGGGGAGCATGTTTTAAGTTTGATGAGAGGTATTTTACTATAGCTTGTGGTAATTGGCCTTAGTGAGAAGGGGGAGTTATGTTGTTGGGGAGATGTGGGTGGTGTGAGACTAGATTAGTTAGAAGTCTGTATAAATTTATTTATGGTGTCAATAAAGTAAGAATTGAAAATAGATGCAGTTTCAAAGGATGTATTGTTGGGGCAAGGACTGGTTGTTGAGCGATTGCCTGGGAAAAGTATGTGGTTGATACAATTCCAAAACCTTTTAGGGTTTCTAGATTGTGTAGTCTGAGGCTGGCAGTAAAAACGTATTTTATCATTATTAATGTGTTTTTTGAGAGCTTATGGAGTTCTCTATATATATGGAAGTTAGAGGGAGATTTAGTCATTCTAAATAGTAGGGGTCCCGACACAGACCCTCATGGGTCACCACTGGTAACAGGTCTGCTGGTAGAAGTGGAATCCTCACCTATGACTGTATGCATTCTGTTGGTGAGCCAGTTGGCTACCAGTCTAATGATATATGTGTTAATTCCCAGGTGGGTAAGATCTGCAATGTCTCAGTGAGAAATTGTGTTAAATCCCTTAGGCAGGTTGAGATAGGCACTATGCAAAGTGTTGCCTTTTTCCAGGGCTTTGGGGACACTATCAAAGAATTCCACTAGGTTTAACAGGCAGGATCTTCCTTTGAAAAACCCAAAGTGGGTCAGGTAAAGAGTATAAAGGTCAAGAATGTCCTTGTTCATAAGTTCCAAGATGATTCTCTCTATGGCCTTACAGTCTGTTCAGACTTATGGGTGTATAGTACCAAGGGTCAGTTGAGCGACCCCTTCTGTGCAAGGGTATTATGATTGTTGTTTTCCTTTCTGCCAGGAAAAATCCAGCACTTAGACTGTGGTTGAAGAGAGTAGCCAATGGTTCTGTTAACTCTTGCTTTACACTGTTTAGTAAGCAGCCTGAGATGTTATCCAGTCCCATAGAGGCTGTGTTTTGGCATTGACAAGTGAAGTTAGGACGGGTTATGTGGAGATAATAGGTAGACAAGTGTTGACATGTATGCTGGGGTGTATGATCGGTGGAGACAGGGGTGAAAAATTGTTACCAAACTTGTATGCTAACCGGTTGGCTGTGTCCTCTGGTTCAGTATGAGTGGTACTGTCCACTCTGAATTTGGTGCAATGCCGGGCATTTCGTTTTACATTACATTCATAGCTAATAATTCATTGTGATTATCCTTAGCTATGGATGATAATTTAGTTACATACTAAACTTTAAAGGACTTTACAAGATATCTACTTTGCTTGTTCAAGCTACGAAGAGTGTTCTTCTGTTGAGACTGTCACCTGTTCTTTTTGGACATCCATTTTTTCTCATGTTGTATAATCCATTTATGCTAGATGTCCACCATGGTATCTTTTTTGTGATCAAATTTTGATTCATTCTGCTACAGCTAAAGCTATAAATGTGTAAAGCTGTTTATACTTTCAATTTGTGTACACATCTGTACAGGATTCTTTACTGTTAGTGGTGGCAGTAGGTTTACAACTATATATGCCATCACGTAGGAGACTATAGTTTGCTTTGCAGAATATTTTTACCTTTTGAATCCTGGGGGGGTGTCAGGTATGATTGTTACATTGAACATGACTGATTTATGCTCAGACATTACCAGTGAGTGTCTCACAAAAGGGTGGTTCCATATTGGTGAGTTCTAGGTCAAGGGCATTTGAGGCCCTTGTGGGTGTGCAGACTAACTGTTCCAGAGCCTTCATGTTTAAAAAGTGCAGGAACCTTGTGGCAAGTATGTCTGAGCACATATATGTATGTCAATCAATGGAAGGATAGTTACAATGACCTATACCTAGGGTGTTTGGCTGTATTATGACTTACTCAAGTAGGTTCATGAAGGCACTGCTTGGTTTTCTTGGTTCATGTTGATGGATCATCAGCCAACAGTGATGTGGAGGGGGTGGGTTCCTACGGTTAGTTGTACTCGTAGCAACCCAGGAGAGTGTTTCTGCTGAACCACTCTTGAGGTGTACTTGGATTTTATAAAGATGTATGCACTTCCTCCTTTGTTTCTTTCACATTCCTTTTCCTGCCTGAATGTGTGGAAGGCATTATATTTTTTCATGACCAGAGTGCTCTATGTGGCCCTAAACCATGTCTCTGTGGCTGCACAAAAATCAACAGTTTTCCAAGTAAAAAGTGGCTCCATTCAGTGTAGTTTCTGATTTAGACTCCTAGCATTAAGCATCATAACCCTGAGTTTGTCTTTTGAGTATATTTTCATGTCAGGAAGTTTGTTATTATTGCATTGCTTAAAATCATTCATTATTGGTAAGGCAAGTAGCTTGCCTAGTAACCAGAAGGCAAGAGGTGACAGATGAACACCATCCCTGGAAAGTAGCATGGTCTGTCTATACCAGCCTGACAACTACAGGCTCCCCCTAAGTGACACCTGTAGCTAAGCCAATTGTTGAAGTCGATAATTCTTTTGTTTGTATTGAGGCATCATTCTGGGTGAAGGTAGAATGCTGCTTAGGGCTATGGACATACTTGTCTGGGACACATAATCTAAGAGAATCATCATATATCTCTTCATATAGTCAAGTGAGGTACATCTCAAGTAAGTTACTACAACATGGAGTATAACAGAGATGCACCTGTGGATGTCCTTATGTTCTCTGCTGCAGTATTCTAACATATGGGATTCCCTGTTGTGGAAGGCTGACATTGGTCAGTCTACCAAAGACTCCTGTTGCTCTATAGGTATGCCTAATATCACCCAAATGCTATATAAAGCTAATGTTCAGGCCTACCAAAAGCAGAGCTTCTTTGCTGCAAATCTGATTTTATATTTTCACCATCAGTCTGTTTACCTGCATCCATTTCCTGCCAGCTGAACTCATTTTCATTCTACAGTGAATACCTACACCTATTTTCTGACTTCCCTAAAGCTGCAGCTCAGTGTCCGGTTGGGGATTTTGTTTTTTCTTCCTTTTTTTTGTGCTTCTTGGAGTTAATGTCATCCAGGAAGGGTAAATGCCAGTGTGGGAGACAGATTCCCAATAAAGACTGCCACAGTAAGTGTCTTTTTTCCATAAGAGCTTCTCATAACCATACGTCTTGCTCAATTTGTCAGGCATTCATCCAAAAAATCCTTCACAATAGACATTCTCCCCTTTCCTTGTATCTTGAGAATTAGCATCTTAAGCTTCTTGCTAATGATACAATGGACAGAATCTCCTGCCCTGAGGGTCAGCTGTTAGGGAAGAAAAGGGTGAAAAAGGTAGAACTGGAATCTTCTGCTGCCACCCTAGAGGCTTGCCCAGCTGCTGCAACTGTGTTGGAGGCCAGTGAAGATCCATTTGGCAGCACATGCGCAGAGGCTTTTTAGGCATACACTTTAGACCTGGTATGGGGTGGCATTTGGGCCCCTAAAGGTACAGAGGGTTTTGTTACCTCATCCACAGAACAAGCACATCAGTATCAAAGACATGAGAGCTCTTCTTATTATAGAATCATACAATCATCAAAGTGGTTAGAAAATCCCTCTATGTGACCCATCTGATCACAAAAGGGTTTGCATCAAGATCTAAGGATGTAATGGTGCCCCTCTACTCTTCCCTCATCAGACCCATTATTGAGTACAATGCACCAATTGAAATGTACCTGGCTAGACATCTCCAGCAGCTGAAGAGACCACAAAGGTACCTAACCAAGAGGATTACTGGCTTCAAACAGTTGCCCTATGCAGCATGATTGAAAAAGCTAAGACTGTTCTCTGTTGCATACCGCTTTCTCAAAGGTGATCTTTGTCTAATGTACAGAGCCATGTCCAACCCAGAATTGTTGAACATGCTCCATCTTAGCAAAACCAAATCTACTCGAGCTACACGCTCTACGGATATAAACCTCAACACAACAATGAATAGAACATGCTGGAGGGATAGATTCCCTTCACAGAGACTTCCCTTACTATGGAACAGGGTCCCGATCTACATAAGACAGAGCCCCTCACTATCACTCTTCAAGAGGTACCTTGATGAGTGGATGGGTAACAGAAAGTTCACACCGGGGATCACACCAACAGCACTACTAGATAGGGGCCAAGGATACTAGCTGCTAGTACAAGGGTCTAGGTAACTACTAAAGGGGCGGTGAATACCACACAACGTGGCTGGGCTTAATATATGCCTTTGGGCAGATAGCCTAGTACCAACCAATGAACCTATGAACCTATAATGAGAATATTACTGATATGTATTACCTACACCTGCATTCTGAACCAGTTGTATACGTTCCAAACAAGGTACGTATCACTCCTTGAAGTCAATTACTGTTTGCAGCCCAAGATTTACTTAAGGAGCAGCTGTATGCAACAGCAGTTTAGTGTCCAATTATCTCTTCAATGTATAGAATACACCTGCTACTCAATTGACTATGTAGTACCATCTGGTAAATGCATTGATGGTGTCTAGTTTTGGTTCAAATGGTTCTGTGTTTACCCATTCAAGTACTTTTATGGGTAAATCAAGATTATTAACTGTGCTAGTTATGAATCTGTGTCATTAGCTGTCGATGTACTCAGTGGTATAATAATGAAATGTTTGATGCTACATGAAAGTGGTATCAACTAAAGGTTTATATAACTAATAGCACTTTTTTACCATTGTTTTGTGATGCTATCATGCACAGATTCTTTGAAGAAAAGAAATGGGGAGGCAGAAAAGTGGGGAAAGGGAGATCAAGCAGGGGGAGAAAAGAAAGGAAGGCAGAATGTGGAGGAAGGGTGTAGGCATGAACCATAGCTATCCATTTCTTCAACTGTAACAAATGAGCACATGTACAGAATCTTAGCTGAATTTAAACTGTCACTACATGTTGTGAAGCCAGTTGGACCAAATTAATTGTGTCAAGTAGACATGTGAAATGGAAAGCTATGTAGGGGGCAATATATATACATATATATTTTTTGGGACAGGTGCATTTTTATTTTAGGAGAGAGAAGAATGTTGGAGAAGGGAGATAGGCATGTCTGGGCCAAGCAAGTTGGGAAGATGAGGAAGCATTTGCTGACAGACAAGACATATGAGACAAGTGATAGGGTTAGCGTAGGCCACAAAAGAGGGATGAACACCTTGGTTAGGGTGGGGGTGGGTAAATCTTGAACTTATGGATGTCAAGTTTGATGACAGTGAGAATCCTGCCCTCACCCACTAGACTGTCATCACTGTCACCTCACTGCACCATTGGCTGCAGTATCTGACATCTGCATGTCCTTGTGTTATTCAGGGCAATGATGGAGAGCAGTGTCTCCACTCGGTGTAGGAGTGCACCAGTTGTGTGGCTCACAATCCTATGCCCCATACCTGGCAATTTAGCTTGGCTGACAAAATCACCCCCTCTGCTCCCAGAGGGAACCACAGGCCTATCCTCTGGGGCAGAAATACCTGAAGGTCCAGGTAGGGCAGGAGGGGTGTGTGGCCAGGATGCAGCTCAGAAGTGCTGGGTCTTGGTGCTGTAGGTTGTGGAATGAGTGTAGCTGGATCAGAGGTGACTGGCCTACCCTGCTGTGCTCTAACATGAAACATTAAAATACAATAATCAAATAAAAAAAATGTGAAGAATTAAAAAATGATAACAAAGAAAAACAAATATAAATAATTATAAAAAAGACTCAGTTACAAATAATAACAAAAAAACAAACAGGTAACCAAGAAATTCAAAATTATACATAACACAAAAATTAAGTAAAAACAACCAAAAATAACAAAATGAAGAAGGGGGGTTGTGAATTTACTAACATGAGATGTGACATACTATGCACATGTATACAATCCTATCACTCTATTCTGATCACACCTCCCCACTTCTTACTACAAGAAATCTGAACAAATCCTGACAAAACACATAGAGAAAGGCCCAGAGATAGGGACCTATTTTAAATATTACTCCCATCAACCTAGAAAGTTGCTAGAGTAGCAATGTCTTTGAAATATACAGTGTTAGGAAGGATTTGAAGTCTAAAACTCAATTGTATGTCATTCTTAGTGACTTCCGTCCTCAGATAATCCCAGTGATTTGTCAGAAAACTGTACATTTTATAAGGAACATGCCAAATATATGAAGTACAAATCTGGACATTCTGCAAATATCTGAACAGTTGAGAGGTATGATCTGCTACATTTACTTCTAGTACTACAAAGTCATAAAAATAACTTTTACACTGTTAAGACAACCAAGCTCATAACAGATGCGCAGTATATTACTGATTGCATCAATCAATCATGGATATGTGCATATATTGTGCATATGTGTGTGTTTTAGTTATACTGATGAAAATCTTCAGCAGGCTATTGTTGTCCCTGGTTTATAGGTCCTACGTTACATTGCAATATTGATGTAAACCTTAATGGTATTGTATAGTTGGGAAGTGTGGTTTTTGAACTGACAACCTCTGACTACTATAGCAATAACCCACGCCTGGGTGTGGGTAATGCTGGATTTACCAACGGTTGGTGTGATTTGGTCATGAGAGTGAAGCCCGAGGGGCCAAACAAAGACAACCGTGGGTAAATCCAGCATTACCCACACCCAGAAGTGGGTTATTGCTATTATATAATGACATTATTTAAGAAAAACAATAATTATTTTTCTTAAATAATGGCATTGTATAATGCCTCCTTGCCACCCTTCCGCAGATGTCTGATATTCTGCGGCAGTTCTGATGTACTGTGCATGCGTATGCTTATGCAGTACATCAGAGCTGTGGGCAAAAGCAATGGAGAAAGCAAGATCTCCGTTGCTCTTTACAAACTGTCTCGCAATGTTAAAGGAGTTTAACATAGTGAGACAGCTTTAAAAAAGCAACAGAGAATCTCCATTGCTTTTTTAAAGCTGTCTCGCTATGTTAAACCCATTTAACTTAGTGAGACAGTTTTGAAAAAGGCAATGGAGAAAGCAAGATCTCCGTTGCTTTTTATAAAGTGTCTTGTTATGTTAAAGGAGTTTAACATAGTGAGACAGCTTTAAAAAAGCAACAGAGAATCTCTGTTGCTTTTTTTAAAGCTGTCTTGCTATGTTAAACCCATTTAACATAGGGAGACACCTTTAAAAAAAGCAACAGAGATAGGAAGATCTCCATTACTTTTTTAAAAGCTGTCTTGCTATGTTAAACTCCTTTAACATAGCTAGACAGTGTCTAAACAGCAATGGAGATCTTGCTTTCTCCGTTGCTGTAAAAAAAAAAAAAGAGTTACACTAATGGAAAAAGTCCGGGGAACTGGACCTTTTTCCATTACTATAACTCTGATTTACAACGTGCACGCTAACCAATCAGCATGCACGTTTTGGAATATTAATTGGGGGGGGTTGTTGTATAATGTGTAATTGTGGACTGTTACTTTATCCTACAGACTAATGCATGCATACTTTTCCTTTACAACTGACAAATGCATACCCAATTTGATACAAGTGTTCAACACGATAAGCTGTAATTACTTCTAATGCTACAATAACAGTACTGTTTGGATGCATATATACCACTTGCATCTCGCATCCTTGCCAGTCTTGCTTCATATGTTCGCCGATTCAGTAATCTATTTGCATAAGTTGTGGAAAAAGCAAAATACAACAGAATACCATTAAGAATACCAATCCTGAACAAATGCAGCTACTAACTCTTAAAAGCAGTGCCTATAAGTGATACTTCCACATCTGTGGAGTGCCACCATTCTAACGGTCGAGGGTATCCCTCTTCCTCGTACTGAGGCCTCGGTAGTGAATTCTGCACTGTTTGCCAGTGTGGAGGATACTGGTAAACAAGGGACAAATTCAGGCCCAAACTCTTCCATGCAACTGATTTGTAATCTGGTCCATGATAGTGCTCCTGCAACAGCCAGGGACCATAATCATTCACTAGGAATCCAACAAACACTTTGGACTTCTGCACATCCAACCTTTAAGACTGAACTCTCAAAACCTCTCTGTGAATACCAGCCATGTCTAATGCAGATGAAAACCAAGCTACAATAATGGTTCCCACCAGTTCCAGTTATCACAAATACTGACAATGCACACTTTTGGATTTTTGCAACATTTGAAAATGGTGCACATCGCTTACCATCTCGCAAACACAGGCAACATGTCTGCACAATGGTAACCAATACAGAGATGGTACCCAATTCAGACATTAATATGTAAGCACATAACTGACACAATATTAATGTCAGCCATCAGAAAAATAATTATTATACAAGAAATAGTAGGTCAGCTGTTATAATTGAGAGTGACTATAATGTGAAATGAGAGACCATTAAAAATAATGCAGTCTGCTGTATCCGAATCCTGAACCTTATGCACGGTAGTCCAGCACTTATAGCTGTTGCCACAAGAAGAATGAAAAAAAAATGCTTGTCTTTGTTTAAATTCTTTCTATCTAATGCAAGGTCATATCAGTAAAATAAAGGCTGCAATCCTTGTAGTTGAACCCAGAACTATGTGAACTTAAGCCTGACACTTAACATCTGCAGCCACAGGAGAAGTTAGATGACCATCTCCTAGATTAGTATTCATTTTGAGGTTCACACTCTTAAATGCAATGCAACAGCACTTAGCAGGTTTGTGCCAGGCACAATTACATTGAATGCATCTAATGTCTAGTTTTAGATGTCTGGGTCATGTCTGCTACCAGGGTGGTCCAATGATCCAGTTTGTGCACTGCTGTTGTGTGCGCAAACTAGCTGAGCATAACCAAAGCCATCTATGGTAAGTGCACCACACAAACATTGGCCCAAAAATTAAGAGAAAAAAGGTAATAACAGGCAGAAACAGAAATCAGTGTATGACATACACAGTACAATATGATAGTATACACGACATATGCCTACATAGGTCTGGAGTTCAAATCACCATCCAATGCACATTCAAAACATAGAATGGATGCTTTAATACTATTTTTTACACATAAATCTTTGTAGCAAGCAGAAACACTCATTCAGCACACAAACAAATTAAACAGAATGTACAATTATATTAAAATATTACATGTTAGTTGTACATTTAGTGAAATGTTTATCTTTGAAAACACTGCACTTAGTGATTATACACCCTGTTATAATTCTTGATTGCAAATATACAGCACTGTCTTACCTTTCTGTGTTCGTTGATCATTCAGCAGTTATCTGACCAGTACACTGGGACATACAGTGTGTAAACCATTCTATATCATTGCACTGGCAATGTCAAAGGATATTAACTGGGAATAATATGATATGCAGTTGCTGACTAAAGAAAGCCAAGCTGAATGTCACAAACAAGCATAACCTGCCTTTTGAAGGTGGGAGAACAAATGTGTTTTCCTGCTATGGCACTAAAAAGACTGTTGGTCTGGTTACTCTGTTTTGAATCCTGTCTGTTGTCTAATTTAGGGAGGGTTAAGAAGTCAGAAACTGCAATGCGTATCCTTACTGTCGAGCATTTCTCTGTAATGCTTTTCCAGTACAAAACAATGGTGAAGTAGAAGAATGGTTTTAGGCTCCTAGGTGGTCAGTCAGTGTATTATGGCTTGTCTCCTAGACAATTTAAGGACATACTTAGCATGCCTATGTCTGTCTACAACCACACCAGCTGCTGGTTCCACCTATGACTCATCATCGGCCTGTGGCTGTGGTGACCTTGGCATTGTTAGCAGGATGTGTTCCCTTTCCCTTGCTGAGCCTGCTGCAGCTGTTTCCTCAAGATTAATTAGGGTAGCGCAGCAGATACTATGAGCATTGTGGGATATGTCAGTGGACTGTAATGGAGGCCTTGGCCAGATATATGTAGGGACTGGCACTGAGACTGCAGTAGCTCATAAACATGCTCTATGACATTACAGGTTGGACCGTGTGTCTCATTAAGGTGTGTGTGTGTGTGTGTGTGTGTGTGTGTGTGTGTGTGTGTGTGTGTGTGTGTGTGTGTGTGTGTGTGTGTGTGTGTGTGTGTGTGTGTGTCTGTCTGCATTTCTGATGGGCTTCAGATACCATGACTCAAGTGCATAGCATGCATCTACCCCTAAAATGAGCCTGTGAGATATTCCCACTAGCACTCATCTGGTGCAGTTGGGAGATATGCCACATATGGAAGTCATGTTAACTTCCAGGGTTGCTAGCACACATGTTCCAGATGATTCCCATGCCATTACATGACTTGACAGTTGTTTGAATGGTAGACCATATGGTTAATGTAGACCCTACCCAGTTCCCCAGGTGTTGTTTTCATGTGTACCTGACAGAGATGTATGGCACACATTACTTCAGGGTAGTGCAATACATGGTACAATTGTAGCATTCTTGTGATACTCTCTGCAGAACTAATGGTAAAGTATATGGGCTATCTGCTATGTTGTAGCATAGCATGCAGGAAAGTTTGGGAGATCCTAGATACTGATGCCTATGACACACCATGCATGTCCCCTGGTAGTCTGTGAAAGGTACCTGTGGCTAAGATTCTGAGTTCAACACATACCTGATTTCCCACTGTGATGGGTTCCCTTTGTTTGGTTCTGGCTCTTAGTCAAAGCTGCCCCAGGTGGCACAGTTCCTGTACTATGTCCTTGGCCACCTGTACAGTATTCACCTTCTCTGTCTATGGCTGTTGGCAGCAGCTGCAGCATTAGCATTGGCTTCAGCCTGTAGCACAGATAAATGTACTGAAAAAGCAGCAACTACTAACAATCTGTCTGTGACTACTTTGTGTCTGTACTCCACTATTTTCCCAGTACTTATAGCAAAACAGCATGGAGTCCACATGGATGTTTTATATCTTGTTGACTAGCTCTACGAGATTGGTTGAGTAGCATGCAGTTCAGCTGTTTATGCTGTAATTAGCATCTCTGAAGCACAGACCAAGATAGATGCAATCCATTACTAAAGTACTCAAAGGCAAATGTGTAGCTAGACAAACTAATGTGGATGAGAGTTAGTGTATTGTTTAACTTGGTGACACATTTATTTTGAACAGTATATCTCTACAGTGGACTATTGTACTCCAATAGGTATGTATCCATTTTGTTACCTACATAATGCATATTCTGGGATGTAGTAAAAAATAATGTGAAGTAAATCTGTATGCATGTTTTAGAACTGTAATCATGACATGGCCTTATTTGTAAAGCCATTTCACATTTACAGGGGGTGTAGAGTAGGCTGAAATTATAATGCTGTATGATAACTATGTACACATTTCATGTAAAGGTCCTCTGATAGTACTTTTAGCATTTCACAGTTGTTTGGTTAGCACAATTGGTCCTTAGCCTGTTATTTCAAGGGGGGGCAAATATGAGATTCTGCTATGGCACAAACTAGAATGGACTATTATTTTGGGTGTGTGAGCATAGTTGAGAATCTATTATGGCCCAAACAAGGTTATGTTTTTCTTATTACTCTCCTTGTTTTGTATCCTCCCCCCTTAGTTTTTGAACCCTATTGATTGTTTAAAGTCTATCAAGTGGGAAATACTGAGAGCCTTTCTTTTACTGTTTTATCTGAAAACAGTTTATTTGTACTTATGTGATCCTTATATGTGTTATCATTTTTTTGTCTTTCAGGACACAAAATGTCTCTTTGACATAGGCCCCCATTTACCGAGGCTGAGAATGACCTCATCATAGAGACCTTATGCCAACATCATGCAGTAATGCTGTCCAGAGGGTGAGCCAGTTTTGCTCAGAGTGCAGCCATGCGGGACAAATTAGTCCTCAATATAAATGACATTGGGTGACACAGTTGCATTTATGAGCAGGTACGTTACAGAGCCACCGATATGATAACAGCTGCAGCAAGAAGGGATGCAGCTGCAGTGGCATGTGATCACTAGATCACTGGTAGTGGGCCTGCTAAAGAACCCCCTCTCACTGCCACAGAGGTATTCATGGCAAACATTGCCACACAGGATAGCTCCCAGCAATCAATGTCCCAGTACATTCTTGATGGGGGCATCACTCCTGCATCTCAAGAGGAGCTTCCAAGTATGCTTTGTTAGATCATCATTAGAATACTATGGCATTCTGAAACAGTGTCAGTAGTTTATATGTGTGTGTGAAGTCGTTTTTTTTGGTGGGGGAATTTAAAATAGCTGCAGTTTTAAGCTTATTTTAAGATTGTCAGCCACATTCTTATTACCGTTTCAGTTACTGCACTGTTAACTGTGGTGCTGTTGCCATTACCTCCTCTTTTACTCATTTCAGGACCATCAGGAATTCAGAGACATAAGGCTCCTGCACTTAGTAAGCATAATACATTTATGTCATTACTGTAGATAAATTACAAGATATCTGATAATGCATCCTCTCAGGCTTGCTGTATGTATTGCTGTACTGTTTACATACCTATCAACTGTACCAGTTTCTGCTGAATGTCCAGATTTTGGACTCATATGTCTTACCCGTATTGCATATCATAGTGAGCTTTATTGACAAGTCATTAAAGATTGTAGACATAAAATAATGACAGAGATCTGAATTTCAGACTTCATGCCCTTCAAAAGTGTCATGCTAAAGCAAAACCTGTTATTCTATCAACTTTATAGGTTTGTAAGAGCAACATTTCAAACTTGTCTCTATTCTGGAGCCTTTGTCGAACCATTATTTATGCTTTGTCCAGATTTCTCACTCTAAGAGGTTGAGAGGTATGATTGTCTATAATAGTGACAACACTGTAAATTGTTTAGCATATATTGCAGCATAGTAGTGCAGGTATTAATGTGTTCCTGTGTTTCTTCCTTTTATCAGAGGTGATCATGGAAGTGGTTCTGTGTCCCCTGTGCCACCTGATATCATTGTCTCATCTGATTCTGCTGATGATGATGGTGGCCAAAGTGAAGCACAGTCAGGGGGTTGTAGAGGCTGAATATGACACAGAGGTCGACAATCAGTGACCCCCATCATTGTCTCTGTACACGGCCAGTATACCTATACATCCCCAGTCCACTGAGGTCACAGATATTGAACAAGTGGAGGGCAAGGACATTCACCAGGGAAGTGTAGTTATTGCTGCTTCAGAGCCTGTTGACTTTGGCCATAGCCAAACTGTTAGCAAGGTGCCACACGAGACTCGATAGGAGTGCTCAGAGGAGGCCCGCTGTCTCTTGTCCACCTGGTGCAGGTGTCTCTTCATGTGTAATGCTATATATATCTAGGGCCATCGTGGAGGCACAGGCACATTCAGAAAGGTGCTCCAGACAAATGCTCCAGGTTCTAGATGTGGCACAGTCTGACATCCATGACTGCCTCCACTGTGGTATTGATTTCATGGATTGGATAAGTAACACATTGGAGCAAGGTGTGTCTGTGATGGAGCATGGAGTATCTGTCATGGAATGTGCATATCTATGATAGAACATCTGCTAGGAGGGGAATGTCAGCCTTATTGGTGTAGGTCAAAAACTACATCTGCTTTGGCCATGTCCAATCACCCTACCATAGTGGCAGTACTTCCACTGGTTCATCAGGGAGTGTGAATTGTGCACACCCAGGCATGGTAGGCCATGGGGGTTATGGAACTGGACATTCCTCTGAAGAGAGCATGTCCAGCAGACATCACTCACCTGCAGGTGATTGCTCTGTATCTGACCTTGGGCATGGAGGCAACTCCTGTCAGAGCCAGTTCTCATGGTCAGGGGGTGACAAAGATGAACTGTCAACTCTACCATGCCTGGCTTACATCTGCTCAACATACAGACATGTAGAGCTATCACTGAGCTTGGCTATAAGCATGCAGAAACTCAGAAACCAATGTTACATTGAGGGCACCTACAGACACACACACATTTTCATAGTCCATCTTGCCTGCTTCACTTTGTTACTCACACCCACACTTGCACACCTTTTGTGTTAGCCTAGGCCTCCTGCATCCCTATGCAATACCCTGTGCAAGTGATGATAGCTGTGCCATATCTCTGTTTTCTACTTTTTGGATTCAGGGGTAGTAAAGCTATGTGTCTGATGCACAGGGTGACTATTTGGATAAATGATGATTGCATCTGGATATGTGGTGTTGAACTGATAATTCCACCTTTCAGTTATATTGTACTTGGCTAATTATACAGATGCTGAATTCATCATTTCACTACTTTACAGTGGTTGCTCTTGTAAGGGTTGGGATGTCAATAAATTAATTTTGTATCATACAATTTGAAAGTTTTCATGTAATTATTTTATTACAGAGTTGTGGTGCACATCAGACATCACAACATCAGATCCATATATCAGGGTTCTAAATATGCAGTATAGTCAACTCTCACCAAACTAGTAATACAGTATAACAGTATTTCTGGAATGTACATCACTATAGCTTCATAGGTACATAGGATGCTACTAGGCTATTGACCTGATGGTGTTTAGAAGCTTAGCCAGGAAATCATAATATAAAATTTGATGTCAGATATCATGTATGGGAAAGACTTCTCTAGCAAGGACTACCCATGTCCAGGTGAGAAGCAGGGGCAATTCAGGGCAGAGATTAACAGTTTCACATCAAGTCATCCAAGCTGTGATGAAACAGTGTCATGGAGGTGCTTGGTTTGACATGGTTTTGGAGCCTATTCCAGAGGAGTGGCAACCTACAGGAGATGTCTATGTCTCTCCAGCATGTCCTATATATATATTGATGGCCCTTGAACAGCTGACTGTAGTCTGAAATTACATATATAGGGCCATCATTTTCATCACAATTGGATCAGAGATAGCACTGTAAGACATACATAAGTCACCTCAAAGCAGTATATATCAGAGTACAGTGACAGCTATATCAGTATATCCATATTAGACACGTTTGACAGCTTGATATATATTACTTGTAAATAACTGAGGTCTGTCAAGTTTCTGCAGGTGTCTGTTATACTACATAGCAAAGGGACCATTATATTCAGGAGTAGGCCTGAGAAGGGATGACTGTAGGAGAATTAGAACTGAAAATAATGCTGCTGCAATGGCTTTGCTAATCTGATGCAATATGTAGAAAACCTTCCTCACCACAGTAGACGCATGTTACAGTCTACTTGTGTTCTGAGGTCTATCAATACATAATTGTTTATTAGGGTATTCAGGGTTATGCCATAATAATCTAGAACATTGTTAATAACAAAGGAATGATGATTCATTTATCTGATGGTCATTTAACAGCACAAAGATGTCATCAATCATTGGTCTGTGTAAGCCCATTTTGAATAGCACTCACATTGTTACAGGATACAATGATAGCACTTAAGTGTCCTTCAGCCACAAACTTGGCTAGCTACAGGATTTCTGTTTTAGTCTGGACTTCTGAGATGTATATAGCAAATTTGAATGTACACAGCAGTGAAACTTTGTATTAACCTATGGGTGATGATTCTGCTGCTAGAGGTGAACTCTCCCATTTTGAATGAGTGTTGTTTGTCTGTGAACCAGTGTGCAACACATTGGACAAAGCAGTTGATATTCACCTGGCTTTGCTTCTCAGTGATGCATGCATGTGGGATTGTGTGGAAGGCTTTGGCCAGGTCACACTAGACAAAAGCAGTGCTGTGCACACATCCTATGTCTGTGGTCTCATTACTGAATATCAACAGTTTTAGCATGCACAACCTTCCCTCGAGGAAACCATGCTGGAACAGATGCACTGTTTGGATGTTCACTCTGTCCTTTTATATGACATCAATGAAAATCCATTCCATTGTCTTACAGTTGAGGCTTGCGAAACTTAAGGGACTATAAGTACATGCATATGTTGCTGATCCACACTTGTCTAGGAGGAAATAGGTTGCTGATTTCAAATCTGTGTAGATAAAAGAAGTACTCAGACTGTGACTGTAGAGTGTGCATAGTGCAGTAGTTTTCTGGGTAACACCATTAGGAACACATGCCACAATACAATCTAGTGCCATGGAAGTTGTGTTCCTAGTACTGGAGAGAGCAGTGATTACTTGTTCTTTGTAGAGGGAGGGTGAAGGTGATGTTAAAGACGTGCTGTGGTAAGCTTGTGGGTGGGTGGGAGTATAATTTTTACCCAAGCATGTCTGCTAGCTGGTTTTCAGTTTACACTGGTTCAGTGCATGCAATACCATCCACAATTAATTCAGAACACATCTGAGTTATTCCTTTGATGTCGCAGATGTAGAAGAGGAAAGCCGTATGGTTATCCTTGGCTATGGTTTTGACATATTTCCCATAGCTGCTTTGTGATGATTTTACAAGGTGTCTGTTTTAGGCTAGGGATGTTAGTCTTCCAGTTTCGTATTTGTAGACAACAACCTCATTCACTTACTGTATAAACACGTAATGTCAGACATCCATTAGCATGGTTATAATTTTTTTAAAGAGATAATCCCAGTGTTGAAAATTCGGGTCTGTGTTTAAACTGATGAAAGCAACATCCACTTTGATTACGTCATGTTTATTCCACCCACAGTGTCAATTTACTTGGAATAGCCTGTAAATCAGCAGTCCCAGTCTCCTTTTAGTTCTCAGTGTGAACTAAAGTTTGGTTTTGTTTTCCTATGAGATTTGAAATAAAACATTGTGTTTTGCATCCGTTTTCAGTTTATGAGCAAAATACTTGTGAAACTTTGAAATCTGGCATAACTAATTTTGTTTAATCCGAATTTATTTACAAAAAAATCAAAAATTTTAGGAGGGAATGGCAAATGTGAAAATCTAGACTGATAAGCAAAAATCTGGATAGCTGATAGGTATGCTTTTATTTAACAGGAACATTGCTTTAATTAGTTACTGTTACCGCAACCGCAACTATTACACATTCACATTATTTTACAGATCGGATACTCCATTCCTAGCATCAGACGATGAAACATACCTCTCAGCACTGCTAGTCTCTGTCAGTAAATGGGAATTCTGTTATAACTGTGTTCCACTCTATGCATTTTCATAAAATATGGGTGTCACAAATGATTTACTGAATCCATTAATAACTGCGACAGCAGACCTTGTAGAAGAGCATTACCGTTGTGTTAGCTGTGTACTGCAGAATCTCTGAAGGTTATAAATTCATGAGCATAGATGTGTCCAGTGCATTTCAAACCAAAATCGGGTGAACACAAGAAAGATACAGGTATACAAATGACAACATTCCCAGTTTGTATCATTATACTCAGGCTTCTTAATATACTCAGTTAAAGACAAGATCTGAAATAAGGTATAAATGTAAAATTTAAAATCGCAGTATAGGATGAGTAAACAAGTACACATCTATTCCTGTCTTCTTAAAGGAATGCCTGCACAGATAAGGCAAGCTGGTATTTTATTTCCTCACAGCAGAGACGCATACAGACACGCACACACCTACACTTCTCAGCTTCTGGCACCCCATCAAAAATGTCAAAATAGTTCATGTGGTGAATCCTTAAAGTAAAACAACAGGATTTCATAAGGTTCAAAGGAGAATTATAAAACTATCACTGAACGACTATCATTTTAACAAATCAGAGAAAGATATTCCCCCGGATTCTCAAAAGCTTGCACGGAGTGCAAGATGAGTACAGGAGCCCATGCAGGCAATATGTCTGCAGTGCGATCCAGGGACAGCCAGCAGGGGCATGCACGAGAGCTCCAGCACTAATCCTGCACGGACTAAGCCTGGTATGCAAATCACCTCATTTGCAGCAGAAATCCATGCAAATGAGGTGATTTTGCAATCCAGGAAGCTTGCAATAGTCCGTGCAAGACTAGTACAATTTGCAGAAATGTACTCGGTTAGTAACAGTACATTTCTGCAAAATCAAAAATGGAGCTATGACAGCTCCAAATAAAGGCTGCATATCACTGAGCAAGCATGCCAATGGCCAAGTATAAGGCCACTGGCATTGCAAACAATAAAAAAAATGAAAAAAAAATTTTTTTTTTGCCAATCTCGGCTGTTTAAGCATAGAGCAGTGGCACACAAATGGGATCAAGGGGAAAATAAACTTAAAATGGGCATTGTAACTAAAATCAGTATTCTGCCATTTAAGTCAACAAGAAGACAACCTGGCCAGTGAGTAGTGGTTGCTAAGGGGGGAGGCTCAGTGTGAGACATGTAACTATGCATTAGCAGGCAATCCTATGCAAATGAGAGGAAGGATAGTGAATCCCAGTTTTCCCCAGCATGTGAGACAGGTCCCAACAGTGCAAGAGTATGAATAGCTGGGTACAAGACTAGGATATAGGTGACATCATGAGGGTGTGTGTCAGGCATATACTTTAAGCGGATTGGAGTCCTGTGGCTCGGGATTGCTCCTAGCTTAGCCCAGCTAAGCTGGGGTGTGTCTAAACCTGCCTAGCACTCTTTACAAAGTGTAAGTGGGTGTGTGCACCACACACCAGGCTTTACAGGAAGAAAAAAGAAGTTAAACCAGGAAATAGCAGCTCTGTGCATATTTGAGCACCCCGTTTGCACGGCGCGCACACAGGCTTAAACAGGAAGGCAATGGGAGGGGAAAACAGGAGTAGGAAGGTAACCAAGGAGAACTAGCTTAGCTGACAGGTGAAATGTATCAGAATCAGCCAATCACACAGGCAGCAGACTAGCCCATCCCACCACTATAAACTATGCAAACACTTTTCCCCTTGTTTTTCCCCAAAACTCTGCACCACCGGTGTATACAAACGGGGAAATTTTACAAAATGAAAACAAGAGAAAAAATGTTAGGGGCTGCTTTTGCTATCATAAACCAGCATGTGCAAGAGGCTGAGGGTGGTGAGGATGTGAATGCTGCTGAGCAACCCACAGTGAGGAGATGGAGAAGAGTGTACAGACCTAGAGTAACCTACCAAGGGCTACATGAGCTGGAGATAGTGGAGCACTATAGGGTGATTAGGGACCTCCTACAGCAAATGGTTGAGCTGTGCCGGCCACGCCTCTCACACAGAACTAACAGAGGGGAACCCATCCTAGTGGATAACAAGGTATGTGTAGGCCTATGAATACTAGCTACAGGTACCTTCCAAAGGCCAACTGGGGATATGATGGGGATATCACAGGCATCAGCATCCAGAGTACTCCACCAGTTCCTGGATGCCATGTCAGCACATGTCTGTGAGCATGTATATTTTCCCATCACCTGTGAGGCGTTGGCCAGCAATATACATCTCTTCAACCAAATAGCAGAACACCCTGAGGTAGTGGGTGCAATAGACTGCACGCACATATGCATCAGAGCACCACCCAGTGAGCAGGGTAGGGTCTACATCAACGGCAAGGGCTAACCCTCCATCAACCTCCAGGTTGTGTGCGATCCCCAGAGGATAATAATGAATGTGTGCTGGCAGCCCTGGAAGCTACTACGATTCCCACATCTGGCATCTGATGCAGCTGTACCAGAGATTGGCCAATGGGGGCATCCCACACAGTCACCTAGTGGGGGATGCTGGATATGCACTGGAGTCATGGCTGATGACACCCATCAGAAATGCACACGCACCGGAACAAGAACTCCATAATGAGGCACATGCACAAACATGAATCATAACAGAGAGTGTGTTTGGGATGGTCAAGTCACGGTTCCGGTGTGTGGGCACATCTGTTGGAGCCTTGCAGTACTCACCAACTACATGTACCCAAAATGTCCTTGTATGTGCCATGCTACACAATATGATCCTGCGGAAAAAGCTGCAGCAGGAACAGCATGGGGCAGGGCCACACAGCCCCCCACCATTGTCAAGGCCTGCACAGGCACAGAGTGACTCGTAGGAGCAGCAACCTGAGCCTGCCCCAGCAGGCAGAAGGAGGTGTGCTCAGTAAGCCCTAGCCTTAGCAAAGAGGCAACGCATAGCACATGCATTGACACAGTATGGACCCAAGGAATGACACTTCTCTCTGACTCGCACATACAGTAAAAGGGATTCCAAACATGACACTACCTGTGCTCAACCATGTATAGGGAGTGTACTATGTGCATCCGACATAGGCAGCCCTGCAGTACCACCCTTAATACTGGGACACCCACAAGGTAAGTGACTCACACATGCCAGTTGGGGGGGTCACATAACCAACAACAGTTACAGCCATCAGGATAGGTGTAGACAAACACAAACAAATGCTGTACTATGGCCTCTGAATGAGCCCTATGTGTAACCCCCCCCCCCAGGCCTACACAGACAGACTACAGCAGGCCAGGCAGTTGGATGTAAGATGTGAAGGCTTGGAAGTCAGAAAATAATATGTAGGTAGTTAAAGCTAAGATCTGTAATACACTGGAATGCCTCTAGTCAGCACGATAGGTAAGACTACAGACTGAAATGGAGTACCCGACATACCAGTACAGTACTAGCAAATGTGTAAAAGTGTTAGGTGTGCCCCCCATCCTACGTTCACTTATAGCAACAGTCAGGTGTCCCCCCCACCCCCGCTATGCAGAAATGTAGCAACAGTAAATGCTAAATGACCAATGGATACCCTGCAGACACAGCATGCTACCTGTCAGTGTACAACACAAAGGTCAGCACTGCAGTACAAACTACCTGGACTTGATCCACACATGCAATCCAGATGGCCATACTGGGCATGCTCACACACACAGAGGAATGAAGGCAATGTCAGTCAACAACATACTAAAAGGTCATACTGGGCATGCTCACACACTTAAACACATGAAGGCCATGTCTACAAATACCAGTGGACCAGACATATCTGGCAGTTGCAGTTCTTAGTGCAGACACATATCAGTATGCACCATTCCTGTCTTGCGCACACAGTGGATAGGAATACAGACATATATGTATGGACAACACACTATAATAAGCCAAAGGTAGATGGACATAGATGTGTGGAAGAGGTTGACCATGACAAGGAGCCATCTGGGCCTGTCCCACCGAGCACACAGCCAAAGGGCCCCAAACACATGAGGTGCAGATGTCACTCACTGCAGATAATAGCCACCAGTATCTGTCAGCATGTACAAGGAAGTAGTCATCTAGTAGCTGTATACACGTACCTGTGACATATGACCCCATGTGTGCCCGCATGTGGCATGTCAACCCCTACATGAATGGGTTATGACCCATGCACACACCGCCCTCCCCAAAGTAATATTATGACAAGCCTGCTGAGGTCTTCCAATGTGAAAAACACCTTTGTGAGAGCTGTAGCTCATTAATCGCCATGGCACATCCCATAACTGTGTACTGCTGTAGTGATAAACTAGTTAGGTAGTAGTTCTAACCCCAGACTTGGCAACTGTGTGAGTGTGTGTTTGTCTGCATGTCTGTCTGTCTCTGACTGTGTAGACAGCAATGCTTTTTAGGCTACTCATGCTCCGCACAATTCATATGCTCAACTTTGGCAAGGCTGCTGATGTCACTCACCTAGAAATACACCTCTGGAAAAATCATAGCCCAGTAGTCTCTGTGGTGTGTCCTGTAACTGTGTACTGCTGTAATGTGATAAAGTAGTTAGGTAGGTGTTCTAACCCCAGACCTGGCAACTGTGCGTGTGTGTGTGTGTGTGTGTGTGTGTGTGTGTGTGTGTGTGTGTGTGTGTGTGTGTGTGTGTGTGTGTGTGTGTCTGAGTGAGTAGAGAGCAATGATTTTTAGGCTACTCACACACCGTACAATTCATACACTCAACTTTGGCAACACTGCTGATGTCACTCACCTGGAAATATAGCTCTGGGAAAGTCATAGCCTAGTAATCTCTGTAGTGCATCCTGTAACTGCTGTAGTGTAATAAAGCATTTAGGTAAGTGTTCTAAGCCCAGACCTGGCAACTGTTTCTGTGTGAATCTGTGTGTGTGTGTGTCTGAGTAGAGAGCAATGCTTTTTAGGCGACTCACAATATGTACAATTCATATACTCAACTTTGGCAAGGCTGCTGATGTCACACACCTAGAAATACACCTCTGGGAAAGTCACAACCCAGTAATCTCTGTAGTGTACCATGTAATTGCACACTGCTGTAGTGTGATAAAAACCTAGATAGGTGTTCTAACCCCAGATTTGGTTACTGTGTTTGTGTGTGTGTTTGCCTGACTTAGTAGAGAGCAATGATTTTTAGGCTACTCACACTCCGTACAATTCATATAGTCAACTTTGGCAAGACTGCTGATGTCACTCACCTAGACATACACCTCTGGGAAGAGTGCAGCCCAGTAATCTCCGTAGCGTGTCCTGTAACTGTGTACTGCTGTAGTGTGATAATGTCGTTAGGTAGATGTTCCAACTTCAGACTTGGCATCTGTGTGTCTCTGACTGAGTAGAGAACTATGTTTCTTAGGGTACTCACACTCCTTAAAATTCAAATACTCAACTTAGGCAAGGCTGCCAATGTCACCCACCTAGAAATGCACCTCTGGGAAGGTTGTAGCTCAGTAATCTCTGTAGCGCGTCCTGTAACTGCTGTAGTGTGATTTAGAACTGTGGTAGGGTTCCATCTCCACCCATGGCAGTTCTGGATGTTTTGTGTGTGTTTCAATGTCTGTGTATGGAGCAATGCATTATAGGCTACTCACTCACAGTACATTTCAAATGCGCTACTGTGGCAATCCTGCTGATGTCATTCATTGTGAAATACAACTTTAGGGAAACAGTTCTTTAGTAATCCATGTGGTGCGACCTACAACAGCTCCATGCTCTATTCTGATATAGACTTTGGTCAGGGGTTCTATACCCACATATGTCAGTTGTGGATGTTTTGTGTGTGTCTCACTGTCTGTGTAGGGAGCAATGCATTTTAGGTTAGTCACTCACAGTACAGTTGAAATGCCCTACTTTGGTAATCCTGCTGATGTCATTCATTGTGAAATACACCTTTGAGAAAAACATACTCCAGTAATGTCCATGGCATGTACTATAACTGTGTAGTGTAATAAACTAGTTAGGTAGGGGTTCTACTCCCAGACATGACAGGTGTGTGTGTGTGTTTGTAAATCGTAACTTGTGTAGAGGTGGTGTGAGTGTGTGACACCTGTGGGCAATGTGGAGGGGGTTTTGCTCAGTTCTTTTATGGTGGCCCTACTATATATCACAATGTCAACCATACAGGGACAATATATGTAAATTAGCTGAGAGGTTGGGGTGCAAAGCCATATGCAGACATGTGACATCAAGGCCAGCCAATCACAGCTAGCAACCCCACTATTACCCACATTATTATAACACACAACCCATGTGTCATATGTACACACATGCCTAGGCAACAGCCAATATGTGGGTAGTACACTGCATATTGGCCACTGATCGTAACTATGCAGTGATAGCAGTGGGCTACAGAGGACATGTCACCCTGCCCATCTGTCCAATATGCATGTACATGTGGACAGTACACCTCCACCATGTCCCCAAATGGACACCTGCACCACCCGTGGTGCATTCACATGTGACTCCCCAATGGGCATACCATGCCTGACAACATGCCCTGTATGGACAGATAACACTGGGAATGCTGTTAGCATGCTATCAATGTAGGTGCAGGGTAAACCTGCTACCCATTACCAGTCTCTGCCACAGGTGGGCAAGACTGGCACATCTGATGATAATCTGTATTCACAACATGGGGGAGACACCCCAGGTACAGTTTCACATGTCACTGTACATGCATGTGGGAGGTGTGCACATCCCAGACACCATCCATGTCAAGGAGTAAGGAACATATACATGGCAAGTGATGTACAGCATTGACCACACACAATAGTCACCCAGGTGACTGGATGTGGGATGCAATACCCACCTGTGTGGCAAATGCAGAAACTACAAGCCTGAGACACAATGCAGACCATTGCCATGTGGCCTGATGCCAAGGTATACCTATCCCCTACCCTTATACAGCCTGCTGGCACAGGTGACCACCACACAACCATGCAGACATGCACCCATGCATGTCAGAACTGGCACCCTGTGTGTTTGTGTGTGTGTTGTATGGTGCATATGACCACATCCACACTCACTACAACTCCCAAGGGCATACAGAAGCATGCTGTCTGATGTCTGGCACCTCATCATACTCTTTGCCCATACGACCTCCGTATGACCTGTGTGGTGCATGTGATACCTGCACATCGATGTGTTGTGGCAATCCCACTAGTGATGAGTTGCACTCCTGACCCTGCCAAGTGTGTCAATGTGTGTGAGTCCCTGTGTGAGTGTGCCTGTGTTGACGCTGGCATCTGTTCATGTAGACAGGCACATGTATGTCACCTACCATATATCTACCATATCCCTATTGCAGATGTCACTCACCATCACATATATGTTCTGAGTGCTCTACAGCAGGTAACCCATGTGGTGCATCAATAACTGCATCGAACTGTGATAGCACTACATAGTTGCCGGGGGTTTGATACCCTGTGCTAGTTGGTGTGTGACACAAACATGCTTCTGTTTTACTTTCCCACCCCCCAACATGTATTTGCCTCTGTCTGCCTCCCCCAATCCCTCTCTGGTGGATGTGGATGACCCACACCTACTTTGCTTAGGCAGCAGCATGTGTACTTTAGGTGATGCTCATGATCAGCTGATGGCTTTTGCATGAATTGCAGCCCTCCCCTAGCTGATTGCATGTGGAACAGCTGTAGTAACATTCTCATAGCCAATTGCATGGAAACACACTCCAATACCTAGGAACAACATGGTGGTGTTGGCCCTTTTCAGTCACTGTGAGCAGGGACTAGATCTGTTGTTTGGCAAACAGCATCTCATATGGATTGGGGATTTACCTCTAACAACATACACTGTGGAAAGAGGGCAACAAACAGGAGGGGATGTGCCTGACCTGACTACAGACTGTAAGTGCTGCTATACTGCATGTGGAGTAATGTTGGTTTAACAGTGTTTGTCTGGATATGCCTGTCATACATGTTGCAATACCTGCCATGTCAGTTCCATGTACATGAGGGATCCCCATCTGCAGAGTCATCTGCAGACTGGGCAGTGTTGTGCCTTTGGTTTCATGTGTTAGCCATGGTGCATCTATCTGTGGAATACAGAAGGTAGTGTGAGGATTTCAGTCTGTAGATGGTGAAGGCCGTGACAGTTACTGACTTCATATCCCTCATAGGACATATGTTGCAACAAACCCGGTTACAATGGTAAATTTATGAGGTTATCACAGCAAAATGTCTATACTGGCCCTGCGTATGTGCTGTCAGACTCACCTCTGTCAACTTTTGTACATATGTCATGCATGAAGTGGTGCATATGTGCTGTACACCATAAATAGTGTCATCATATCTGATAACAAGCCAGTGATATTTCAGATGGCTACACGTCATGTACAGTAGGAGTTATATTTCATGACATAACTTGGACATTCTGTGGATGATTGTACAGTACTGAAGTCTGTGTGGTGATGGTGAATTTCGGCAGTGTGTGTATTGTTTATATGTACTTTAGCCTGTGTACAGACTGTGGTAGATGTCAATGTCCTAGCTCCCCTTCTATTAGATGTTACATGCTGCCCCACTGTATGGTACCGTTTTGCCATACATGTTTATAGGGCCATACACACACATGTCCCAGACTACAGACAGCCATCAGACCAAACTGTGTAGCAGCCCAGTATATGTCATTTCTGGTTGTGGAAATTCTATAGCCTTCTTAGACACAAAAATCACTATCACTGCAGACAGTAACATCACATCCACTGTCTTTAGGAAAGACACTTACAAAAATAATTTCTTGGATTTTAATAGCATGCATCCTTTCTTCATGAAAAGAAACCTTGTTAAGGGTCAATTTATTTGCATATCCAGAATAACTAGCCAAGACTGAATTCATCATACAATCCACCATTCTAAAACATATGTTTTATGCAAGAAACTATCCTCCTACACTTGTTGATAACATTTTTGAACAAGTTGCAGCTAACAGATACTCCAAACACCTACCTATATTACATTTTGGTTTTCAACCTAACCATAACAACACTTCAGGCACATCTCATATTAACAGATCTCTTAGTTTTCCTCTTCCTATATCAAGGGATATGACATCCATTAGAACTATTATCTCTAACAACTGGGACTTGGTTACAGATTCTCATACAAATGCAAAGTTGTTAGGTGCCAATCCTGTTTTCTCATTCAAAAGAACTAAAAATATACGTAGTCATTTAGAAAACAGAGATATGCCTTATTTGTTAGATACTTCTAACCAACCTATTTAAAAATCAGGTATGTATACTTGTAATAGTTGTGTGGTGTGCCCATATATTTATAAAGGTACCTCTTTCACATTTAAACATTGCAATTTCACAATTCAGTTCAATAGACATTATGACTGTCACACCAAAGTTGTAGTTTATGCTGAGATTTCTGGTACCTGTGACAGTTTTTACATAGGTAAAACAATAAGAAAGCTCTCAGATAGAAAAAAAGGAACATTTGGGAGCCATCAGAGTGAAAAATTCAAACAACGCATTAGCTAAACATAGCACTTTTTGCAGCAATTTCACAAAGTTTAGATTTATTGTTCTTGAACAAGTTATTCCTTTCTTTGGTGATCCTAACTTATGTTTAGAAGTAAAGGAATTAAAGTGGCAATTGCATTTAGGAGCAGACCAGTTCCCTGGACTCAATGATAACATGAATATTAAGTGTGCCCTTAAATGGTATTCACATTAATTTTTGGTCATGACATCACTATATATAGAATTTTGCACTTGTTTAAACGTTTTACAGTTACTCTTACATATTAATGTTAACCTAGTTACTACAGTTCATTTGTTTTTTTCAAATGTATATATGTCACTTATTGGGTACTTTCTCTACTCACTGCAATCTGTTTATTGGATACTGTACAATCACATGACACTAACTCTTATTTAGTATTGTCTCCACTGTAACTCCTGTTATTCTGAAGAAGTTCTATGATCGTTAAAGAACAAAAGCTTAATCATCTGTTCAGTGTCTGTGTCCTTTATTGCTTGTTTTAAGCATTAGTCGCATATAGTTCAGTGTTAATGGTGTTTAATTATTTTTCAAGAAGTTTTTTATATTACAAATAAGTCTCTTCTTACTTGTGTGGTTTTAGTTTTATTTAATATATATATATATATATATATATATATATATATATATATATATCTGCCAACATATATATAACTATGTCCGTATATACCTACATTGATATATGTCTGCATACACATATGTAATATGCTGTATATATGTAGACATATAGGGGTAGACACATTTCTGTGTCGAATTAGGCATATGCATGTATACATGTGCATATATATAGTGATATATATGTAGATAGAGTTAGAAGAACAAAATGTATATATATATATATATATATATATATATATGTTGCATATGTTCAGATTTTTATATAGTTACACACACAGACATCTAGACATTGGTATACATTCTCTGTACTGTTGCTTGACAGGACTGGATAATATGTTTCAGACAACATTGAATTTCTGTGTATCTGGCATGACTTACTGGTACATTACTTTGTCTAGGGTATGCAGGGTCTTTGGTGTGAGCCTTGCAAGAACTGTTTATTTTGTTGCTGGCCAGAACATGGCCTGTTGGATTCAGAGTGATTAAGGCACTTTAAAGCAGTTGTAAGCAGGTTTGCGTGGGTTTGCGCAGAGCTAAGCATTGCCTACACAGGTTAAGCAATTTAGAAGCTAACTGTCTGTATGAAAAAGTAACCAGAGGTTAGCACTGCTTACCTCCATGCAAACCCACTTACAACTGCTTTAAAATGCCTTAATCACTCTGTATCCATCGGCCCTTGTACTGCCTAGCAACAAAATAAACAACCTGTGCTAAGACTAGAACCCAGGACCATGCATGCCATAGACAAAGTGATTTACCTCTAAGCCATCTCAGATATACATAACCCTGCTGTATTCACATACATATCATCCAGCCTAGTCATTCAACAGTACAGAGAATGTATTCCAACATGTAGATGTATGTGTGCATGAAAATATATTAATGTCTAAACAGATACAACATATTGATATATGTATATATATATATATATATATATATATATATATGTGTGTGTGTGTGTGTGTGTGTGTATATATATATATATATATATATATATATATATATATAATATTATGAACAAATAGCCGCAGGTCAGTTAAAATTTCACTTATGTTACTAACCTAGGCCGGTATGAACGAAAGGCCTTTATTCAACAACAAACAATCAGTCTCAGTCAAAGTCCGTTGTGACAAATTAAACACTAGGTTCATTATTCTCTTCTTCGGTTCCTGTTGCCAAGGTTCGCCTGTTCGCCAGAGTACTTTCTTTTTGTTCGCCCTCTGCTCCTGGATCTGCTCTGGAAATTCTTTCGGAACTTCATTGGTAAGGGTAAAAAACCCTCTAAGTTACCTTGTTTTATTTTCGGTTTCGCGCCCTGTGTATTACAACTCTGTTGTGCTAGCGCTTGTTGGTTGGGAGGGGGAGTGTCTCTAACATCATGATTCGTTATGTTCATAGGTGTTACGAGTGACGTGGATGCGTCAGCCATAGAAACTGGATTCTTTAAGGTGGAATTGTCATTCAATGAAGAATAAACGTTACTTTCATTAATAGAGCATTCTTCTAATTGATTACTGCTCGTATTAGGGACAGTTTCAGTTGTTATTGTTCCTCGATATCTTGGCCAAGCAAACACTTGGTTATTAGTAAAATCTGTATAGTCTCTATGAAGTTTGCGTGTCTTGATTTGTTGTAACTTGTCTCCATATGCAGACAACTGGCAATAGATATTATCTAGTTTCTGTTGAAAAAATTCCCCCTTAAAATTAGCTGTGATTTCTTTCATTAAAGTTTCGGCTTGCAAATTCAGTTCTTTTTCAATAGGTAGGAAATACTCTATAAGGAGTATACCTGTGTCATATGTACACACATGCCTAGGCAACAGCCAATATGTGGGTAGTACACTGCATATTGGCCACTGATTGTAACTATGCAGTGATAGCAGTGGGCTACAGAGGACATGTCACCCTGCCCATCTGTCCAATATGCATGTACATGCGGACAGTACACCTCCACCATGTCCCCAAATGGACACCTGCACCACCCGTGGTGCATTCACATGTGACTCCCCAATGGGCATACCATGCCTGACAACATGCCCTGTATGGACAGATAACACTGGGAATGCTGTTAGCATGCTATCAATGTAGGTGCAGGGTAAACCTGCTACCCATTACCAGTCTCTGCCACAGGTGGGCAAGACTGGCACATCCGATGATAATCTGTGTTCACAACATGGGGGAGACACCCCAGGTACAGTTTCACATGTCACTGTACATGCATGTGGGAGGTGTGCACATCCCAGACACCATCCATGTCAAGGAGTAAGGAACATATACATGGCAAGTGATGTACAGCATTGACCACACACAATAGTCACCCAGGTGACTGGATGTGGGATGCAATACCCACCTGTGTGGCAAATGCAGAAACTACAAGCCTGAGACACAATGCAGACCATTGCCATGTGGCCTGATGCCAAGGTATATTCAAAAAAAGTGAGCCAGCACATATAATTCGCTCTTTCCAAAAAGACCAATTTATTCAACAAAAGTATAATGGCAGATGACCATTATACAAGCAAACCGGTTTCGGCTATAATATAGCCTTTATCAATGCTACATGTTGTGAACAAGTGAAAAAACCAACCACCATATGAGTCCCAAATTTATAGTACTCATTTAAAGGGGCATGTACCATAAAGAAGGGAAAAGGACACATACATTGGGAACAAAAAAGATTATTCCTATACGTATATGCAGCAACACCAAAACCTACCAAATCTATATGAATATATATCATATCATAAAAAATTAATACAATAATCAACCTGTCTCAATTGTTTCATATGAATGCATATAAATATACCATAAATTTTTGTATAAACATACATTTTCATTGAGACATATGAAGTTGGTATGAATACATTCCATATAGTTAAAAAACTAAAAGGTATAGTGTCTCGACCAACCTATCCCATTTATTGTTTACTTCAGTACCTATAAATATAACTGCATATAACATGAGAACAACCTAATATATTGTTTCAAATTATGCCCTAAAATGTATCCTGTATTTCAATTAGTCATAACCATTGAAACCCAATATTTTATGAAAAAAACACACAAAATGGTACATAACAAACACCCCCAACCTTATGTTTGTGGTGTTAAAGTTCATGAATTAAGACTATTCTAAAGTGTTTAGTCCAGGTGTAAATAAACCACCCAATTTAATTATCCACATATTTTCCATCCGATTAAGTTTTTGATGCCATCCAGCTTTGAAACCCCTGTGTAGAGTTATCCTATCTATAACGACAAACTTGAAAGCTGCAGATTGATGCTCCATGGTATGTTTAAAAAGAGCATTGGCAACACGTTTATTTTTAATTGCACTTAGATGTTCCCCTATTCTAAATTTCACTGGTCTGGACGTCTGTCCAACATAAAATGCAGAACAGGTACAGGTTGCCAAATAGACAACCCAATCCGTACTGCAATTAGCAAAAACCCTTATTTCAAAAATTCTGGAGGTGTTTTTGCTGGAAAATTCTTTGGTTTTGTGTAAATGTTGACAGGCCATGCAATGGCCACAAGGATAGCAGCCCTGTAATATTTCTCCAGATAAAGTTCTTTGCTGTGAATGACTTGGAATATATCTTTTGTAGTGTGTAAAATATGAATTCATGTTTCTTCCTTGGTAAGAAAATTGGCATTGTTCAGGCAACACTCTACTTAGGACATCTTGTGACAAAAGAATTCCCCAATGCTGATTAATGAGATCTCTAAAACGATTAGTATTACTACCATAGGTTGTTATGAACCGTAAGGGTTGTTTATTATTCTGCCTCCTAGATTCCCTGTCCTCTGATTTGTAACACAACAACTCCTGACGTGTTAATCTATTGGTTTGTCCTACAACATTGGATAGAAGTTGAGAATTATAACCCCGTTGTAAAAATCTGTAGGATAAATCCAGACTAGAATCAAAATAATCCTGATCAGATGAACAGATACGTCTAATTCTCATAAATTGAGACTTAGGAATATTGCGGATGATGTGGCATGGATGGGAACTATTGGCATGTAATAAAGTATTGTATTTCGGGAATTTTCTATGTACAGTGGTGGACAAGGTATTGTCTGCAAGTCTAGACACCTTAACATCCAGAAATACAATATTAGAATGTTCGATGTTAACCGTAAACCGAATGCCAAAAGTGTTATTATTCAAATAATTCACAAACTGGCCTAAACCTTCCTTATTCCCACGCCACACCATCCAGCAATCGTCTAAATATCTGCGCCATATGTCCAAGTATTGTAAAAATACATTATGATGACCATCATATATGTATTTGACCTCATAATACCCCATGAACAAATCTGCATAGATAGGTGCAAAAGAAGCACCCATCACAGTTCCCTTAATTTGCCAATAAGCCTTTCCTTGAAAATAAAAAATATTCTTCCGCAACACCAATTCAGTTAGCTTAATCAAAAAATTATTAAAACACAAGGAATAAAGGTTGGATTTATATAACCAATAGGAAACAGCCAAAATTCCCTGGTCATGTGGAATACTTGTATACAATGAAGCCACATCAAGTGTACAAAGCAGCCAATGGGATTCCAATTGAGAGTCATTGATGATATTAAGAAATTCGGTAGTGTCCTTAATACAGGACCTAATAAATACCAGCAACGGCTTCAGATAGAATGTGAGAAATGCTGACAATGGTTCCATTAAGGAACCCCTACCTGAAACGATAGGTCTACCCGGAGGATGTAATGAATCTTTATGTATTTTGGGTAGCATGTATAGGTATTGAGGACTAGGCTCCTCTACTTTAAGTTGTTTACCTACCTGCTGTGTAATAATACCCTGCTGAACCGACATTTGTAAAAAAGCATCAATTTCTCTCTTGAAAGATGGAGTAGGATCCATAACTAATTCCATGTAAAAACTGGAATCTGCTAATTGCCGCAAAGCTTCCTGGTTATATGCCGAATGATCCAAAATCACAACCACTCCTCCTTTATCTGCCATAGTTATTACTATATTATGGTTGTTCCTAAGCTCTAACAGAGCTTGCCTTTCTGCTGCAGTTAAATTATTATCAGTGGGCTCATACAAATTAGAATAATGTAGTTCTTTCATTATACATTCTCTAAAAATGGACACATGTTTGTTCATGGGGGGAACAAAATCTGATTTTCCGAATCTAAAATCAGATGACCTTTGAGTATTCTCATAGTCTGCAAAAAATATTTTAAGGTTAAGCGTTCTACAAAATTCATCCACTTCTTGTAATAATTGAGTTTCTGAAACCAATGAAGAAGGTACAAAGGTTAATCCTTTATTCAGAAGTTGTGTGTGTACAGAAGAGAGTTCAAAAGAAGATCTGTTAGATTTCAGGAATTTAAAAATACCAATATAAATAAAAAAAGACCCAGGTCCATTTTGAGGCATCATAGGGCCATGTCTGATGCTACCTCTGAGGAGGACACTTCTTCTGCCACAGATGGGGAAGGTATTTCACGCCAGGTTTCCCCAGCTGCGAAAAGGAAACAGCCACCCCCTTTAGAGTTAGGGGTAGGAGGCGGGGTGGCAGGAAACATAAAACAAGGTTCCGGCAATCTAACCTTACAATCCCTATTACAACAAATGGTGAAGTAATTGATAACATTCATAATATTTCTTCTTTTGAACTCTCTTCTGTACACACACAACTTCTGAATAAAGGATTAACCTTTGTACCTTCTTCATTGGTTTCAGAAACTCAATTATTACAAGAAGTGGATGAATTTTGTAGAACGCTTAACCTTAAAATATTTTTTGCAGACTATGAGAATACTCAAAGGTCATCTGATTTTAGATTCGGAAAATCAGATTTTGTTCCCCCCATGAACAAACATGTGTCCATTTTTAGAGAATGTATAATGAAAGAACTACATTATTCTAATTTGTATGAGCCCACTGATAATAATTTAACTGCAGAAAGGCAAGCTCTGTTAGAGCTTAGGAACAACCATAATATAGTAATAACTATGGCAGATAAAGGAGGAGCGTTGTGATTTTGGATCATTCGGCATATAACCAGGAAGCTTTGCGGCAATTAGCAGATTCCAGTTTTTACATGGAATTAGTTATGGATCCTACTCCATCTTTCAAGAGAGAAATTGATGCTTTTTTACAAATGTCGGTTCAGCAGGGTATTATTACACAGCAGGTAGGTAAACAACTTAAAGTAGAGGAGCCTAGTCTCAATACCTACATGCTACCCAAAATACATAAAGATTCATTACATCCTCGGGTAGACCTATCGTTTCAGGTAGGGGTTCCTTAACGGAACCATTGTCAGCATTTCTCACATTCTATCTGAAGCCATTGCTGGTATTTATTAGGTCCTGTATTAAGGACACTGCGAATTTAATATCATCAATGACTCTCAATTGGAATCCCATTGGCTGCTTTGTACACTTGATGTGGCTTCATTGTATACAAGTATTTCACATGACCAGGAATTTTGGCTGTTTCCTATTGGTTATAAAACCAACCTTTACTCCTTGTGTTTTAATAATTTTTGATTAACTGAATTGGTGTTGCGGAAGAATATTTTATTATCAAGGAAAGGCTTATTGGCAATTAAGGAACTGCGATGGGTGCTTCTTTGCACCTATCTATGCAGATTTGTTCATGGTATTATGAGGTCAAATACATATATGATGGTCATCATAATGTATTTTACAATACTTGGACATATGGCTTAGATATTTAGACGATTGCTGGATGGTGTGGCGTGGGAATAAGGAAGGTTTAGGCCAGTTTGTGAATTATTTGAATAATAACACTTTTGGCATTCGGTTTACGGTTAACATCAACATTCTAATATTGTATTTCTGGATGTTAAGGTGTCTAGACTTGCAGACAATACCTTGTCCACCACTGTACATAGAAAATTCCCGAATACAATACTTTATTACATGCCAATAGTTCCCATCCACGCCATCATCATCCAATATTCCTAAGTCTCAATTTATGAGAATTAGACGATCTGTTCATCTGATCAGGATTATTTTGATTCTAGTCTGATTTATCCTACAGATTTTTACAACGGGTTATAATTCTCAACTTCTATCCAATGTTGTAGGACAAACCAATAGATTAACATCAGGAGTTGTTGTGTTACAAATCAGAGGACAGGGAATCTAGGAGGCAGAATAATAAACAACCCTACGGTTCATAACAACCTATGGTAGTAATACTAATCGTTTTAGATCTCATTAATCAGCATTGGGGAATTCTTTTGTCACAAGATGTCCTAAGTAGAGTGTTGCCTGAACAATGCCAATTTTCTTACCGGGGAAGAAACATGAATTCATATTTTACACACTACAAAAGATATATTCCAAGTCTTTCACAGCAAAGAACTTTATCTGGAGAAATATTACAGGCTGCTATCCTTGTGGCCATTGCATGGCCTGTCAACATTTACACAAACCAAAGAATTTTCCAGCAAAACACCTCCAGAATTTTGAAATAAGGGTTTTTGCTAATTGCAGCACGGATTGGGTTGTCTATTTGGCAACCTGTACCTGTTCTGCATTTTATGTTGGACAGACCAGACCAGTGAAATTTAGAATAGGGAATATCTAAGTGCAATTAAAAATAAACGTGTTGCCAATGCCCTTTTTAAACATACCATGGAGCATCAGTCTGCAGCTTTCAAGTTTGTCGTTATAGATAGGATAACTCTACACAGGGGTTTCAAAGCTGGATGGCATCAAAAACTTAATCGGATGGAAAATATGTGGATAATTAAATTGGGTGGTTTATTTAGACCTGGACTAAACACTTTAGAATAGTCTTAATTCATGAACTTTAACACCACAAACATAAGGGTGGGGGTGTTTGTTATGTACCATTTTGTGTTTTTTTTCATAAAATATTGGGTTTCAATGGTTATGACTAATTGCAATACAGGATACATTTTAGGGCATAATTTGAAAAAATATATTAGGTTGTTCTCATGTTATATGGAGTTATATTTATAGGTACTGAAGTAAACAATAAATGGGATAGGTTGGTCGAGACACTATACCTTTTAGTTTTTTAACTATATGGAATGTATTCATACCAATTTCATATGTCTCAATCTAAATGTATGTTTATACAAAAATTTATGGTATATTTATATGCATTCATATGAAATAATTGAGACAGGTTGATTATTGTATTAATTTTTTATGATATGATATATATTCATATAGATTTGGTAGGTTTTGGTATTGCTGCATATACGTATAGGAATAATCTTTTTTGTTCCCAATGTATGTGTCCTTTTCCCTTCTTTATGGTACATGCCCCTTTAAATGAGTACTATAAATTTGGGACTCATATGGTGGTTGTTTTTTTCACTTGTTCACAACATGTAGCATTGATAAAGGCTATATTATAGCCGAAACCGGTTTGCTTGTATAATGGTCATCTGCCATTATACTTTTGTTGAATAAACTGGTCTTTTTTGAAAGAGCGAATTATATGTGCTGGCTCACTTTTTTTGAATTTACGAGTTTGTTGGGGCCGTGCACGTTGTCCTGAGTGCGCGAACTACTGTTCAGACTGATGCCAAGGTATACCTATCCCCTACCCTTGTACAGCCTGCTGGCACAGGTGACCACCACACAACCATGCAGACATGCACCCATGCATGTCAGAACTGGCACCCTGTGTGTTTGTGTGTGTGTTGTATGGTGCATATGACCACATCCACACTCACTACAACTCCCAAGGGCATACAGAAGCATGCTGTCTGATGTCTGGCACCTCATCATACTCTTTGCCCATACGACCTCCGTATGACCTGTGTGGTGCATGTGATACCTGCACATCGATGTGTTGTAGCAATCCCACTAGTGATGAGTTGCACTCCTGACCCTGCCAAATGTGTCAATGTGTGTGAGTCCCTGTGTGAGTGTGCCTGTGTTGACGCTGGCATCTGTTCATGTCAGCAGGCACATGTATGTCACCTACCGTATATCTACCATATCCCTATTGCAGATGTCACTCACCATCACATATATGTTCTGAGTGCTCTACAGCAGGTAACCCATGTGGCGCATCAATAACTGCATCGAACTGTGATAGCACTACATAGTTGCCGGGGGTTTGATACCCTGTGCTAGTTGGTGTGTGACACAAACATGCTTCTGTTTTACTTTCCCACCCCCGACATGTATTTGCCTCTGTCTGCCTCCCCCAATCCCTCTCTGGTGGATCTGGATGACCCACACCTACTTTGCTTAGGCAGCAGCATGTGTATTTTAGGTGATGCTCATGATCAGCTGATGGCCTTTGCATGAATTGCAGCCCTCCCCTAGCTGATTGCATGTGGAACAGCTGTGGTAACATTCCCATAGCCAATTGCATGGAAACACACTCCAATACCTAGGAACAACATGGTGGTGTTGGCCCTTTTCAGTCACTGTGAGCAGGGACTAGATCTGTTGTTTGGCAAACAGTATCTCATATGGATTGGGGATTTACCTCTAACAACATACACTGTGGAAAGAGGGCAACAAATAGGAGGGGATGTGCCTCACCTGACTACAGACTGTAAGTGCTGCTATACTGCATGTGGAGTAATGTTGGTTTAACAGTGTTTGTCTGGATATGCCTGTCGTACATGTTGCAATACCTGCCATGTCAGTTCCATGTATATGAGGGATCCCCATCTGCAGAGTCATCTGCAGACTGGGCAGTGTTGTGCCTTTGGTTTCATGTGTTAGCCATGGTGCATCTATCTGTGGAATACAGAAGGTAGTGTGAGGATTTCAGTCTGTAGATGGTGAAGGCCGTGACAGTTACTGACTTCATATCCCTCATTGGACATATGTTGCAACAAACCCGGTTACAATGGTAAATTTATGAGGTTATCACAGCAAAATGTCTATACTGGCCCTGTGTATGTGCTGTCAGACTCACCTCTGTCAACTTTTGTACATATGTCGTGCATGAAGTGGTGCATATGTGCTGTACACCATAAATAGTGTCATCATATCTGATAACAAGCCAGTGATATTTCAGATGGCTACACATCATGTACAGTAGGAGTTATATTTCATGACATAACTTGGACATTCTGTGGATGATTGTACAGTACTGAGGTCTGTGTGGTGATGGTGAATTTCGGCAGTGTGTGTATTGTTAATATGTACTTTAGCCTGTGTACAGACTGTGGTAGATGTCAATGTCCTAGCTCCCCTTCTATTAGATGTTACATGCTGCCCCACTCTATGGTACCGTTTTGCCATACATGTTTATAGGGCCATACACACACATGTCCCAGACTACAGACAGCCATCAGACCAAACTGTGTAGCAGCCCAGTATATGTCATTTCTGGTTGTGGAAATTCTATAGCCTTCTTAGACACAAAAATCACTATCACTGCAGACAGTAACATCACATCCACTGTCTTTAGGAAAGACACTTACAAAATTAATTTCTTGGATTTTAATAGCATGCATCCTTTCTTCATGAAAAGAAACCTTGTTAAGGGTCAATTTATTTGCATATCCAGAATAACTAGCCAAGACTCTGAATTCATCATACAATCCACCATTCTAAAACATATGTTTTATGCAAGAAACTATCCTCCTACACTTGTTGATAACATTTTTGAACAAGTTGCAGCTAACAGATACTCCAAACACCTACCTATATTACATTTTGGTTTTCAACCTAACCATAACAACACTTCAGGCACATCTCATATTAACAGATCTCTTAGTTTTCCTCTTCCTATATCAAGGGATATGACATCCATTAGAACTATTATCTCTAACAACTGGGACTTGGTTACAGATTCTCATACAAATGCAAAGTTGTTAGGTGCCAATCCTGTTTTCTCATTCAAAAGAACTAAAAATATACGTAGTCATTTAGAAAACAGAGATATGCCTTATTTGTTAGATACTTCTAACCTACCTATTTAAAAATCAGGTATGTATACTTGTAATAGTTGTGTGGTGTGCCCATATATTTATAAAGGTACCTCTTTCACATTTAAACATTGCAATTTCACAATTCAGTTCAATAGACATTATGACTGTCACACCAAAGTTGTAGTTTATGCTGGGATTTCTGGTACCTGTGACAGTTTTTAC